>NC_048420.1:15242484-15257922 GCF_013103735.1 Etheostoma cragini | reverse complement strand
ACACACACACACACACACACAGACACACACACACACACACACACACACACATACATACATACACACAAAAAGACTTGGTCATATAAGTGTTCTGATGTCAGATGGACAAAAAACACATGTACCCTAAATACTCTGATGTTAGCTCAGGTGTTTATTACATACAGCATTATTGTAAACAGGATGTTATATTATACACATATTTAAACTGAGAGACAAAGCTCCACCAGCATAAATAAACACATCTATGGTGTTCCTTTGTATTAAATCTTTGAACAATCTAAGAGTTTTATTTTGTCATTTGTAGCCGGATCCAGACAGTATGACAGATGTCATCATAAATGTCTGTTTATGAACTAAATTGCAGCGAGGAAAAAAAAGAGAGCTATTAAACCACTTCTCATTGGCAAAAGAATTTGATTTCTAATCCTTTAACGCTGTCAAGAACAAATGTTTAATCAGATCCTGATCCGTTGCTATTTTGATGTTCAAATAATTAATTTTTGATAAATCTCCTTACAATTAAAAGTTGAGGGAATTCTCCAACACCACTACATACATTTGGCAGTCTCTTTTCACATTTGCAGTACTGATTAGAACTACAAATCATATTTTATCAAATTCATATTGCTTCGGCCATATATGTGCATGCCTGTGTGTGGATGCGTGTTCCCAGAGAAATGTGGGTGATTAATTGTTCTCTGATCTTTGCAGTACATTAGCTGTTAAGGGCCCTTCTGCTTTCAGCTGGCAGCACGAAACAGATGCTCGGTCGAAGTGCTCGTAGTGGCGCCATCTGTAGCTCTGAGTCCACAGAAAGCCTGATGGAAGTGCAGCACTCTTTTGTGAAAAGTTGAAATGTTTTTAACTTCTAGCACTGGGTGCTTTGAGCCCCAGAAAATATAACGAGCAGTCAGCACGAGTGAAAATACAAGAAAGAGAGGGAGAGAGAAAGGAGGGTGTTTTTAGTAAACAAAACCCATAGGCACATATAGTATGCAGACAGATACCAGCACAACCATAGTGAGATCCTCGTTACAAACAGAGACAGAAATGCAACACAAAGGTCAGTGAAAAAAAATAATTACATGATGGTGTTTTCTTGACCATACTGCTATTTAAATCAGTAAAACAAATCAAAAACTAAAGTAACCTGAAATCAAGAAGAGAGGAAACAATGAAGGTTGGATGAACAATGCTGAAATAACAATTAAAGAAGAGAGGAAAAGCAATGGCTGGATAGACAGCGTAGATAGAGAGAGCAACTGACAGAGTTGTGGAGGACAACGATGAGGTATTCTGTCTTCTCAGGGTTATAAAGGTTGTGAATGGGGCCGGAGACTTAATGGGATGGAGAAACGTTGTGATTGGCTCATTACTGTGATGGAGCACGTTGCCACGACAATTGACCTTTTCACCCCCTTCCCCATCCCCACCTTCCTAGCACACACTACTGTTCTGTGCACTGCTGCTCCATGAACTGAACTTATGTGTGTGTGTGTGTGTGTGTGTGTGTGTGTGTGTATACAAAAACAGTAAAAGTCAAACACTTACCTGCAAAGTACCTCCTGCAGTTCGGATAAACACTTAAGCACTTTATGCTAGAAGGTGAAAGCATAACTCATTTCTTTCCACATCTGTTGAGGAGTACTTGACTTGACTTGAAGTACCGCAGTATCTCTCCCAAGACCTTGCTCAGACACACATATTCATACACATATGGGGCTTTTGCTCAGCGGTAGAGCAGTCGCTTACCAATCGGAAGGTTGGTAGTTTGATCCCTGGCCCTGCAGTCCTATGTCTTGGCGTCCCAAGACGCTGCTGTGTCTTTGTAGTGTGAGTGTTTTTCTAAGCAGGCAACTTTGGCCATAGTGTGAGAATCTTCCTGTGTTATGTAAAAGCACTTTGACTAGTAGTAGTTTACAGTCCATTTACACACACAATGTATTCACCAAACCCAATCATTGTCCTTTCATGCCACCATTCCTCTGCCACCAAGTCAGTCTGTTTTCTCTCTCCCCTAACCTTACTTGACTGGTGTGAATATTAAAAAGGTATCAAAACTTAAGTCAACATTTTCATTTTATTTCCCAACATTCTTTTCTCTCCATGTCTTTGCTTGTTTCTGGTCTACCAAACGTTTCTTCATCAATCATCATTTTTACCACATGCTCTAATGTAGTTTGTCTTTCTCCATCCATAGCGGCGCAGAGGCAGTGGGGTCTTCTGTGCAAACTGTCTGACCACCAAGACATCGTTGTGGAGGAAGAATGCAAATGGAGGCTACGTCTGCAACGCTTGTGGTTTATACCAAAAACTGCATTCGGTAAGTCTGCATTACACAAGATACATTAGATTGTACGAGTCATACAAGTGAGATTAATAGAAATTGCTGCCCCAGATTTGATACTGTACAAGTTTCTGTATATTTCTGATTTCCTTTTTTCACATTTTCTTTCAAACTAATTAGAAGAGAGACAAGAAGGGAGCTATACATTTAAAAAACCACCTTAAATACAGAGAGACAGAATGGAAAGGTGAAACTCTGGGTATATCATACATAAGTAAAATGAATTGCTGAACTCCATCCACCCATAGGAGACCTACATATACTCCTAAGGTTGTTCTAGATCATTACTTTTGTCCATATTATTGACTCTATGCTGTTTTAATACGTCCACGGGGTGGTTTTGACCATTAATTATCATTCCTTCTGTCTGGCCAATTAGCACATGATGCAACTTAAACGGTGCATACTGGGATTAAATTCCTTCATGCGCTCTGTAAATCCTGGTGTGAAAATGTAATATTGTGGAAAAGTATATTTGATTTGGTGCGAGCCAGGAGTTGCAGACCATTTAAACAGTCACAGTAAGCCAACTCCATGGAGTGAGAAATATGATGGAATGAATCAAATTTACCATCTAAGCCCGGGGAAATTCTATGGAAATCCCAAATTTAATTAGACTGCATGAATTACAGATGAGATAAAGACCCAGCCTGGAACTTAGTTGACTTCAGAATATTAAGCTTTCTCACAGCATATGTTTGTATGAGGTTTAAGCTTATTTCACACTCCAATATACCTATTTAACACAAGGGTTTACAAATATTACCATTCTGAAACAAGCCTTCAGAGCTTCACCATATATATGCCAGATTCATGTTCACACATAGTTTTTTTTAAACTCAGCTTGTAAAATTTCAAAGTGAACTAAAATGTTTTAGTGTAATAAATCACAGTGTTAGTACATGCATCCGTGGGTTGACCGTGTTACAACCCAGAGCACTATGCTGCAATTATCAAATGGAGTTTTAAAGACCTTTCAGAGGAATGACAAGCTATCGCAGTTTACTCCTTCCTGCCCCTGCAGATGATCTTGGGTCAACCCGTTCACCTCATCTGCTGCTCCAATCACGTTCCAGCTCCCTCTACTCTTGACAATCTTCACGACAGCCATATTTTATATCCTATAATAAAAGTTTTATATGCTCTACACACATTATTAGAGAGGATAGCAGCTAGTAAAACACTTCAGAGTGAGAGAGGGGAGGGGAGCATTATGAATAAAGAGGGAGAAAAAGGTAGCCATAAAGGGAGGGAGAGGAGAGAAATAGAGAAAGACAAACAAAGTAAGAAAAGGGAGGAAGACAAAGAAAGGAGGAAAAAATGAAGGTAGAGTGAGGACAGAGATAATGAAAGGGGAGGGTGAGTGTAAAGAGTAAGAGATGGAGGGAGACAGAGAGATTGGGAGAAAATGCAGAGGGGATATCTAAGAAGAGTCCGGAAGAGATGGAAAGATGGTTCAATAAGGAAGAATGATGTCTACCAGCTGTTAGTCCAACCCCACAACTATAAAGATGTACAAAGTTACAGCTGTCTTTTTTGTGTGTGTGGGTGTAACTGTGTGTGTGGGTGGGTGGGTGGGCGGGTGGGCTGGTGGGTGGGTGTGTGTGTGTTGGACTGTTACCATCATGAGGGGTGCTATTTCTTTGCTTCTTGCCTTTTTTCTTCCGTCCTCCTTTTTTTCACTCCAGTCCCTCCTTCTTCAATTTCCTCTTTCTTCCATGTCCCCTCCCTCTTCCTCTTCCTGTTTACCATATATCACTCTTCCCACTTCTCATCCATCTCACCTCCTTCGTTGCCGCCTCCGCTCCGCTCCACTCCACTCCTGTCTTTACCTTTTCTTCTCCTCACTCTTTAGCTGGAAATACAAAACCAGAGGACCATAAAGAATTAGAAAAATGTCACTGGTTTGGCTAACATCATTTTGTCACTGTCAGTGATGGACTCTTGTTTATGGTAATGATCCAGGTATGTGTAGAAAAACGCGGACCAGCAGGACAACTCTCTGATTAACAACAGGGACTATTATTAGTTTGGCTGGTGAGAGGAAGCACCTGTCTGTAATGTGTGTGTATAATAGATCATTGAAACAATATGTGTGGGTTTTTTGTAGAGCTAGTTTTGGCACGTTAGACTTAACACTGTTGATTGTCATTGTGATTGTCAACAAATGACTCATCTCTCCTTAAATAGTTTCAATAGCAGCTCTACAATGACTGACGAGGACTTCACACACACTGACACGCACGCATAAACATGCTCTAATACACATGCATCGGGAGAGACACAGTCTTAATTGCAGACAGAGTGCTATCCACATACGTAGGTGCACACCTAATCATGAATACACATACACACAGGTATAAATCATTCTCAGCATAGAATTTCTTTCTTTACATAAAAGTCCTCACTCACCTTCTTTTTGCTTTTCTATCTACTTATCTATCTAGATATTTACATTTTTCCATTTTTTTTTAGAGTTGGTATATTTATCACTCTACATGCTCTGCACACCCATATAAACATTTATTTATTTTTATTTATACAGCTAATATCTCAATTTTCTACGGAGTTTTTAATTGTTGCTGTGCTATATTTTTTAAGCTGTGAACTTTGCACGTAACTTCGTACTACGGTCTACTGTGGAATGACAATAAAGAAATCTGGAATCTTAAACACCTTACCATCATCCATGTTTCTCATCATAATTTCTCACTATCTCTCTATTTTTGATTGGTGCTTCTAAACACATCTTTTTGGTTTTCCACTGCCACATTGTATTTTAAAAGCCCAATCACTTACACACGTACACACACACACATACATACATACATACATTCATCCTGTAGAGACATACAGGAGTTACAGACATGCACACAGTAACAAGTTTTTTTTTGCTGTACAACGTCTAATAAATCCAGTCTGCATGGCAATTATCTCTACAACACTTCACAAGTTTTTGTTGATGCTTGATAAGCTTGATTCTTTGTGCCTTTGTTTAATTTGACTTAGTTTTTAATAAATGCTGGTTGGAGTTCACTTCATATAATGTGTTTTTAGAGGGGAAGCCTCACTGCAGTCGGTTCTTCAATAGTGAAACGATAACAAGTCATTACTTTTGAGTTGAAGTGTAGACACTCTAAAAGACACTTTAAACGCTCCAGTTTATTTTACTTCCAGGAAAGAAAATCTTTCCCTAATTTGTCTGGAAATGTTTTAGACTGTTTTGATTCCTTTTGGCATGTGTTTAGGAAAGAAACATTAAATAGAGTCATCCTCTCTCATATAACTATTAGGTTCTTTATTAAGAGTGACATTTAAAAAAATGAATAGTGCTTCATATATTGGAATTCCGCTCGACTGTTGTCTTTTTAACCAAAGCACTGAGTAGATATGTATTCATACATTTCAATATGTTGTAGGACGCTACCTTATAATTTATATTAATTTATTAATTCATTTTAGTAAGAGAGATTACTCAATAATAGTTAAAACATCAATGAAGCCATATGTTCACGTGTTTGTGAAGGATTTGTCAATAAAGGAAAAGTTGAGTCTTCAGGGCACTCTCAATTTGCATCAGATGTAAGCGCTCCCTCTTGTGGTGAGGGCAAAAACCCCGTCCTAGGTGCTGGGTATGGTACTGTCTTTTGCTTAGGAAAGGGTCATATGATTTGAGACGTTTAAAACTTTGATCCACCATTGGAAGCTTCACTGAGACACCTTTTTAGAAGTCCTACTTTGAATTCCTTTTAAAAAACAGTCGCTCCAGTTCAGTCAGATCTCCTGTCAAATTATGTTTAAGTTGGGTTTGATTTGATTGGTCGTAAGCTAAACTGTTGCAATTTTCGTTTTTGTAGGGCAATTAATTTAATATCATCACAGTCAAATAATGCTGGGCTCTGTGTGGTTGAAATTTTTAGTCATGCCAGATAAGCATCCTTAAATAAGAGATACAACAATGTTCAAACAGGAAAATGAATTAAAACTACATGTATTTCTAAATTTAATTCAAGCCTCTTATTTTTTCTTCCTCTTGCAGACACCCAGACCCCTAAACATCATAAAGCAGAACAACGGTGAACAAATCATCCGCCGCCGAACCCGAAAACGGCTCAACCCTGATTCACTGTCAACTGAGACCCCCGCCCCAAAACAACGCATCACCAGCGAGGAGCGCGTCAATGGCGAGGAGTTGGACAGAAGCTGTTCAACAATCAAAAACCAGCAGCCTTCCCCTCGCTCACGCTCGCCCCGATCCACTCAAGCCTTTCTAGCCAATCAAACATTGGAGATCCACCGACGCATGCCTCCTCTGCTCCTCCCTTCACATCCCCCCTCCTCACTGGTAGCTGAGGGCAATGGGGGCATCGCTGAGGGAGGGGTAATATCAAAAGTAGAGGGAGGTAAAGGAGGAGGGGGATCAGAAAGAGGCAGTCCTATTGAAAAGTACATGCGTCCATCCAAACCGTCTAGTTATTCGCCTCCTGGTTCGCCCATTGAAAAGTATCAGTACCCCCTTTTCTCCTTACCCCTTCCATTAACCCTCTCACCTGATTTGACCCCTGAGTCGGATTGGCTCAGATTCTGGACCAAGTATAAGATGGCAGCTGCCTCTGGGGTTGCTGGTAGCATCAGTAATCTAAGCAGCCCTGGTAGCCTTGGAAATAACGCTCATTATCTCGCTGCAATGGTGGCTCCAGTGCAGCATCATCAGCAAAGCTACACCGTGCCTTACTGTGCCTCTCCCTACTCTCCTCTGCCCCCTCCTCCAGCCCCTCCTCACTATCCTCCTCCTCCTCCTCTTCATTCCCAAACCTCTTCACCATCATTAGAAAACGATGCTCCTTTGGATCTCGCAATAAGACAAAGAGATACAAGTGCCGCACATGCACACATGTCAACAAATGGTGCAGAGA
Organism: Etheostoma cragini; assembly: GCF_013103735.1. Lineage (NCBI taxonomy): Eukaryota > Metazoa > Chordata > Actinopteri > Perciformes > Percidae > Etheostoma > Etheostoma cragini. The sequence continues at coordinate 15,250,659 of NC_048420.1, read as the reverse complement.
GGAGAAGGCAAGAGTCGCCACTTGCTGAGAGGTTGAGAGAAAACTGGAAAGGGGAGAAAGAGGAAGAGGAGAGGATAGATGGAGGGAACCATAGGGAGGAGATAGGAAAGGAGGAAATGGATCACTCGACAAGAAGTCGGTCAAGTGTTGCATCGAATCCCGCGATGGTGGATGTGGCTACGCAGGATGACCTAACCAATCGCTGCATCCACTGTGGGATCTACTTCCTAGACGAGGTAATGTATGCCCTGCACATGAGTTGCCATGGTGACCAGGGACCATACCAATGCAGTTTTTGCCTCCATGTGTGTGTGGATCGCTATGATTTCACCACACACATACAGAGGGGCCTACACAGGTACACAGACAAAACGTCACAAAAGAAAGGTCACGGGCAAGACGGCGTGATTCAGAACGCCACAGTGATGTCGGGGCACGAGTGTGAAAATGTGACACCGGAGGAAAAAGATGAAGGGGATCAGAGCGAGATCACAGACGATAGCAGTGACGTCATAGGAGTTATTCATGACAGGGAAGCAAAAGAATCTACAGGCAACGATGCCACTGACAATGAAACAGAAGTTGAAATGGAGGACAGAGGAGAGGGTCATGACGTAACAAACCAGGAAATGGGCGATGACAAGGTGTCAGATAGTAATGATGACATCACAAAAACCACAGAGGCCACGACTGTTGCTGAATCTGAAAACGTAGATGAGAACACAAAGAGTAATTAATCTGATGCCTTTGACTCACACAAACATTTAAGAGCGTGTGTTATTGAATGAATAAGCTGTCTGCCTCCACGTTCCAGGAGGCTAGCTCATGTCACAATGGCCTATCCTGGCCACTAAATGGAACACATCCTTATGCTGGAAGCACTCGGCTGTCAAATGGTCAAAAATCATCGTAGGATCCCGCTGAACTGCTGCAGGGACAGTTTGGAGAAATAGCCTGAATCCTGTGTTGAGTGACGGTCACTTGACAGCTCTTTTGCAAGTATTTAACAACGGAGTCCAGGCATGCAGCTGAAATCCCCTTTTAATAAACAGCCACTTCATGTGCTTTCCAAATAAGCGGATTGGAAGCTCGACTGGAAGTTGGACTGGCTTCATTTTTGAGGATGAGTTTGAGGAGCTCAGCAATTGCACAGCCACCACACAGCATAGCAAAAAAAAAGAAAATAAGAAAAATGCCAGAGGCAAAACACTTTAAGTGAACTGAGCTGATCGGTTATGCACCATGCTAAACTGAACCACCAAGCTGGGCCAAACTAGTCTGAAGCATCATTCAGACTGTTTTATCTTGGTACAACCAGATCTGATCTGGTGAGAACTGCTTTGTTCTGGTGCAGAGCATCTTTTTTGACTGTTTTACTGTAGTGCAAATGGATCCAAAACCAAAAACTTTTTTTTTGACTTGTTGAAACTGGTCAGAGTTCAACCTCTTTTGTTCTGCGCTGCAGTTACTGGTGTTACCTTGGTACGAAAGGATCAGTTGATTTCTTTAATTAATGCCATGTTGTTTCTGAAACTGGCACAAAAGAAAAAAACTGGCTAAATCCCCACCACTGCTGCAAAGTGGCCCAAAATTGGAGACTGGTTAGGTTTGATTTGACAGTGATTTATTGAACTGATTAAATCCAGTTTCAGCTGGTAAAACCGGAGTAATTCCGGACCGAAGTGTTCTCTTCATCCATTAGGATCAAACCAAGTGACATTATTTTCTACTTTCCTCCGTGCCATGATACTAGCTACGTGCCTGGCTGCCTGCCTAATAGAACAACCATCTATTAACCTGCTTAACATTTATATCAATGATAATAATAATAAGTATGATATAGTACAAACCATGCAATTTGCTAAACTTTCCTATATAATGTTATTTTGTAAAAGCAAATAATGTTTTTTTGCAGGAAATGGTACTATAAAAATTAGTCTATTTGAGTTCTTAACTTTTTAAGCTATTTGTTGTTTGTGTTCTCATGGAGACTTGTTACATTGATAACAGCCGTGTAATAGTAATGGTACTGCAAGAGAAGGAGGGTTGTGTGTATGTGTGCATTTGTGTAATTGCGTTTGTGTGTGTGCGGATCAAAGGATGCATCCGTCCCCAAACGATAATGTAAACATAATGAAGGCTTGCGCTCGGTATTTCAGTCCTCAGGGGTCACACGTGTTGCACACCAACCCACCTGTTTCATAGCATGTGACACATCATTTTTACATGTTTAACGGTCTGATAGTTTTAGCATGTTACATTACGTTCTATTGTATATGTTCTTATCATGTTTTTTATGTGTTAATAGGTCAAAATGGTCTTAGTATGTACCTTTTTATTTTATGTATGTCTTTCACATGTTGTTAGGTTTCGTGGTTTTATAAAGAGACTTAATAACTTAGGGAAATCAACCCTAAAGGTTATAATAAGGATCAATTATTTGGGTTATCTGTACAAACTTTTGCTCTGTATTGAGATTACAGAGCTTCTCGCCTACAGTGTTTAATTCAGTATTTCTGAGAGTTCGATAGGTTACCTCTATGTAGCATGGTAGCGTCTTATAAGATCTATAATTTCTATGGATGGGAACTGTTAGACCTAAACAATACTAAAAATGTTACTTTTTATAATTCACTTAAGTAAAATGATCATGTCAACTCCAACTTACTCATCCTTCTTCTCTGCCATTCATTGCTCACTTTTGGGCTCTAAATCAATCTCTTAAGTCAAGAAAAAGACCCACCTGGTACCATAACTGAGTCTTTCTTTAAACCACATTTTTCTTGTTAGTTTCCGAGAGTTGTGACAGTCAAGTCGGTGAAAGTCCCCCTACTCTTCAGAATGGAGCAACACAAAGGCCATCTTGTTTATTTTTATGACTAGAAAATCACTTCTCCTGCCTTGCTGCCTTAGTTGCTAGAAAACAAAAATCACCAAGAGGAAGAAAGTAATAATAGGCAGAAAGAAAATAAAAGACAGAAAGGAACAAAGAATAAGAACAAGATATTTTTCTATGCTTATCCAAAAGACATGAATGGAAAATATTCCGCCTAGTGCCTGGTAACTTGTACAGTTTTTTTAATCTGTCTGTGTCAAATTGTTATGTAAGTTATGAGTCATGTCAGGCAAATAATTCCCATGCATCAATATGACAGTCATCCATTATAAAGGCTTGATTTCAGCCTAGCTGTCTGGTTGGTCAGACATCTGTTGGGACACTTGGCATTTTCAGTCCGTGAGAAAGACCCACATGTGCTTTTAAAAAATGAAATTGGTTGCTATGCTTACTTTCAATTACTAGTTTAAACTATATTTCATTTTTTCATGTATGTAAACGACTGTAGAAACGTTGACTTATGCCTCTGTAACCTTTGAATGAAAGATGAAATACCAAGAAGATGTTCTGTACTGGTTTATGTGGAGATGGCATGCAGTCATGTCACCAGAGTGCCCATTTCATGGTAGAAGTAAAGCTCATTCTTAGATCTAATTATTCGAAGGAGGAGTTTAGTATGAATATGTTTTAATAGGTTTTCTAGAGAATTAAAGGTGCCGTAGGTAAGCCTTATAAAACTAACTTTCTGTCATTTGCTTAAACTGACCCTATTTTGAAGCTGGTAATTAAAAACAAAAACAAAACAAAAACTACACCCTGTAGTGCAATTTGCAAAAATCCACAGCTCCCTGTTCAGATGCACCAATCTGGTGGTCAAACTGCATGTCAATCACTGCTCATGCACACGCATTCATTCTCCCTTGTGGGGGGAGGGGCTTAGGAGACCGTTTTATGCTTTAGCAGAAAGGGGGGAGGTACTGAGAAGTCGTCAATGTTCAAACTTTTTGGCTAAGGCCTGGATCTTTGCAATCCTACCTACAGCACCTTTAAGCCAAGACCATTTGTATCCAACAGGTCACATTTCACGTTCTTTTTTAAACCAGCTGTGACCTGAGACTACTTTCTTGCCAAAATGTTTAAGACACCAAGGCCTTAACACCCAGAAAACCTTTTTAACCAGCACTGTACACAGAACACTGCACACAGTACTGAATGTCACAATGAAACGCTAAGAAACCTTTCAAACTGTTGATGCACATCTGTCTTCACGGAAACATCACGGAAGACATCTCACTGCTGCAGTATCAATGCAAAGAAATCAGTCCCGCACACATTCACGTGCGACGCCCTTGTGTCCAACACACGTCCCACTCTGGTCTCATGTATAAGGATTTTTTTGTCATTCGAAGAGTTTGCTGATGACCTTTTACCACGTATGGCTCCACTATTCATAACACACTGATGAAGCCAATTCAAAAAGCAAAAATAATTGATATGAATTGTTCTTATTCTAGGAATTCTCTTGAGCTAATGTATAAAGTTTTCTTAGAATATTAAATTGTTTATTTTTTTAGTTATGGGCATCTCTTAACAATAATGGAAACTGTTTACTTTCGCAAATGTAGCAACAAAAAGGCAAAGGAATCCAGTACTGCTTTCTTCAAAGACGGAACAAAAAGAAGAATTGAGTGATACCTGCTCAGATGGATAGATTGGTGCCTTTGAAGAATATGTGGGCAGAAGGTGGATGAATAGAGAGAGAAGGGGATCAAATGATGCTTGTGTTGGCTGATAAAAAGAGGTCTATGTATCCATTCACCCCCAATCTTCTGTTGTCTCTTGACCTCCCTTCGATATCACTTGTGTCTTTTTTCTGTAGTCCAATTTGACTTCATCTCTTGATCTCTCCACTTGATACTCCTACCCTCTGCCACTCATCTCTTCTGTATTCCTCCACTATCCTGCATGCCTTTTGTTTAAAGAACTCATGAAGGTATTTTCAGCTGGTAGTCAGGTTGAGGTGATTTTAATGGGAGTTGTATGATTATGTTGCATCCAAAAAGGGGATGTTGACTCAGTTGCCCCAGAACTGACCACCTCATGTTCACTTTTTTGAGGTTGAATTTTTTCCCTTCTTAAATGGACCGTCTGGTTTGTTGAAAGAAATTGTCACCAGCATTAAAATTTCAAATACTTACAATACTCCATGTAAAGTGTGTTGATTTTCTCAGATTTAGGTTTTGTTTGCCAATGGTATTCCCATCTGAGAAAAAAATCAACAAGAACTTTTGGTAAAGATTTCCATGGGATTTCTAGAAAACGGCGGGACAAAGATGTAAAGAGAGGAACAGGATGAACTTGTTTTTTTTTTAATATGAGTGTACATCTGATCTTGACCACAAGGATTTCTCAGTGGGCTGGAGACAAATTCTGATGCCAAACTGTTTTAATCTTTTAGCTTTTGAAAGAAAAATCCTTTCCCCGTGTTAAGTGAGTTGAAGTAAAAAGAACACAGCTTTGATAATGAAAAACTTTGTTCATGCACTCTTCCTATTGTAAGTGCTCTGCAGAACCGTTTCCTCTCCAAATATCTTCTTTTGTGTATTTGCCAGCTTAACATTAACTACTCTTATGAGTCATGTAAGGATACTGTACCTAAAACATAAATAGATGATAATAACTATAGGAGTTTTAGGGGAACATTTTAGCTGTCATTTATAGTTTAAAATAGGCAAAAGAATTGGATAAGAAATGAGGTTCTGCAGAACACACATGACATGTTTTACTTCAATAATGAGTGTCTGTTTAAGGTTTAATGGCATTTCACATCAGCGTTTACATTGTTGTTCATTTTTGTCTTTCTCAGAATGTTTTATAGAGAATTATGCTTTTGCTTGCACTCCATTTATTATGTTCTTATTGCCAAGGAAGGGACACCAACACACACACACACACACACACACACAAACACACGCAAGGACCCACACCTTCAGTGGTACGGATCGAGTGTACATTTTGGGATGTACAGTATTAACCATGGGAGACAAGGGAGCTAAAGGCCAGTTCATTATTGGTCAGACACATAAATACATGCATAGACACACACATACACACACACACACACACAACTGTGTACATTTAACCAATATATTTTAGTAGAATGGCTTTCATAGAATTTTTTGATTTTGTTTTAGGTTATTTTCTTTCTCATGTTTTATTTTATTCTGCTACATTTCTGTATGTTACTGTTTTTAGGTTTTATTTCATGCAAGAATATTTCAACATATTTTAAAAGCCAAGAAAAAGTTTGTTACACAGCTAAACTTGAAGAATAATGTTGATGATGATGACGATGATAATAATTAATAAAAGTAATAACAAATATACTGAAAATGGACAATGTGTTTTATTCTTTAGTGCTTTACTGAGACAATGTTCTATACATCCTCAGGCAAAACAACGGACTCTGTGGCTACAGTATGAGTCCCATCATCACCTGAGTCAGACCGCACAGATTTTGGGAGCACAAAGGCACACCTGTGCAGGCTGTGGGCCGAAAAGATAGTACATAAAGCTTTCATATAAAGTCAGGTGAATTTTTCAGAGAAAATTTGCAATATAAAAATGTGAAAGCTCCAAACATGCCTCCCGCTGCGCTGTCTGAATGTAGCCAGGAGCTCCACAGCCAAAATGTATTTCTGCTCTCATCTTTTCCTCACCGCTGCCTGCCTGCTTTTTCTATTGTACTAGTTTGCTCTTGATATAAGAATCAGATTAGTAATTTGTCACTTAGATTACTTAATGCACGTAACACACTTTAGAAATCTAACTGGACTATAATCAAGCTGCTGCCAGGTCAAAATGTCAACCTCACACAAAAGAACCATAGGAATATTTCCATAATGATTTAAATTTTTTCAACCCCATAACCTTTCCTCCAGCATACCCTCAGGACAAACCTTTGATATTTAGCCACACAACTGTTGAGGTTGAAATAGACATTTTAGACTCTTAAATTTAGAGCAACATTACTTGTATAGATTACTTATAATAAACACAGCCTATTTTACGACTGCCTTTTACAGGAACACCGTTTAATTTAATAGAAAAGACCTAAGATGGCATTAGCACCTTAGCCTGAGGCTCATTTCTCACCAACACACACCACACATAAGTCATTTGAGAGCCTTTTCTAATTTTCCACAACCTCCTTTGGGTTAGGAACTTTGACAAACTTAATCAGTGCCACGGTGCTATCTGTAGGACAACAAAGGCTTCTAATCTTTGGTCTATTTTATGTTCAGCATTATCAATTTATCTTTGTGTTTATAATATGAACACTGATTCAAGTTGATTAACTCTGCTTTAGAGCTGGCAGTGAAATTATGGGGCAGCGGGTCGTCATTTGTGTGTGAGAGTGTACAAGTGTGTGATGATTTGCCACAGAAAGCCAGCGAGAGCCCAGAATACTAAACACCGTGGTGTCTACTGGAGAGGTCAACACACAGACACATGCAGCTGCACATAATTATGAACCTGTTCAAGGCAAAAGACAAAAATCCATCAAATGAATAAATGGCAAAACAAATAAAGGGAATGTGAAAACAGCAAGTAGCAATTCATGGGCATGTTCACTGTGCATACTATGTATGCTAGAGAGCAACTACCACATCAGGTGGGCTGCACACGCACAAAATCTTCCATATCTTCTCTGTATGCACTGTTCTCCCCTGCCTGTCTGTCCCTCAGCCTGCCTGTCTCTCTGTTTAAACATCTCGCGAACATCATTTCTGTTTATTGTAAGCTATGTTTATGTATGAGTTACCTACACTGTTGACAGAGGGTTTGATTCCTGTGTGTGAGAGAACAACACAGTAAGGAGGTTTGTGTGTGTGTCGTTGTGTTGGTGTGCAGGTGCTTATGTGCAAAGTAGCATTGTTGTTGCTGTTGTAATGTCTTCATCTGAGATGATTGAGACATACTTTATTTAAATTTAATATTCGGACAAACAGAAATTTCATATATAGATACATAGATACATAGATACATAGATAGATGGATGTAAATAGGATCGGTTCTGGGCACTTTGAATTATGAATGTGGCTCATGTTGACAACTGTGAAGTTTGATAGTCGACAAGCATGCAGATAGACAAGATGAGGACAGAAAGAGAGAGGGGAACTAGCATCTAGACAATTTTAATATTGAATGATTCCAACAGTGACTGCTGTGGGGTCTATGAGCTGATTTCATAATAATTTTGGGATATACAGTGGGTACGGAAAGTATTCAGACCCCTTTAAATTTTTCACTCTTTGTTTCATTGCAGCCATTTTCCA
>NC_048420.1:15223588-15242384 GCF_013103735.1 Etheostoma cragini | reverse complement strand
GTGAAAAATTTAAAGGGGTCTGAATACTTTCCGTACCCACTGTAGATAGATAGATAGATAGATAGATAGATAGAGAGACAGACAGACAGACAGACAGACAGACAAACAGTAAGGAGAAATCGAGATTCATTATATACAAATAGGCTGCTGTAATATGAGCAGGATCTCTGCCTCTATCCAATCCAGTCCCTGCTTAAAGCATAATTACAGCTCTACATCGCCCCAGTATGACGGCTTTGTATCATCAGCTTCACAGTGCGGCCCACTGCAAAGGGGATTTGATGTGTAATCTTCTTTCCTTTTATTTCCTCTTTACCGCTTCAGTTGCTACCATATATCTGCACACTTTCTCTTCTCTTCTTTTCCTTTGCTCTTTTCCAAAAATTGAGATACACTTGATTAGCATGGCAAGAAAAGATGTTTTGAACGCAAAAGGTATCACCAACGCTCTCAATACTGTAACACAGGAGTAAAGAAAAAAAAAAAAGAATACACATTACAATATGCTTAAAGAATAATTCTGGCCATTTTTTATTTTTTCTCATTGTGATCAAATAGCAGGAAACAAAACACACACCTGTGCACAAAAATGGTTGTGCATGCATGCATGGACACACAGCGTATGCAAATACAACGTATTTTGCTGCAGAAGCAGACTTATGGGGATATGCACAAACTCATGCATATAAATATCCCTCTCAAATGCACACACAGTCACCCACACATTTCGTCATAAACAGCTTTTCCTTGCCCTGTCCTTCACATTAGGGCTCGGGAGTTCTTTAATAATAATTCCGTTAATAGTATCTCCTCACAATAACACTGATAATGGCATGCGCCTGTGTGTGTGTGTGTGTGTGTGTGTGTGTGTGTTTGTGTTCAAAAGACTATTTCTATTTCTGTAGAAAACTCTGATAAGCTTTTGCTCAGTCTCCTAACCTGCAAGAGTTAGTCCCCCCCCCCCCCCCCCCCCCCCCCCCCCCCCCCCCCCCCCCCCCCCCCCACCCCCTCTTCTAATAAAATACTTTTCAATTCTCTCCAGAGCACATGAGAGGGCATCAGGACAAGACGTCAGAACAGATGATTATAAGACCCTTTTCTCTTCGATTCCTGGTTGATTTTTTTTATTTATTCTGTCTTAACTAGTTGTTTTCTTTATTTGTTTTGAGTCTTTTTCATTCAAATACATTCAGATTTTCAGACTGTACAGTTTCTGTTTGTGACTCTGCATTATGTATTAAACTTTAATAAGGTTGTTGACGTGTACAGAAGAGTGTTTACATGTGTTGTCTGTTTTGTTTGTGAGAAAAGCTGTGTGTGAGTGTGTATGTGTGTGTGTATGTGTGTGTGTGTGTGCATGTGTGCGTGTGTGCATGTGTGTGTGTGTGTGTGTGTGTGTGTGTGTGTACATGCGGTTTAAACATTAATACGATTTTCATTTCTTTAACTATCAACTCAGCAGAATTAAGAAGGAATCTGAGCACATTTTTCAGTCTGTTTGGTAAAGGTAATTTCTTCTTTATTATTTTGTTCACTTTATTTTGACTGTGAGAGTTTAATATTTTATATATTATATATATTATTCTATATATTTTTTCTCAAAATAATGAAAATAAGCACCCCCCGTTAGTCTTTAAATTTACCTTTGCTCAGTGCACTCGGAGCTCTGTTGTATGCTCACCCTGCATCAATGCTCCCGGTCCTTCCTGCGTTAGTGCCTCCCTCAGTCTCTGCCTGTCCAATCATCCGTCTGCTCATCGTTCAGTGTCTTCCAACAATTGGAATTTGATCATTGTTGGGGGCTGATTGCATTCTGGCACCCTCAAAATTTAAATGATGGCAAAAGCAATGTTTTAAACACAAATAACAGGAAGCATTGTGTATCGGCGCTAACATGACATCGCGTTGCCTTTTGTGGATTCTTCAACGCCTCGTCTGCTCTCACAAAGCAAAATGTTGTAGTCGAAGAAGTCAACCTGGAGGACTTCATAAATAAATAGAAAAAATAGAAAACCCCTTTTCAACTCTATTCACATTTACAGTTTAAGCATTTGACTAAATCAGCTTACGCACACAAAGTACCAACCAACATGTTGTACAGCCATAATTACACTGTAAAACTTTTAGCCTCTGCAAAGGCAGCAGTTACTCAGTTCTGAGGCAGTAGAGTTATAAAATGGGCCTATATGAGCTAAAGAAACATTCAGGTGCCCTAAAACATTTCATATATCATTAATAAAGCAAGTAGCACACAAAAACTGAAGTGTAACACAATAAAATATAGAAATGAGAAAGTATCTTTGGAGGCAAACACAAATTATAGATGAAACATGAATATTGCATTTTTGTACAGAATATAATCCTGTTTGTTCATCAGTTTAAGAGTAAGTTACCGCAAAGATGACACCTAAGGCACAGCCTGGTTACATTTTAATGAAGAAAATGTGGCACACTGTTTAATTTAGTATTTGGCCTCAATAAAACAATTACATATATGAATTTCACCTGCCAGGTACAACAAAAACAAACAAGAAAAATGAGACAAAAATCTTGTGTTTCTCAGTGTTGCCTCATAAATAAGATAAACAAACCTTTCCTCCAGAAACACCAGTGAAGCGTGTGTTTATTCCACAGTGCTGTGCGTGCTCTATAAAATACAGTAATGACCGACTTATTGGGTGATTTAATCTTCTATTCATGCTGATCAGATTTCTACCTGCACAGACAGGAAAATGGTTTAAAAATCCCAGCCAAAGGCAATCTTACTTTTTCACTTGATGATCCTCGATAATGATTCTGATAGTATGTATACAGCTTAACTTGGCCACTGATATTTCACATCAGCAACTGCTAATACATCAAGGATTTTAAATATATTTAAGCGTGGAAAGGCCAAGGTCCTCTAGGATACTAAAGATCTATTTATTGATAACCCAAAATTCATTTTCATTAATATATTCCCTCCTGAGGGCAACAAAGCTTGGAAAAACTTAACTGATGTGGTGGTGCTTGTGAATAAGGACCGTGAAGGGGTCAGCAGGCTCCAGGCCATGGTCAGATGAAATTTAAGTTAAATTGTGCTTGAGTAGAAGTTTTCAGTATCTTGTCTGAAATCCACTTGGTTTCAGTTGCCCCCTGAAGTTCCCCTGACAGTGTGTAGCATCAACTCTCTTCCACTGCTAAAACTGCTACAATGCCTTTTTCAAAATACTTTTTTAGTGATCAAAGTATCAAAAACTACAATAGAGCTGTAAGAAAAAACAATGATTTGAAATGTTTTGGACTTTCCTACATTATGTGTTAATCATCTAACATCTTGGCTCTCAAGTTGGGAACCATTATTTTATATGGTACAATGTTGTGATGGTGTAGCAGTGAAGCTTTGGACAGGTGGGACCCACATATCTAGGAAATCCTTGGTTTCAACACAACGTTTTGTGCCGTCTGCAGTTTTGTGGTGCCGCTATCTGGAAACAGCTGGACAGGTCTCCAGTACAGGGGCAAAATGCTGGTCTACATACCTTCAGATACAAACTGAAATCTGGACACTGTCTTTGATTCCTTTTTATTATGAAAGATTGTATTCAAATTTAGCTGCTCCCAATGACTGCAAAATCTTTGGTTTTTTTAAGATTATCTTTTGGGCATTTTCCGCCTATGTTTTTGACAGGAGAGGTAAAAACATGAAAGGGGAGAGAAAAGAGGGAACGAGATGCAGCAAGGCCCAATGCATTCAGAACCAAACCTTCATATATGAACGCCCGCTCTACCAACTGAGCTATTTGGGTGCTCTGCATTGACTCCCTCAGTCTTTTTCTTAGTCACCTGAAAAAGCACAAAAACACGATCAGGTCATAAAGCTCTACTGATGCTGCCAGTAGCTTCTTTCCAAGAATCCCCACGTCTCTCACTTCCCTTGCTAGAGCAATGCTGCCCTGCCCTTTTCATTCCCTGTGTTGCCTGATTGTAATCTTGGCAATCCAGGAGTTTAAGATTATTCTTGTGTTCTACTAATTGAGTACATTTAGCAATACCCCTTTAGCTACTGTGGAGTTATCAGCTTTAGGCAATATTATGTTTTGTAGTGTTTACATGGGTCAAAGTAGCACAATTTCTCCACCAACTCAGTGAACACGGTTTAATTTAATAACTGGTACACTGCTCATCGCCCATGTGCACTCCATTGATTTGCTTCAATACAACACAAGGGTTGAAGTGTACTGCCCTTTGACAGTCTGAAAAGTTGAAGAGGTTCCACTTCATAATACATTGAATGGCTTAGAAAAAATAAATATTTTACCATCTGTTTTCTACGATCATGACCTCACTCTCATTAAATATTCAACAACTTAATTATGTCAATAGTCAGAGTGTGTTAAGTATAGATCATTTTAATAAAAATATGCGGGTAAATTATTCCAATGTGTGTAAGCTACCTTAAAATACCTTATGGATTGTCAACAAGAGAGGAGAAGAAGAAGAAACAGGAGTAAGGAAAACAAATATTGACAAAGAAAAGCTAACGAGAGAGAATGAGGTGATGGCAGCTCCTACCTCACCTTACCTCTCCTCTCCACCCTCCTCTTCATCGTTTCATTATTCAGCATACCTTCAGGTAAAATTCTCAGCGTCTTCTTGACATCACTCCTTTCTCCTACATACTGTATCTCCCACTCCTATTTCCATCTCTTTGTCACCCTTTCATATTCCCCAGAAATGACGCCAGGGATAAGAGACCTAGCTGTGGAATGCCAAATTTGTATTGATGTTTTTTTTTTTAGGATTTTAATTATAGGTATATGCACTTAATTATAAAGGGTTGAAGTATCTGGAAATAAAGTAAAGGTTTGGTCACTTGCCCGTCTTTTATTTCTCTACTTCTCTACAACTTGAAAGTACCTGGTTTTATTTATTTTTTTTGCCATTTTGCATTTCATTTGTGTGTGTGTGTGTGTGTGTGTGTGAGAGAGACTGATAATAATTGCTTCCATGCAGTCTTGCTTTTCTGTGTAGGTGAACGTCAAGGCAAACTGTGCACTTAAAAGAACGAAGGATTTATGCAACAAATGTCCTCATACCTTCTACTCCAAAAATCTAAATTAAGAGTTGCAAGCCATGACTGAATTGGAGTTATATAGCTAACAGTTACTCCCATTTCAAAGTAAAATTATATGTTACTAAATGTCACTAAAATAGTTTAATCCTTGTTTTAACCTACTATTATTATTTTACTTTTCTTTATATTTTACTACTATCTTCTTTATTTTGGAGTCAAACACTCAGTTTCCGCACAGACAGAAAAAGCTCGCGCATCACAGCTCTTTCGTCAGCGGCGTAACCTTTGATGGGTGATTGACAGGTGGTTAGTCTGATTAGTTGACCCTATTTGGCGTTGGGAAAATGGCGTCCGTCCACGCCTGTGTGTGGTGTTGAACAATAAATGGACTATTGTAGGATAAACTTGTACTTTTGCGCGGATTTTTCGCCACAAAAAGTCAATAAACTGTTTCCCAAGTGAGGAAGAAAAATGGATATTGTCAAGCAGCGCGAAGTTCAACCAGAAAAGGAAACACAACACATAGGCGACAGTAGCCAACGCTAACATAGGTGTCGACTTCGTTGATACCAGGTGAGTTTTCCCATTTTGCAATTGAAATGGCAACACTAATGTTACCTATACATATTTTACTGTTACAACAGTATTGTGTAGGCGTGGGGCGACATTTTACAAAAAGTTGGCATTGCTAAATGAAAGCATAAATTAATGGCGTTGTGTTGCTACACTTAATGCTGGTGATGTCTTAGGTGTGTTCGTACATCGTCAGTTGTTGCCTGGATCCACTTGGCTTCTTGTTGGGTTGATGAACAATGTGTGGCTGCTTTGCAGTGTTTTTTAATTCATGTTTGCTCAAACATACAGTTTGTAGAAGTTGGATTCATCTGTTACCGTTGCCACTACTATCTTGCTGATTTAATATGCATCAATTAGAAATAACCCCTACCCTCCTTGTATGTGGATATCTCTGAGAAAAAGTCACAATAACCTTTTTTTTAAAGGATTTAAAGTTTTGTGTAACTTTGTATAGGCTACCTCATATGTATCTTACCTTTTTAGAATGAGCCTATATAACATTTCACAAACATTTATAGCCTACTCTGTGATCTTTTTGTAGACCTATGTAGTTGGTTAAAACACCTGAGTTGGATGCACTCTTTTATTCTAGGCCTATTGTGTATTTGAAAACAGCAGCACCAACAAAGGAGCTGGGGTCTGTTTCAGGAAGGATGTTTAACAAACCCTGATCTCTGAGTTGATTTACCCTCAGATGGGAAACTCTGATTTCTTATTTTTTTTTTATTTCCAGAACCGCTGATTTGAGTTGGTTTAATCAAATCAGAGTAGGTTCATTCAGAGTTAAGTGTGTGCACCACCACAATAAAAAGGCTGAATGAACGGAGCCATGATACGATTCACCATGGTAACAACCACAAACAAACTGGTCGGAATGTGCTCCTTCATCAACAGCATCTCAGACAAAAAGAAATGCCATGTTCTTAACAAAAACGTTTTATAGTCTGCCTAACATGGTTAATAAACCAACCCTGTTTTTTTCTTGATGCAGATAACAAATTGCACTAAAATGAGTTTGATGCAGACTGAATGAATGAGGAAATGAAAGAGCGCTGAGTCAGAGGGAGGAGCCTGAGTGAAACTCGAGGTTTATTGAAGAAAACCTGCTCCAGACCAGGTTAGGTTCACAGGCTCAGTTACCATAGTAACTGACTCTGAGGTTGAATTACCTCGCTTTATGCAAGAGGCTGGAGATACCCTTGTCTCTCTCAGGTTTGATTAACCTCCCTTTTTGAAACAGAACCCAGAGTTTCCTTCATCTCAGGGTTAACTAACTCAAGTTTTCACCAAACCTGCTTTCTAAAACAGACCCCAGGTATTGCAGAGATCAACACTTGTTAGTTAATGTGAATATCAGACATAACCAGTAAGAGTGCACAATAGATAGTGCTTTAGCGGATTTTAAGATAGATCGTTCTGTGCAAAGATCCAGAGCTGCAACTACGGTAACAGCGTTTAATCGTCTTTAATGGTTAAACTAATCAAATGTCAAAGAAACAGTAAATACGTCACAATTTCTGAAAGGTAGCAGTTTAATTAGCTTTTACTATACTGACCTATGAGTCTGTTTTTTTGCTCTATGATCCTTACAATTATGTTATATTGGTATTTTTCTTGTTTCTTTGGTCATGTCAGCCACCAAATACCTGCATTGAGAGCATTGATGATATCTGACATTATGTAATTTCCCATAATGCACAGGTTAGGAATCAGTTACTCATGTCATGTCATTAAATCATTGAAGAGGCCTTTTAGATTGAGAACACTGACACCAGGAGAGGTCAACTAGACTGGAAGATGCTTGAATGGGTAAATTATTGTTTAGAGCAGGGGTCTTCAACGTTTTCCAGGCAAAGGACCCCCAAACTGATGGCGAGATGGCGCGGGGACCCCCTAATTATATATATTGTATAAAATTGTGTTATATCAAACTGGTCCTATAGTCACTATAAGACCTCAATTTATCTGTTTACTACAGTGTGTTGAATTCATGTATTTGAATGTATTTAAAGACATTTCAATTAGTGGAAAAAATTGTAGGGGGGGGGAATATAAAAAAAAAGTCTAATCAACCAAAACTTTCGCGACCCCCATGCAGTACCCCTGTTGAAGACCCCTGGTTTAGAGAATGAACACTGTGTGACTATAACTATTTAGGTGATTAAATTAATGAAAAAAGATGTGTAGATTAGACATGCTAATAGTGTTGGAGCTATTGTAAGGCCAGGTGAAATTGGAGACAAAGCAATTGTGTAGTGAACGAGCGATTTTTAAAATTAGTACTTAAGTAATAATGTAAAAAAAGAATAGAAAATTCTGTACAAATAAGCAGAGAATGTCCAGAAAATACAGAGGTGAAATGAGAGCGACAGAGGAAGACAAAGGAGGAACATAAATTATGAAGTGAATGGAAAAACTTGCATGAGAGAGGGATATTAAATATAAAGAAAATGAAAGTTCCCACCAAGCACTGACTGGAGAATCTCTCCAGCACTAAAGACAATTTTAACAAGTGAGGGAGAAACAGCAGAGAGCTGATGACTGAAGCGAACAAAGACGGGAGTGGGGCAAGAAAGAATGAGTGAATGAGACGGAGAAATATGGTGAATGAAGCAGGGAAAAAAAGGCAGGGCAAGAAAAATGGGGAACAAATGCATCAAGGGGAGTTAAAGAGTGATTAAATGAAGCAGCAAGAGAAAGCAGGGAATGATAATGATCCTTGTGGAGTTAAGGGGGAGAGCATTAGGAAGGAGCAAGGTGGAGATAAAGTGAGTGACGGATGAGGGGATCGCCAGAGAAAAAGGGAAACGGGGGGAAATGAACGGTAAAGACAAGATGACAACAGAGATAGGAAGGTGGAGGTCTTTCTCTTCCTGTCTCAATTCTTCTCTCATTTTTTAATACTTGCTCACTCACTGCCATCCCATCATTCAAGGTCTTCTCTTTTCCCGCCATACAGTCTCTCTTGTTTGCCTCCTCTTCATTTCTTTTATCTATCCCCTCTATTGCTTTTTCCGTCGCTGTGTTTCCTTTTTTCTTCTTGGTTTTTAGACTTCCTGGTAATGTAGCCAGTAATACATCCTGTCTCCAAAATATAATATAACATTTCATATGTGTAGAGAGTTAAAGAGACCAAATTGGGCAAAGACAATGGAAGAAGTGATTAGGTCTTCCGCTCTTTTGGTTGCTTTTCTTACCTTTTTTAAAGGGATATATCTTTAAATTGGGTCACTTATGAAATATAAATGTGACATTTCTCTTTAGAAATTGGTGTCTTCTAGGCTGAGAAAAGCGAGAATATGTGTTTTTGGCTCACGTGGATAAAGAAAACCAAATCCCAGAATGCACTTGCTGCTCTGAGTCCACTCCCAAGTCACACCGACCGTACCCATTTTTTCAGTAAGATAGTAACTGCGGTGAATATATTCTTTGTAAATCTTTACAACCATTCCTCAAAAGAACCTGCATTATTGCACAATCCAAATTTTATTTAAAACTTTTCCATTATCAGCATGTAGCTTGCTAGTTTGAAATTGGTTGTGGTTTCCCGAAGAGAGCGGAGTTAGATAACGGCAATACACAGGAGTGGAAGGCAAGTGACATCCGGCAGCGCTTGATGTTCCGGTGATAATCCTGGAAATGAACTGTTGTTGATCCAGACTAGTATGGGAATAATGTACCATCTCTGTTGTTGCTGCTTAAGTCAGCTGATCGGTACTCACCACTGATGCTGCTGTGTTAGGGGTCAGAGGTCTGTTATTATAATGGTGACCATATCACAGTTCCTCTAGGAGGTGATTGTTTTTTTGCCCGCTGAGGCTCTTCCCTCCAGTCTATCAGCCAACTCTCGGTTTTAGACATTTACCCTAGATACTTTCTACACAAATAAAATACTGACATTCACAAAAAAGTACTAGTTTTATACACACCCGTGTATTTAGCCTATCATTAGACATGATCATATTATGCTCTATAATCATTTGGTCTGTCATATTATTTTTCATTTTCCGGACTAAAGTAACTGTCCTTAAATGAACTACTGATACAGTTATTGGAAAACGGCTCGACAAAAGAAAATAAAAAATGTAATAAGGAAATTAAACATTGGCAATTTAGTCACATTTGGTCTAATTTAAGAGCTAATGTCAAGACCAGAAACACCAAGCGGACCGTTTTTGGTTGATTAAAATTGGGGCAGTTTAAGATTTCCAATGAAAGTTAAATACGCCAAAGAAAAGAACATTTACCATCCAATCCAACAAATAAGTTTCAAGAGTTTACCAAACGTGAAATAAGGACTTTCTCTCTTACTGGTAACATCTTTGACACTCTCTTGCACAGGACAGTTTGGAATTGTTGAAACTATTATTTTAGCTCCTGCTGTGTGCAGTCAGACTCAGCTGTGTCCACTTTCACCATAATCTCTCATTAAAAATGAATGACATTGAGTTTGCCATCTACGATGTGCCATCCTAATCGAGGTGTGTATGTGTGTCCTTGGTCAGGTCAGGCCAGGTTGTAGATGGACTGACAGATTTATAGGGAGCAGAACAGAAAAAGAGAAGACTGGAGGAGTTCAGGACAGGTGGCGGGTGAATAGGAGAAGAGGAAAGGACAGGAACTGAAGAGAGGAGAGGGGAAAAACAAGGACAAACAAGGGGAGAAGTGTACCCATGTTAAGACAATTAGTCACACCTGCAGGAAAATCAAATGGAGAATACCTTACCTGTATGCTTTTGTCAGGCTGTGCATGTGTGTACACACGCCTTGTGAGGTAGTGTAACGTGTACACTGTCATTGCATCTGTTAGGCTGTGAGCATGTGGTTTCTGGTTGTGTGATTCATTGTGTCTTAATCGGTGTGCCCTTCAAGATCAAGATGGAAAGAAGGCAAAAGAGAGATTATGTAAACAATGGAGTTGTGTCTTCCCCGTTTGGCTCTACATACAACCTCAGTCCACCTGTGTAAGGTGGGTTTCCACAGGCAGCTGTAGTAACGACAGAGCGTTGCGCTTCAATTAATTCACTACAACAACAGTGGCATGAGCAAAGTCCGCTGATGGCGGCGAAAGTGCCTGGATGTTCACCGCTCTCCCAAAGTTGGTTCTGGGTCAAATTTGAACAATCACATGGGTGACTCGCACATATATTCTCCTGTGTGTCTACACACATGCTATATTTAATTGATTGTGATTTTCCTACAGCTTACTTACTTCCTTTATGATACGTCTCTGTAACTACCAGCTTGGCTGAGGGTTGGCCAGGCAGTTGGTGTTCCTGCTGAGTTTTTATATATATTTTGTTTCCATACTAGTAGCATGGTAGCAATGTAGAAATGCAAACTAGCTGCTTGTCAGCAATACTTAATGTTAGTTGAAATAAACTAAACACAACTTTTTAAGCGGCAAAGTGTGTGACTGGAGTAGAAAACACATAGTTTGTGATAGGCCGAAAGGAAACCGATAAAAACGCATATCAACACAAACAAGTTGCCTGCAAAACATGTACAACGTCGGCATCATGTTGTGGTGACACAATTCCCCTTGGAATCTGCTGCACGTCACCGACACTGCGGCGTTGCAGTTGAAAAAAGCTGCCTGTGGAAATCCAGGGTAAAGCTCCACTATTCTTTTCTGCTCTACAAATGTTATTTGCTGTTGGCAAGATGCTCATTTCCTGCCTCATCTGAGTCAGTCCCTGCTGGTCTCTTCCGCTGAATAACCTTCGTCGTCGTTATTTGCAAAATGTGCTGCAATTTTCTCCCCGTACCACAACACAAAAAGCCCAGGATGCTGTGTGGGCTCTTATCCCTTCTTTCCCAGGACACCACACTTGTTATACTCACACACATACACTTGCCTTGTCATTGTTGGATAAGTCCTGTATGTTGCTGTGTTGTTGCCTGTTCCATCACCTGTCTGCATAGGGGTTGTATAATGAATTGCTTAATGACTGAGCTCTCACTAACCTCTGTCATATATTGAATATATTATCCTTCAGTGTTTGTGCGTACGTGTCCGTGTCTCGGAGGGACAATTTAGACTTAGCATAAAATCTAGCTATTTTAAATGAGTATACACACAGCAGCATGATGCTGTAAAACACACACACAAATGTGCACACACACACACACACCAAATACACAGCGCCATGTTTGTTTGACATACGTACAGCAGTGAATGTTGAATGGGTTGACTTGGTGTTGTCAAACAATAAAACATTGAGAGGAAGGAATTTCCATCATAAGTTTTCAAGCATAACATGGCTCTATGACTGCAGGACTTAAAACTGCATTTATGATGCGTTCAAATGTTGTTTTGGTATCATGAAGCGGTGACAAGTAACAAAGGTGCCAAAGCATTAACTGAAAAACATCACAAAAGTCACTATGTTTTAAAGTAATAAGTTTGACTTTGGAAAGTTTTAAAAATGACTTTGCAACCAAGTCATAAATGTGTTCCATAAAGGATAAATCAGTACCATGTGGATTTGCAGTGGTTTAAAAATGCTAGATTCTAAGTAATAATAAGGTGCAGTACAGAAGTATTGCAAGAGAATGTACTTAAGCATCAAAAGTAAAATATACTCATTGTGTCCTCTTCAGATTGTCATATGATATATCATATTTTTTGTGTTAAGTGTCACATCCCTGTGAAATGCATTTTACTAAGGGTATAACATAACCCCTAATGGACATACTCAGTTAATGTATCTCATAATTGGACCAAGTGCAGATCTTGAATCTTAGTTACTTTCTTCCAGCCCGCAGGTCTGGATTTGGGAAGGAGGGAGTCCAGACGGGTAGCGCTTTGCAAAAGCTTTGCTTCCTGAACCCAAAGTGCTCAGATGTGTCGTCTAACCACACAAAAAATAAATGTCTTTCGTCCCAGAACGGATTAAAGTGATCTGTGTTGTGTGGATACTGCAGACAGAGAATCAATAATCATTGAAGCAAACCATGCTGCCATTTACAGTGGGAATTGGAATAGAAACTTTTTATCCAGGTCTCCTAAATGGAAGAAATGGTGCCCAGATGTCCTCATGAGAAAAGACCCACGTAGAAGTAAAATTTTGCTCGCGTATCCAATTAAGTTGAACCTACTAACAGAACGACCAAATCGGCCGATGGAGTGATTTTAGAGACAGGTTGGCATATAAAAGAAAGCCGAGATGGGGCACAGTCTTAAGGTAGCTTATAAGGAGGTAGTCTGCTTATAGGAAAAAGCTTTTCTAGTAGTAGTAGTGGAGAACAAGTACCTCCCCTCAAAGTGTGCTGTCTAAAGCAGGTCTTTGGCTGGGTGAGAAGGGTCATGGGAATTTCTGCTACACTTTCCTTACACTTTGCTGGTCTTTGATAGAGCGACGCACACAGCCATTGACCCTCTCAGCAGGACAGATGGCACTGCAGATATTTCTGAGGGGTAGAGGAGGGGAGGAAATCAGACAGTGATGGACGTTGTGCTGATGCTTATAAAAACATATCTGTAGACTTGGATAAGTATAAAATATGTACAGCTTTCTGCTGCAACATTAAATAAAACAGCCTCAATTGTGCTTTGTATTTGTCGATGGATGGTGGGCATAATTTTTGGAGTGTTTGAGACAATGATCCTTGGGAACATGAACAATCCTCCCATGCTCATTTCTGTGCATATTATTTTATAATAATGTGACTCTTTATTGATCCGTATACGGCTCACTTCCATTCAGGTCAGAGCCTGGGGCTGAACGACGTGTCCTCCTGTATGAGTGATGTCTCTCTAATAACTGAGCCACACTGCTGTCTGTAATATCCATGAGAGGATGAGTAGGCAAGTGTTGTAAAAAGTGTGAGACCTGAATCTCAATTGTTTTCTGCACATTGAGCTTCAATTTGTATGTCTGCACTCTTCCATTACAGCTGGCCGACCCATCTTGCATGGATGCCAGTGTGGTGTCATCACTGAGTTTGAGCTATTTGACAGAGGGGGCATTGGAGGGGCTTTTGTTGTTGTTGTTGTTGCTGTGGTAAGCATAGAGGAGGCAGGAGTGCACATCCCTACAATGTACCTGTGCTTTTAATGAGGACGCACACATACACAAACATGCCACAAAGCTTTCCCTGGAAGTACCAACTCATTTGAAGTATTTCGTGTATTCTTTTTCATAATATAGAGTATTTAGTTACCATGGCAACGTACACTGTAGCGCCGACAGGGGGTTCAGTGGGAAATGAAAGGGGTGTGTGGGTGTGGGTGTGTGTGTGTGTGTGTGTGTGTGTGTGTGTTTTTGAAGGAGACATCGATGAGGAGCCTCCATGGGTCACATCGATGCTGAATGTGATATGGTTTAGCTTTTTATCACGTCTCCTGAATAGGGCTTCACAATTATTTATCAGGGTTATTCATTTCACTTACAAATTGATTTAAATTGCACTTTCACTGTTCATAGACAGAGCACTGATTTTGCTGTCATGTTGTGCTACATTCCTGCTAAATAACGAATATAAATAAATTAGACTTAGAATAACTTGTCACTGGTGAGGAGGGTGCTGCTGCGTAAAACTCAAGGGAGCTGCTTTTCATTAAATGAAAATAGCTTGTCCACCTTAAAGTTCGGTCAGCCCACCTTAAGGGAGCTTTAAAGGGGCTGTGTTTGATATTCAGGAAGAAGTATTCTGGGATTGCCTCCACAACGCTCTTCCATATGATTCACTCATGGCCCTCACATGCTCTAACATGCATGCTATAGTGTGTAGTTTCAGTCGCCCTCATGAGGAATTCTAAGTAATGACGAAAAAACACTGTTTGTGCATCCACATGACGCAAGTCTTTGGGGATTGCGCACCTACTCCTAATAGTTAAAAAGCTGATTACTTACCTGTTAAAGAGCAGCAAGGCAACATGCCTGTCAGACCTCTATGGGTGTGCATCCCCACACCAACAGTTATTCATGTTTGTCTTTGCTGTCGGTCACTTTCTTTGTTTGGATTTTAGTCTTTCTGCTGAACGTGTTGGTCTTTTCTTAGCAGTACAATCACTGACTGATATATTTTGTGGGTGCTGCTTTAGGGTTTCAGGCATTCACCTGCAACAAGCCAGTCCCCTTTGTCTACAAAGCTTAACGCTGCTGTTGTCAGACGTAAATCGCATCACTCGAGTTGCAGAAGTGCCACGCAGCAAGGCACCAGTGTTATCCGATCTGTCAGACACCCTTGGGCTGCAAAAACAAAGAACACAAGAATGCAACAGCACAGCCGGATACTTTAGAAAATAAAACAAATTTCCAAATAGAACAGTTTTATGTTAATTTTGGCCGCCTTAACTTCTCTGCTGTGTCTAGAGCGAGACAGACGATCAGGCCCAGAGAGTGACACACACACTGAGAGCAGCCCCAGATGCATGCAGCAACGATAACTTAGACACACAATCCATATCTGACACCTATTCATAATCTTTACATGTGATCAAAAAGGCCTCTCAAACAGGGAGACACATTCTCCTACACTGCAGCTTTCTGTGATCAATGGCTATAGATGCGAGTGCAGACACACACAGACACAATCATACACACACACATAGCAAAATGACAGTGGGACCAATCCATACCTCCGGTTAATCTAGAAAATGTATTAATAACCTTTTAAATATGAAACATGCAATACACACAAGGGTAAAACTCGTTCCATCACACACAAAAGCAACCCGAGTGACCCTGCAATTTTCTGTGATTGTGTGATTGATGAGCCTATTGATGTTCCAAATGGTTCATCTCTTGGATAATGGCCTAATGTATTGATCCATGACTGTGTGTGAGCCTTTGTGCATGTGCGTGTTTTTTATTTGTTTTGCATTAGAATGTAAATTTGTGTAACTGATTGTGTGTT
Source organism: Etheostoma cragini (assembly GCF_013103735.1). Lineage (NCBI taxonomy): Eukaryota > Metazoa > Chordata > Actinopteri > Perciformes > Percidae > Etheostoma > Etheostoma cragini. The sequence continues at coordinate 15,226,888 of NC_048420.1, read as the reverse complement.
AGGCTGTTTGTCTTGATGCATGTGTACTTATGAATGGATTGTGTATCAATCTTTCATGGATGTGTGTATTTGAGGTGTGTGCGTGACCTTCTGTCCTGGATTACAGACAGGGCGTGATTGGAATAATCGCTGTGCTGACGGGGGGCTTGTCACTGAGGTTCAGTACCTCACCAGAATCCTGCACATCTTCACATGAGATGTTTGACAATTTGGCAGGTGCTTTGAACAGTGGTGAATTGTGGATGACATATCAAAACTATCCCTGATGACATTTCTTTTTTCAAATTTTTTTTTTTTGGAATGCGCTACTCTGCAATTCCTCTAACTGAGATGGAGCAGAGTTGCTCAATTGTTTTAAATCAATTTCTAGTATATGGTTACTGGTAGAACACTTTCTATAACTCATGAAATTAGTATTCACAGTTCAATAAATAAAGTAAGCGGGCTAATCATATGTTAGATGATTTCTGAACCATGGTGGTTCAAACTGCCTTTTTAGGCTGTATCTGGTGGAGGGAGTTTGCGGGTTGCAACATGTGAGAGACACTGCATTGCCTTTTTTGTTGACTATGACCTTGATCAGACCAGTTGTGTCTTTTTGCTTTCTTGCTAGGCATCCATGGAATTACCCATCCTCAGTCAACCATTAGTTTGTTGCAAAGTTAAGTGACAGTGAGTGTTATTTCTGCTCGGAGTAGAAGTGTTTTTGAAACTCGAATTGTTCAGTGTGTAATGGCGAAGGACAACGCAAAAGCAGCGAGCTAAAAGCTTCACTCTCAAAAAATTACAAAAAGACACCCCAGGGACTTCGTATTCACATTAGTTGTAATACATCAGTGGTCCATAGTTATTTTGCAAAGGACCATCAGTCCAATACTAGATGCCAATAGGATGCCACTAGATGCCAATCGCTGTGTTTTAGTAAAGCAGCGTGAGCCAAGCAGAAATGTGGTGCTAAAAGGACAGTGCCTGGCCACACCTTTTTATCATACTGTACATGTCACAAAAAATACTTTAATCAATGACTAAAACTTGTTTTCTTTAGGCTACACATTAGTTACATGTCAACAGACAGACATGACACGCATGCTGCTAATTTTGTGTAATTGGATCTGTAATTGAAAGGGGCATGTTCAAAATAATAGCAGTGTTGTGGTCAATTAGTGAAGTCATTGATTCTGTGAAGAAACAGGTGTCAATTATGGACCATATTTAAGAAAGGATGCAAGCAAATGTTGTGCATGCTGGTTATAGTGCATTTCACGCTGAAATACTCAACAAAATGGGTCGTTACGGACATTGCTCTGGGGAACGGCGGACTTTGATTAGAAGTTGACTGAAGAGGGGAAAATGTATAAAGAAGTAGAGAAAATTATTGGTTGCTCAGCCAAAATAATTTTAAATGCCTGGAAATTGCATCCAAAGCCTCAACGATGTGGAAAAAAAACGGTCAACCACCATGCAAACGGATCGAAGAATAGCCAAAATGGCAAAGGCTCAAGCAATGATCAAAGAAGACGTAAAGTTACCCGTGAGTACTGTTACGATCAGAGGAAGGCTATGTGAAGCAAAGCTATCGGCTAGAAGCCCTCGGAGTTTCCCGTTGTTGAAAAAAAGACAAGTACTGAATAGGTTGAAATTTACACATTGACTGGCCAAAGGAGAAATGGTGCAACATTCGGTGGACTGATGTAGGGCCGGGCCATATATCGATATCATGATATGAGAAGATATCTTCTTAGATTTTAGATATTGTAATATCGTAATACGGCATCAGTGTCTTTTCCTGGTTTTACATGGTGCAATACAGTAAAGTGAAGTCATTTTCTGAACATACCAGATGGTTCTAGCTGTTCTTTAATTTACCTTTTACTCACTCACAAGTCATTAAATCATTTCTGGTCATTATTTATGAAAAGTCTCATTGTGTAAATAACATTTTGTTAAAGCACCACTACAATATCGTCGCAATATCGACATTGAGGTATTTGGTCAAGAATATTGTGATATTTGATTTTCTGTATGTTGCCCAGCCCTAGAATGATGAGAGCAAAATTGCTTTTATTGGGTCTAGGGCCCGCAGACAGTTTGTCTGACGATCCTCACGCACGGAATTCATGCCACAATACACTGAAGACCGTAAAGCATGATGGTTAAAAAATCACGTTATGGGGATGTTTTCAAACTGTGGTGTTGGGCCTATTTATTGCATACCAGGGATCATGGATGAGTTTCATTACATCAAAATACTTGAAGAGGTCATGTTGCCTTATGCTGAAGCGGAAAAGTCTTTAGAAATGGGTTTTAACAAGACAATGACCCAAAACACACCAGTAAGCGAGCAAAGTCTTGGTTCCGGATGAACAAGATTGATGTTATCTCCGGACCTCAATCCCATGGAACACTTGTGTGGGGACATCGAAAATGCTGTTTCTGAGGCCGGACCCAGTAATGCAGCGGAATTGTGGAATGGGGTTCAATCGTCCTGGGCTGGAATACCTGTTCACAGGTGCCAGAAGATGGTCAACTCCATGCAAAACAGATGTGAAGCAGTTCTCAGAAATAATTGTTATGCAACTAAATATTAGTGCAGTGATTCAAAGTAAAGCAAACCCTCAATACATTTATCATTTTTTCAATCACTGCTATTATTCTGAACAAAACTGTTCATATACTATACATCTCTAGAGTAGTGGCTTGTAACATTTTTGTCAATAAAGGACCCCCTAGCTGAAAGAGAGATGGAGCAGGGAACTCTATATATTCAATAAAATGAAAGTGCATATTCAACTGGGCCTACACTAACGTGTAGCACAGCGTAAAGACTTAACACATACCGTATTAGGGTGAATGAAATACTTATGCAGTAAGTCTGAGGAGAAGATCTCTGATCTAGAGAGAGAGATTGCAGTAGCAAAACATTCTTGAAATAAGGTGCTGTTGTATCTTGTTTCATAAATAACAAAAATGTCACAATTAACTTTTTTGTTTATGCATTAAATTGTAATGCAAAGCAGTTACCATTTCCATAGAAAACACAACAGGACAGAAAATGCAATGTATTTGACTGCCCATGCAAACAGCAATTATGCTTTTTTTTTACTTAGGTGTTGGACTTAAAACAGTGAGAATGGAAAGCAATTAAATCAATAGTTATTTTTCTTACCCCTTTTTCATGTTTTGGTGGTCTTGCAGGGACATTTGGACCCTGCATGGTGCTGAAAACAGCATGTGTAAACACAGAACCACAGTGCTGGAGATACACACTGGCCATATACACTATAACAATGCCTCAAGCCT
>NC_048420.1:15219221-15223488 GCF_013103735.1 Etheostoma cragini | reverse complement strand
ATACACAAACACAAAATCTAGAGTTTATACTGGGTTTTGACTCTTAGGTGGAAAAAAAGATTTTTGATATTTCAAAGAAGATGGCAAAACTAAATCAACCAAGACTAAAGCTTTTTGGTCACAACACATAGCTTTAAGGACCCTACATTTAGCATTTTAGTGTGGACCTTTCGAGGTGGTTAAAGTCTGTACCAAATGTAGTGGCAATCTATTCAACCGACAAAAGACTTGGATCGTTTCACTCATTACATTTTATACATAACTTGTTCCTGTTTTACAGTGTGCACATCAATTATACCAATGCATGGTATAAACCATATTGTCTATCTTTCTCGTCTTATTGATTTCTCATTTGCCATAGGGAGAAAATAAAGGACCAAAAATATGATTTGTATTTCAGTAGTTAGAAATGATGCCATCCTGTTTAACTATCCTGATAATTTTGATATTTGAGGAGTAAACCACTGATAACGTTCCCGGCTTCCCTTTCTGCTTCTATATGATGCCCACTACGTACTTGTCTATTGACCTAACTGCTCATGGATTTTGTTATATGTATTGTCTGTGGGAGGGTTAAATTGTATTTCGAGGAAATTTTAAATATAATAACAAACTCTAAGGTGATGTGGAAACTACCAGTATATCCCTTTGGGAAAAGCAAGCAAGAAGCTCCGACTATGCAAGCATAGCTGATTCCCATCCAGACCCCATCTAAACATCTTTTTATGTTTCTGTCAGCATGTCACAATGTCAGCCATGTCGGCTCTTACACATGTTGCTGCCTCTACTGTCAGCCACCTGGAAAAAGAAAGCAGGTAAAAGAAAACTGATGGCTTTGGAATGTAAATAGGCTTGGAGACTGATGGACTGGTAGCATCACTCATAAACCAGCAAGTATAAATAATGGGTTGTGAATGGTAGGCAAAAAACATACGGTGAAAGGGATTTATAACCATTTGGCAACTTTTAAAAAGTAAACTTTCCATTCAAAATCTTACTCTCAACCATTTCGGCGTCTCGCACTCACCATCCACTCAAAACGTAACGTTACTACTCTTTGGCCGGCTCGCAAGCCCAAACAAGTGTGTGCAGCGTGCCCGTTTTCTTTCCAATCCAGCTAGATCCGGTGTGGTGTTGTAGTTTTTCTTACTAAGTTATAGGATAGCATCTTGCAGTTGATAGGGATTTGTGGGATGCACATCAAGGGCACGAACCTCCCGTTCCACCACATTCGAAAGATGCTCTATTGGGTTGAGATCCGGTGACTGTGGGGGCCATTTTAGTACGGTGACCTCATTGTCATGTTCAAGACACCAATGATTTGAGCTTTGTGACATGGTATATTATTCTGCTGGACGTAGCCATCACAGGATGGGTACATGGTTGCCATAAAGGGATGGACATGGTCAGAAACAATGCTCAAGTAGGCCGTGGCATTTAAACGATGCCCATTTGGCACTTAGGGGCCTAAAGTGTGCCAAGAAAACATCCCCCACACCATTACACCACCACCACACCACCACCACCACCATCAGCCTGCACAGTGGTAACAAGGCATGATGGATCTATGTTCTTCTTCTGTTAACGCCAAACTCTGAATCTACCATCTGAATGTCTCAACAGAACTTGAGACTCATCACACCAGGCAACATTTTTCCAGTCTTCAACTGTCCAATTTTGGTGAGCTCTTGCAAATTGTAGCCTCTTTTTCCTATTTGTAGTGGAGATGAGTGTCACCCGGTGGGGTCTTCTGCTGTTGTAGCCCATCCGCCTCAAGGTTGTGCGTGTTGCTTTGCTGCATACCTCATTTGTAACGAGTGGTTATTTCAGTCAAAGTTGCTCTTCTATTAGCTTGAATCAGTCGGCCCGTTCTCCTCTGACCTCTAGCATCAACAAGGCATTTTCGCCCACAGGACTGTCGCATACTGGATGTTTTTCCCTTTTCACACCATTCTTTGTAAACCCTAGAAATGGTTGTGCGTGAGAATCCCAGTCACTGAGCAGATTGTGAAATACTCAGACCGGCCCGTCTGGCACCAACAACCATGCCACGCTCAAAATTGCTTAAATCACCTTTCTTTCCCATTCTGACATTCAGTTTGGAGTTAAGGAGATTCTTGACCAGGACCACAACCCTAAATGCATTGAAGCAACTGCCATGTGATTGGTTGATTAGATAATTGCATTAATGAGACATTGAACAGGTATTCCTAATAATCCTTTGTGTGTGTGTGTGTGTGTGTGTGTGTGTGTGTGTGTGTGTTTGTATAATCAGTCCAATTGTACATAGGCCTACTTAATCTTTGGTGTTTAAAAGTTATTGTACAATTTGAATGGTATGTTAATTATTTCAACACTGGAGGGTATATATAATCATGTGAGAAAGAAACCCTTACAATTAATGGGTTTTAGTACAAAAGGTGTGTCTTCATACTCCGTTTACAGTAGCTTGTGGTAGTGATATGTATTAATTGGGATATATTGATATTGCTTTGTTAAAATATTGATAACAAATTACACACATACAGTGGTTTACTTGAGAGTAACTGATTTTAAATGTTTTATTTAAAATGTTATTTCTCTCCTAATGTAACACAAATCCATTTCCGTTGCTCTGTCCAATGTCATGAATATTTTTATCTTCAAGGCTATAGCCAGCACCCAGTTTATTTTTGCTGTGTGTGGAGACGTGTGCATGCATTTGCATTCTTGTCATCTTGTATAAGATTTATTGCATGGCATCAGAGGTCCCTGATTATGCATCTACCTCCGGTTGTTACATAATTAATGTTAAATACACAAACACATGCAGAGGAAGTAATCTGTTGGCCATATTAAAGCTATTTTCGTGTGTGTGTGTGTGGTACTCCAAGGACGGCAGTGTTGATCCGTCAGATGCCAACTTGTTTGTTTTAAGACGTGACGGTCATAGGTGCTAACGCATTGGTTGACCTACACGCTGTCAGTAGATCATTTTTAACATCACACAACATGATCACATCAACAATGCCTCACAGCCAGGGATGGTACAGTAGTTGAGATTCGTGGGATTAAATTGACATTTACTGGGTCCTTGTATGAAACTTGGAAAAGACCAGGGTACTTCTCAGCCAAGTCCGCCAGCGTACTTTCTCCAAACTAAAGCCTTGAGTCAATTTGTATTATTAACTCATAATGACTCACCTCATATCATCCTTATAGTTGGAAGCAGTTCTCACATTACTTCCTTTTGAGTCTCTTTCAGTTTTAACTTGAAAGAAGAGTGTTACGGGAAGTTTTAAGATTACTTAGACTTGTAACATCCATTGAATTCTAACACTCCTACGTTTTACATGAACACACAATCTAAACGTGGAGGGAGAGGTGACATATTGGCCCAAAGGACACGTGTTCTTATCCAGGTTATGTTTGTCTGATGAAACTGTAATGACCCTGACAGTCTCATTGCCACACTGAAAACTGGATTTAAGGTTTTTTTATATTTCAAATCTTTCCTGACTCTTAAGTGAGGGCAGCAAACTATTGTACAGCGTTGTTCCCGTACAACAAGAATTGGTTGACCTCTATTCCTCTCTAGCTTGAGTTCATGGTTCTCCCATCTTTTTGTGGAAATACTCCTACATTCCAAAGCATGCAAGTCAAGTGAACTGGACAAATTGCCCTTTGGCGTGAAAATGAGTCAATCTGTGTCAATTTCTGTTGGTTTTGTGATTGACTGGTGACCCATCCAAGATGACATGGTGCACTCCACTCAATGCATGCAGAGAAAGGTTGCCAGCTTAATTCTTTGAGACAATCCTTTTGGACTACAATGCATTGTTGCAGCAGAAGAATCCAAGAAGTTAACAAACTGAGGCTTTATGAATACTTGCAGGCAGACATGACGTACATTTAGTTGGAACAAAATGTATTTCTGTTTAATGGCTGTTTAATGTAATTTTTTTGTTTTGGAATAGTGTTTTACTTTATTGTGAAAGGTGGCTTTTCTCCTGCCGTTGAGGATAGGTTGAGGTTAGAATGTCTTGTTAAAAGGAAGGAATATTCTCATTTTAAACCTAATTTTGATTTTGGATAATTAGGTAAAATCATATGTGAGCAAGTAGTCTCACTCTTCTACTCTCATCAACCCTAATGAGTCCCACAAGATTGCTGACTGCTGTCCAACAGATTTGGCCTTATGTTTGCTAGGCGACAACCCATACAGTAGGCCAGGTCATTGTGTAATTTGGCCTTCTCATAGATGAACCTGTGAATAATGGCTCAACAG
>NC_048420.1:15212877-15219121 GCF_013103735.1 Etheostoma cragini | reverse complement strand
ATATTACAACATTCAATGTATCTAGTGGTCATCTTTTGTGTGTTACCTTTTTGACAAAATACATGTTAAAACACACTGTATGTTCCCATGAGTATTTCCATGACCAGTTTGTTTGTGTTTATTACCATGGTGAATTGTAATGTCATGGCTCCATTCATGCTGCCTTTTTATTGTTGTGGTGCATGCGCTTAACTCTGAGTGAACCTACTCCGAATTGATTGAACAACTCAAATCAGCTGTTCTGGAACCAAAAAACTGTTTCCCATCTAATGGTAAATCAATTCAGAGATCAGGGTTTGACTCAGTTTGTTAAACCTCCTTCCTGAAACAGACCCTTGGAACCTGTTGCACGAAACCAGGATCAGGAATTAAACCGGTATATTCAAGTTATCCTGGATGAATTTAGCTTTGCTTAGGTTGCACAAAAGCAGGTTGAATTAAACCCAGCCAAGTAACCATGGAGATTTACTCTTTGCGGCAGATGCGGAATAGCATTCGGGAGAGTCCAGACTTTTCCCTTTGGGCCGGTAGTGTTTTGAGGCTGCGAGGGCCGGTCTGATAATAGTTATACGATACATTGAAAGTTCTTAGCAACACCACCCGGCTGCCTGGTGTGCGGGCGCTGGCCAGTGGCCGCTGCCTGCTGGCAGACCTGTGCGTTGCGTCAGTGTCCACTCTCTCTGTAAAAATAGAGATGATCACAATTGAATACAAAGTATGTGCAAATACCCCAAAATGCCTCATTCAGTTTTGAAACTTTTGAAATTCGTGTGATGTTGCGTAAGATTATCAGCATTGAGATTTTCCTTCTTAGCCCTGATCGATCCAAACTCAGAAAACAATCATTTTAAAAATTGTTTGCTTGTCATTTGAGACTCAGTAGCGCGTGCGTGCGTGCGTGCGTGCGTGCGTGCATGCGTGCGTGCGTGCGTGCGCGTGTGTGTGTGTGTGTGTGTGTGTGTGTGAGATGTTGAGAGATTCGGACCAAGGACTCTGGTGAGGTTTGGAATAGTTTTAGGAGTAAGGGTAATCAAGTTGTCAAGGTTAAAATATTATATGCAGAAGGTTAAGGTTTTGTCTGGTCTGCTGTCCGCCACTTTAGGTTGGTTAAGGTGCAAATGCCTTGTCCAAAATGTGTGTTTGTGTGTGTATGTGAGAGATCCAAAATGGCAGATGCAGTGTGAGCTGAGCACAGTTGACTTCAAAAGATTCCAACTCAGTGGATTTACTCCATACTGGTACGGGTAGGATTTTTTTTACTTTGTTTTATTATGTGTGTTTATATTCTGATGCAAAAAAAGTAGTGTAAAGTAAATATGTCATATATAAAAATACCATTCAAAATATTTGCATACAGGTTTTGGGACATTTCACATGTGAAGTATTACACAAATAACCTGAATTTCACATACAGTTTGAAATTAGTTCCTAATGTGAGCAACAAATGCAACATATTTAGGCATTTTCTGGTGAAAATCAAGTTTGGAACATACTATTCTCCGGAGAGTGACTACCTTGTTTTAATGCTAGTGGATTAGTGGATTTAGTGCTAGATGGTGGTTGGTCAACAGGTGGTATGCCAAAGGTGTTTAAAAGGCAGGCAAGGCTGCAGCAGAGGCAGCTCCTAGCTGTCATAGAGTTGATTTCTTGGTACCCGGGTTTTTCTGTGTCAAGGACCATGGGGTAGGTGTCTATGGACCAGTCACAGATGTCACACACAGGGAAGGGGATAAATGAACAACACAGCCAAGTTATTCAGAGTTATTCTGACCTTTGCTGAGGAGGATATCTTTGATCTCTATCAGCTCTGATCATGACCGTGATGATCACAATCATCATAAAATAGAAAATAATTCTTAAGTGAGACAGTTTGTAAAGTGCAGGCTAAAATTAGGTGTTTCTTTTGCTCGCTTTCTTCTTAATTGGTGGTGCATCTTGTTGCTTCCAGAGCTGGGGTCCTATCTGTACTAGCATGTGTACAGATTGACTGCATTTTGAATTTGATCACATAGTTCTTGGGTGTATTTGGATTGGGTCCAATTGTGCTTTGATCTGTTTACTTTTGGATTTTGTTCCGCCAATGGCCTCTTTCTCAATACCTGAATAGTTGAACGTCGATGATTATTGTGATACCTGTTAGAAAGGAATAGAGCTGTATTATGAAAAATCAATTTTAAATTGATTTTCATTTGAATGATCCAATATCAATTCATAAAATCCCAAATTGATCTTTGTCTGTATGAAGGTAAAAGACCAAAGGAATCCATTGATACCAATGTCATGCTAGTTTTTCTGGAAAGGGGTTAAAAATGCTCTAAAGGCTACATTTTGGCGAGCAAAAAACTGGCATGGCCGTTTTAAAAGGGGTTCTTGACCTCTCCCCTCAAAATATCTGAATGAAATGTCAATCAATACTCACTGATGGTAGAGCTGCACTTTATTGTGCTGCAGTGTGTTCTGTAGTGCTGTAGTGTGTTCATGTGAAACAAAAAGTACATTAATGTAACTGCCTTGCGGTCAATTCTTAATGTCAACATTGATACTTTTAATAATGCACCAGATTAAATGAAACCTTGTACAATTGTAGAATATCTTTCTTATTCAAGCAAAACTGGTTTCGCAAAATTTCCCCAATCAATATTGAACAAGAAATCGAATATAAATTGGAATTGATTCGGAAAATCAGTATTGATACACAGCCCTAGAAAAGAAGCCTGTAGATCTTTAATTTGTAACAAGACAGAAGCTACATTAGAAGTATTGACTTGCAAAGTAAATCCTTCCTCCAGGCGTGGGGCAGCCTATTTTACACCAGCTGCAGGTGCTTCCCATGATCATATTGTTGATCATTTTTGTTTTGAAAAGATCTGCAGAACTGTGTTTTTTGGGCTTGCCTCAAACATTACACTGTACCCTATGTTGTTTTTCTCTTTTTCTTATACATGTCATCTAAATTTACCTCTGATACAAACTTCCACAACCAGAGATTTTTTGAATTCCGCAATTTCAATCCCATGTACAACACTCACACATCCACACATGCACACCCTTACACACATGCTTATCGTATCTGTGGCTTCCTTTTAGTAAGCCTCATTTTTGCAGCCCAGTGCTCTGTCGTTTCCCCTTTTCTTGAGTTGAATGCTTGTGAAATGTTCAGCCTGGTTTCAAGGTAATTACACATGCAATCATGTGAACAGTGTACAAAGCCAGAGATAAATGGCGCATGAAGACCCCAGAAACCACACCCTGATATTTGGCTGTGGCTTAGAAAGCCAAACAGTTGAAATTGAGCTTTTAGAGCAATTACATCTGAATATTAATTATTTCAGGGATGCATGATATACAGCTCAGTGGGCATGAGAAGACCAGTGAAATGGCCTTTTTGAAACAACAGTGATAATGAGGTCTGAAATTCCCTGTATCTGATGCATTAGCTGACTTACACAAGCTGGTCTCATAAACCCTATATAAACATTTAAATATGAAACGGATAACACCAAAGCGCTTCAGAGGATAGTTAGAGAGGCATGGTAGCTGCACATTAAAAATCTGTCACTTAAGGTTTTTCCCCAACTATACACATGATTGAGTTTCATTTAGGAAATAGCCATTCACACAGATTTAATCTTACTTTAAATTACAGTGTTTACAAATGACATTTATGGGTTTCATCAATGTTATCTCACTTCCATAAATGTTCCAAAGTTTGACAAAATAATTATGGTTCATGAAATAAAAAATAAGAGATTTGTCAGGAAAATACCAACCAGATATTAAATATTTTTGGTATTACTAAATGAATTATTTGAAATGTATTCCATGATAGTATTTTGAAATGAAATTCAATAAGAAAAGAGTCAACAGCCACCAGGATTGGGTAATTTTTCTTTTTTTTCCAATACTGGTGATAAAATGATACTTTTAAAACGGTGCCGTCCTGAACCGATTCTGTTTTTTTTTTCAAGAAAATTAATAAGCAAAGAAAAAGAGCAAAAAATGACAGCTTCAATAATAAAATGATTTATTTAAAATGTATTAACAATAACATAACTTATTTTACCATCAGATGCTGTTAAACCACAAAAGAAGAACCACTAGGCAAAATATTTTTTTATTATATTTTGCATGAGCTTACAAGGCCAATTGAAGACACCATGGCCACACCATTAAGTGGCCACGGTGCAACTACTGTCCTGTGTCTTTAGCTGCAGACTACACGTCTTGGTGTTGGAATCCTTTCAAGTGAAATACAGCCAGACCGTTTAGCTATACCATTATTTAACCTTGTTTAAACAAGCTACTAGCTAAAATTAGACTAACATTATCTGTCGCCAAGTATAGTGTTAACTAGCGTGACATTCAATGATGGTTGTGTTGCCTGTAGCGTCCGTTTTGGAGCACCAGAGTGCAGCGCGGGCACTTAAGAGGCACCGAACTAAATTTCTACATGTGCCAATACAAACACTGTGTCCACACTGTAAGTTTACTGAACCAAACTCCACAGAACATAATTAAAAACACCACCCACTGTTTCAGCGTGGATAAAAGAGTACAATTACCATACTACATGTATTAAATGAGGTTGCTAGAACTTCTACCTACATGACTGTTGCTTTGCCAACTCTTGATTTTAAGACAGAATAACGATATGGGGCATTGGACAGCTCTCTACCAGTTTAGACATAATGATCCTGCCAGTTTCCCCCAATCTTGGCAAACAGCAGAGAAGCTGCTTTAATAGCCACTCAAGAAATGCAGTGCTGATTGGACATGCAGTGTCTTGATATTCAGCTACATTGGCAGGGATTTAAAAACTTGATGTGGCAATCAGAGTAAATCTGATATAAGTGTTGACAACTGAAGAAAATGTCTGTTCTGTGTTTGACTGATTCGGGATGTTTCTGTGAAAAAGTCACTTGAAACTGGGACTCTGACACTGTTGCTGACTTTACACACAGTGAAAGTCCATTACTGTAAGAAGCCAGCATGAAATGGGTACAAGACAGTGCAGTACAGCAAAGAAGATGAAGGCTGATACAGATGTCAGTGTGAGGACAGTTGGTAGCACCATGTTATTGCATGTGATGATCAAGGTGGCATACCTCAAGATAATACTTATTGGTCAGAACTGCTTTCTATGATGGTAAAGTCTACCCCAAGGTGCTGGAAAGGAGGGTTTGGCCAATAGTTGAACCTCAGGTTGAAGAGGAGCAATGCAGATTCCGTCTGGAGAATGCGTATGACCAGGTCCCCCAGGAGATACTGTGTGAGGTGCTGTGGAGCATGGGGTGAGGCAAAATGTTGCCACAATGGCAGTGACTAAAGGGAAGCAGGACAATTTTACATTTCTGTTTGAATCAGGCAGAAGCCATGACCTTCATGACCATGGATGCCTCCTGGACGCCTCCCTAGGGAGGTGTTCCAGGCACGTCCAGCTGGGAGGAGGCCCCGGGGAAGACCCAGGACTAGGTGGAGAGATTATCTCTCCAAACTGGCCTGGGAACGCCTCGGGATCCCCCAGTCGGAGCTGGTTGATGGGGCTCGGACAAGGGAAGTTTGGGGTTCCCCTCTGGAGCTGCTGCTTCCGCGCCCCGACGCCGGATAAGCGAATGAAGATTGATGGAGGGATCAGGCAGAAGGCAGAATTTCTGGAGAACTCAAGCTGCAACTACGGTTAAGTTAGCATTACCCTGTGTTTTGAGATGCATGCTACCAGCATGTGACACCCCTAGTATCTGTGCAGTTTATTGATTTAGAAACAAAGCAGTGCTTGGTTGCACAGGGAAATGCAAACATGTTTAAATATTTATTCTGCCTTCACCTTTTTTTATTTCCCTTTTCAAAAATGATGCAGTATCACTTAACGGTTGTGTGATGTAAACTAAGTTGACATACTTTTTTTTTAGTTTTTTTTTTTAATATAGCCATGTTCGACTTAACCTTGTTTTCACCACCAGTGTTATAGATATCTTTCCGTGACAACAACTAAATAAACAAGAACTCTAACACATAAAAAGTATGTTGTCTTCTTTAATGAGAATTTCTATTACTTTTAATGGGTAGCTTTACTGTTATTTCCTAATGGAGCCTTTTTAACTTTAACAACGTTTCAGTAAATTATGTGTTAGTACTAGGGGATGAGCGAGTACAGCATTATCTGTATCTGTTTACCACATAAATTATCTGTACCCGGATCCGTACTCGGACTGGGCGGGGCCTAAACCGGAAGTGGTTCAGGCTC
>NC_048420.1:15202626-15212777 GCF_013103735.1 Etheostoma cragini | reverse complement strand
GAGACGCGACGGGAGTTGCATTTAAACCGAGCAGCATTTCTTAAACCCACGTTCACCAGAAATCTACTGGTTACTATGGAAGTAGGCTACCATAAAGCGAAGTTAGAAACCAACCTGAAGCTGAAGAAACCCTAAACGTTAACGGAACAGATCCGCAGACCCGATTGACTGCCTGCCTGCCTGACGGAGCGGGAGCGAGAGCGAGAGAGAGGCCGAGGGAGCGCATTTCTCCATGTTGTGTGTGTGTGTGTGTGAGATTGATCCGAGCGTGTTTGTAGGCAGGAGGGGGGCGCTGTGATTATCACAGAACGCTGCGCGGCCAGTTGAGGAGTTGTATTCAATCCGAGCACGGATACTGACTCATATTACTCGTAAAATACTTGTACTCGCCAAAAGTGCTTTATTTGTACCAGATACTCGTTTCAGCCGGATACTCAGATCACCCCTAGTTAGAACGTTTGTTCTTTCTTATTAAGGTTGATGTGTGTTTTGTATGCATCCCTCTTGGTCCAAAAACACTCAAAGTAGCTAATGTAGACGTAGCTTGTGGCTTGTAAAATTGAAGCAACGCAATCGGTCAAGTTTAGGCGGACAACTCAACCCTATGTAACACACCTGTGTATATGAAACATTGTCTTTCCAGTTGGACGGTATATTAAAGCCTTCATGCGCTGATGAATGTTTGGCTGTGCTTACTGCTGTACTGCTGTGATTCCTTTCTCTTTTTTTTTTTTTTTTTGCTGCTGTTGCTTTTCATATAGGATTTCATAAGCCCCCACCTTCACAACATCCACCTGTGTGCTCTAAGTCAACATTCCTCTGTGCTGCTGCTTGTGTGTCTTTGTGAGTGTAAAGAGTTTAGAGCCTAGACACCAAATATTAACTCTTTAGATATTCTGCATTCATTTAACAAAACACATTTTGAAGTTTGGTAGGCACTAGTCAACACTGAATAGATGGCTTTAACGTGTTTTCATTCACCGCAACTGTACAGTATGGTAATAGATTTATATCTGACTAAAATGTCATCCCCTCTCTCTCTCATCCTTTGTCTCTCACATTGTCTCATTAATGTGTGAAGCAGCCCCCAGGTGTGGTCCCCCTATTACACTTTGCCTTGTTATCTCCTCTCTTAATTGACCTATGCTCGTTATCTCCTCTAAATTTAGGACCTTTAAACCAGTGTTTAACGAGGAGAGGAGCACAGAACAGAAGAAAGGTGTTAAGGGTGGGACCTACGACATTGCAGCTCCTTGGGGAGGTTTGAGTGAAAAAAACAAGAGTGAGCAAGAGAAAAACATAAACTCACACAAAGACACCCACCTTAGAAATTCCGAAACACACAGAGTGACACATAATGATGCATAGTGACACAGACAGCAGCGCCACACACAGATGTGCAATTATGCATGGGTCAAGTCAGATCTCCGTGTGTTAAAGGTAGGAAACAAGAGGGCACACTCCAAGAGACAGAATCAGAGCAGAGAGTAAAAGCAAAGGAAATTATGAAACCAAGTGGAGGATTGAGGGAGAAAAACACAATCTATAAGACAGAGAAGAGGCTGTTATGAACAAAGACAGAATGGTGAATGGGAGGCAGAGGGGGCATATCACTTAATTAGCATGGATACAAGTTACAAGACTAAAGTGTGCCAGAATTTGCCACATGGCAGCTGAATTTGATTCACATTATATCCAGACCTGTAGTTCAAAAGTACCGCAAACCAGGTATTCAACTGTCGAACTGAATTGTACTACAGCAGCAACAAATATCAAAGTGGCTGGTCTTTACAAGTCAAAGCTGTGTGCTTAGTATGTTTGTGTTTTCCTTTTTTAATAGGAATCAATCACATTGAATGTGATATAGTACAATTTAGCTGCAAGTGTGTGTACATGGGAAATGAGAAAAATTGACAGTGGGAAAATTTTAAACAGCACACTTAAAGACACAGCTGTCTTTTGACAATAATGAAAAGTACACCTTCAAAACATATCACATGTAGAATAGATTTGCTGCTGATGATGATTCACGATCTACTTCTCCTACATGCAATCATGTTGTTGATATATTGTTAAGAGATAAAAGTACATTGGATAGTCATGTGAAAACCGAAAAAGTAGCAAAACATAATTACTTCCCCAAATTACAATCTTAGATCCCAAACTGCTGTATTAGTTGCGTCCTACTGGGTGTTGTGTACGTGTGTGGATGTGTGATAAGTACTGTTTCTTTGATTGTTCCCTCTCTTACACTGCTCCACGGCAATCACTTTCACAGCCCAGTTGGCAACTGATTATCTCTCTCTCGCACACAGAAATACAAATACAGAAATACTCAAAGATACGCACTGCATTATTTGCATACCACTTCCATCTTGAAATTGTTATTTTGGTAATCAGACAGACAGGGAGGAAACATAATTATGGATCTGGCTTCTACTTAGTAACAGCAAGGTAGTGTGTGTGTGTGTGTGTGTGTGTGTGTGTGTGTGTGTGTGTGGGTATGTATGCATGCATGCATGTGTGTATGCGATAAGTGCCATGTTTCCTTTTCAAAATTGGAAATGTCAGAATGCAATGCGTCAACAAAAATCAGGACTCTGTTTGTAAATTATCCGCTAAAATACAATGTCAAGCCAGGGTATATCCAGAGGTGGAACTGGGGTGTTAGTTTAAAGAGTGTGGCTTCAAAACTGGTGCGATATTCAGATCAGTCTGTGGGATCTTGATTTAACTTTTTAAAGGTTCTGTGTGACAACTCTGCTCTAACTTTAAATTCTGATATTTATAACATAATTTTTGTTAAGCTTTTATGATCATATCCAATGATGAGCCAGAGTGGGATTGCACAAAATACTTACCATGCCAATCTCAGTTGTTAACTGGAATTTTCTTTGGGCAGTGGGTCTGGGTTCTGATTTCAATACCTTAGGCAGGATTGCCTCTGAAGTATTGAAAAATGCCTTGTCATTCAATACCTAAAGAGTAAATCTCATTTGTGTTGAGCCATTCAGCATGTAGCATGTTTTACCAAGATCTAATAATGTTGGTGATTGTGATTGGCTGTTTAGCATAAAATGTCGTAAAGGCAAGCAGGAAAAACTATGCACAGAGATGGCTCACGTAGTACGAGCTGAAAAATAAATCAAAAGATTTGTGCCATAATGTTTTTTTGTTTTTTTTATTGTTTCAAAAAGTATTGTTTAGGAACCAGTATTAAAGGCAAATGGATTTTCTTTGGGCATGTCTTCCTTATCCCACTAGTACCTTCGTGTGCAACGTTATTTCTCATACTATAGCATTCTATGAAAACCTGGTCTTGAACACACGGCCCAATTTCAGACAAACATTTGATAAAATGTTTTCATAAGTAGTGATAAAGCATCATCACAACTTTATTTGGCCATGACTTAGTAACTTTAAATTAAAGATGGTCCGATACCATTTTTTGCTTCCTGATACCGAGTACTGTCCGATACCAGTGTTTAATATATTTTATGTTTTAACAACGATGTACTTCCGTCCCTGTATGGATGTGATAGGATTTCTATTTTGTTGGTCTGGCACAAGTTAAAGTCTTTGTAAAACATGAACAAACAATGAACGCCACAGAACTTTTTATCATCCACGTTGACAGTCAGTTTTAACAGAAAATGAACTTAAACTACTTTTAAAGGAGATTTTCTTTAGGGCTTTATTATGTGGTATCGGATCGGTGCATAACTCCAGTATTTTCCCAAACTTCAGAGAAATTGGGATAACCCATGGAAGTTGCACCACAATCATCTCATAGACAAGCCTTTACCTATGGATATACACTTAATGGCAAATGCTTAATGTGGCAAACAATTCAGTCAGTACAAGTACCATACGTGTTCATGTTTTGAGAATCAGTAATACGCGTCAATCACAGAAAGTGAAATATCGCCTTGGTCTTCAACACTAGTTACCCTTATGGTTGCTATTCATAGTTTTAAATGAGATTATTATTATTATTATAACAAAACTTGTACTATGCTTTTTTGGCAAGCTAACATTTCTTTTAATCATGAACAATTTAAAAAGAAAATGTGTAATTGTAGTTTACATAGTTTTAAACAAGATATGCTTGACCCAAGTATGATCACATCATGTAAATAAAATTCTCAAATTCTTGTATCAACATTAATATAATATAATAAAATTGTATTATTAACAATATACTTTAAAGGAACTTGGCAAATTAAATAAATACAATCCTGTCTCCTGTGATTTGAAAATTGCACTGTTAATATCATATTATTAGCACTAATTTATTCACATGTACTTAAAATCACATCTTTTTATATTGACTTAGAGGTCCCTATCTATGAGTGAGAATTAGGGCTGTCTGAACATAGCTAAACTGAGAAATACAGAGTTGTGTATAGCTAATAGTCTTAAGTAGCTTTGTAGCAACTCATTTGGCAATGGCTTGAATGTAACAGACGTTTATTAATATAAAAAGGTTGCTGCTGTGTTTTAGTGGCCTAACTTTACATAGCAGTAGTTTTTAATGGTTAGTTCTATCTCAAGGTAAATGTTCACTTCACAGACTCTATAAGTAGTAAATAGGAAAGTATGAGGCGATGCTTAGCTGTAAATACGCACACACAATGATGATTCCCGCTCTCGCTCTCTCTCCCCCCCTCTCCTCCTCTCCTTGAAAGGACAAAGAAACTATTCCAGACTTTTTGGATGATGCAGCAGAAACTGTAGATGACTCTGCACTTCAGTAGCGTCTTAGGAACACTGACTGGAGAGTGTTTGCAACTCAGGCCACCTTTGACTCCCACACGGACATTGACTTACATGCGTCCTCCATTCTCAAAAAAAATAGCTTTTTTTGGTCTAAACTCCACTCGCCGTTTTTGGGGGAAGAAGGATGAATGCAACCCCAAGAACACCATCCCAACCGTGAAGCATGGAAGTGGAAACCGTATTCTTTGGGGATGCTTTTCTGCAAAGGGGACAAGACAACTGCCTCGTATAGAGGGGAGGATGGATGGGGCCATGTATCGCAAGATCTTGGCCAACAACCTCCTTACCTCAATAAGAGCATTGAAGATGGGCTGTGGCTGAGTCTTCCAGCAAAACAACCCAAAACCAAGGCAGTGACTCCTTAAGGATTGGCTCCATAAGAAGCATATCAAGGTCCTGGAGTGGCCTAGCCAGTCTCCGGACCAGAACCCAATAGAAAATCTTTAGAGGGAGCTGAAAGACCGTATTGCCCAGCAACAGCCCCGAAACCTGAAGGATCTGGAGGTCTGTATGGAGGAGTACGCCAAAATCCCTGCTGCAGTGTGTGCAAACCTGGTCAACTACAGGAAACGTATATCTGTAACTGCAAACAAAGGTTTGTGTACCAAATATTAAGTTGTGCTTTTCTGATGTATCAAATACTTGTCATGCAATAAAATGCAAATTAATTATTCAAAAATCATACAATGTGATTTTCTGGATTTTTGAGATTTTGTCTCTCACAGTTGAAGTGTACCTATGATAAAAATTAAACCTCTACATGCTTTGTAAGTAGGAAAACATGAAAAATTGAAACTTTATCAAATACTTGTTCTCCCCACTGTGTATATTCTTACTATTAATATAATGTCACTGCAAATAATAGGTGGCAAATAATATGATACACACACAAAATCACACCACAAAAGACAAAGGTCTTTAAAGTATCAGGTGTGATTAAGGCTATAGTTAGATGCAATAAGAGACAGACGTCATGATGCCCTTGCATCATTGTCTCCTCTCACCACATCTCCTCCCCTCTCTCCTACTCCTATTTCCTCCCCTTCTCTCCCTTCCCCCTTGATTTTGACAAGGCAGCCAAAATATCTTTTGTCTCATTGACCATTTGGTAAATTGCTCTGTCTTGTCATCCTTCTCTTTCTCTCTCTGTGTGTTTATCCCATCAGTCTGCTCCTTTGCTCTGCATCTCCAAACCATTGGTTGAATAATTCATTATATCTATTATGAAAACATTTGGTAAATATTAAGCTATCTTTCTGTCATTTACTGAATGATTCCCTCAATATCCATTTACCAATAGAACCTCATAATCATCCCCTCTTCTCCATTTCTCCATTTTCTCTATCTCCCTCTCCAGCCCTCTCTCTGTTGCACACCAAATAATTTCACTACCTCGTTGTCTACTGTTTGTTGTTTAATAATCATGTATCAAGGATGTTTGTGCACAACATATCCATATACAATTTTCTGCAATGGAGATGGGGAAAGTGTTTCTGTCTGTCTGTGGGACTCGCTATTTATTTTGTGGAGCGCTGAATGAAGGCTGACGAGGACTGATTGGGTCCAGCGGGTTGTGTTTGTGTGAATGTGTACATTTGTGGGCCTGTGTGTGTGTGTGTGTGTGTGTGTGTGTGTGTGTGTGTGTGTGTGTGTGTGTGTGTGTGTGTGTGTGTGTGTGTGTGTGTGTGTGTGTGTGTGTGTGTGTGTGTGTGTGTGTGTGTGTGCATCTGCCAGAATGTACACGTTTGGTGAATATTGTAAGCTGAATCAGTGCCTGAGTGCAGTATTATGGCCTGTGTTTAAATTGAAGATGATTGGATTTGTTCTAAATTCAAGGGAAATCAATGCAACACAGACCTTGTTACCATTTACCTATGAAAACTGTGTCTTTTAGCTGGATATAGTAGCAGATGCTGGTATACTATGGACACAAATTTGATACAAAATAGGCCATTTTCTCTTGGTAATGCTTTAAACAATATTGTTACAGGTCCAATTCAGGACTGCGGGAAAGCAGCTTCATGCTTTTTTTTTGCTGTAATTTGTCATTTCTTTTCACGCTGGCTTTTTATTTTATTTTTTGCAATGCACACAAACATGTAATACTTATTTTTACCAACAGAAATGTTGTTCATAGAATACTACGTCGTAAACGTTATCTGTATTCATTTTAATTACTTGTTGACAGTATCACCATTAATTTTTATTGTTGATCAGTACCATTGACAACGGTGTCATGAATCAAGTCAATCGCAGTTTATAAGATGAAATACCATAGCAGGAAAAGCAGGAAGAAAAAATTCAAGTTTTAACACATTGTAAGCCAGAACACAAAGCAAACGTGAGTGAATAATGTCAATCATTGTAAATTACATACATGCAAGACAACACAGTATGTACCACCTTAATCCGTTCCTATTTACATTCTAAGTTGTTTTAAGTGACAGCGAGCTGATCCCACAGCACTGACTAACGCATCTGGAACCTTTCCAGTTGAAGCTAATCATAAAGATCTATCAATAATAGATCAAAGTCTGGAGTCATCCAGTTGCTTAAAAAAAATTGTGCCTCAGGAATCATATTCTTGGACATCAATTATAGATTGGGTCTCACAAAGAAATCACAGTTCACACATGCGATTCACATGGAAACACAAGCACCCACACAAACCTTCAGCTCGGTCTATCTCAAGGCTGCATGTAATGAGCATTTTTATTATGCAGTATCCCCTTGTTTTTCCTCTGGTCTATAGATTATTTTGACTAGGTTGATTATTTACACTATATCAGAAACAATTGAGAAAGGGCAATGAGGACGCAAGCCAAAGTAACCTTATTCAATAACTTGTTTTGTCCAACCAGAAGTTAAAAGCAAAAAATATATATTTAACAGACAGTGATATACAACGGAGGATAAAAAGAAAATGTTCACATTTAAAGAACTGGAATCGGCAGCAACTTTAAACTGTTATTCCACAGGGGACTGCGGTATGACTAAAATATGAAAATTTACAACTTGTCAACACTGCAGAGTGACATGTGTTTAAACATGTGTCCCAAATATGTAACATTATGAAATGCAAATGAGATGCAAAGTAACCTTTACAAGTCATGTGGAATAGGCTGGTTTATGTGTGGTTCTGTTGTGCGTATGCATGAGTCATTTACAGGGAACATGGTACCATGCGCTGCTGACAAGCATGTCACATGGGAGATGTGCGGTGAATCAGTCCCAATGACCTGTTATTCTCTTCTACATTTCTGTGTGTGGAAGTGAGTTTGTGACTATATTGGTTGTCTAGAAGCCTCGGTGGATGGCAAACAAGCCAAGATAGCTGCATAGAAATCTTATCAAACTGTCTGGTTGTTTTTAATGCGAGTCTTCCAGAGACATACAGACTTTGTAGCAGACCTCTAATTTGTCTCTGCAGGTTAAAACACACATCAGGTATTTTCCATGTTGAGAGTCTCCAAACCGATGTCTGTGTCTCATTAGAAGCAAGACAGTAAGGTGTTGAGCGGTGTATCGTTATGAGGACGGCTGAGAATGGGCTTGAATGTTGATTCACAAATGACTCTGGATTCTGTTTTTATCTTGCTCTGCACCGTTTAAAAAAAAAAAAAAAGAGAGATGCATGCAGAAAGCAGAGGAAACCGGGCTTTTAATACAGAGACGCTCCATTCACGGCAGTGTCAAAGGTAACGTTTTTTCTTAACCGCTCTCCTTGGAAATTACATTATTTTCATCAAATTCTCAACAAATTCCTGAAGTATGTTGTTTTTGTATGACAACCCTCTGAAGTCTAAGGATATTAATTTTTTTTCGAGTTTCACATATCAAAAGGGTACCTTTTAAGGGCATTTTCATATAACCATGTGTTTTATAACAACATGTTTAGAACAAACTCAGCTTTCTGTGTAGTGGGACCTGAATTTGTCCGAGAGTATGTGTAAAGAGATAATTTTTCAGTGTATCATAGAAGTCGAATATTCTCAATGCTTGACTCCACTGTATGCCTCCTTCACAGCTTCTATATTTTTTAAGAAGAATATGAGTCTATATTATTCAAGCAGTCTTTTTCAGCGCATCTCAGTCAGAGCCGTGTGATGTTACAGTAGCTTTCACCTTTTTGCCTTTTTTAAATATTCCCAAAGATGTTGGGTAAGGCTGACGTCTGAGTGTGAAGGGAAAGTAATGCATGTCCAAACTCTTTGCTCTTCCCTGGACTTCAAACAGACCTGGCACTGTGTCACTACATGTTTAGGGCCATTGTCGTGCTGCAAAATGAATTGTTTTCCATAGCATTTCAAGTCTGAAGGGATGGTACGCCCCTGAAGAATAGAGTGGTACTTTCCTTTGGTCAGTGTGTAGTTCATCCTGAGTCAGTCATCAGTTCCTGAAAAGGCACAACACCACTACTATATTTGGCCGCAGGCTTGCTGGCCTTTTGCTTTAACCCCTTATGTGGTGCTAGGCTAGTGTGGCCTTGATTGGATGAAAATGACTGGATATGTAAACACCTCTCAATAGTGTGGGTTAGGGTAAGGTGACCAGATTTCTCAGACAAAATCCGGGGACACTAGACCTAGAGCTGTTCTCATCAGGGGCTGAGCCCCCCCCCCCCCATATTTTTTATATTTCAAGATAAAAAAGTCTTAATATTTCAAAATTAAAAGTCCTAATATTTCAAGATAGAAAGTCCTAATATATCAAGACAGAAAGTCCTAATATGTCAAGATAAAAAGTCCTGATATTACATAATGTTGTAATGTTTACTGAACTACATTTATCTGAAAGCTTTTGCTTTATTGCTTCAGGCTCGTTTCTGCAACAGTTCATTGAGTATCAGATACAGTAAAACTATTGAGGAAAGATTTTTCTTTGACATTGATGCAGTATTAAACGAGATCTCTGCAGTTGTCAGAGAGAGAAACTCTCAGCAGAGAAACAAGCTACAGTGTAAGTTAATAGGATAATTGTCCAGCTTGTATTTACATTTTTAAAAGTGCTTGTTTTGCTACTGACATATGCACATGGGACAGGGCGACTGCACTGTATTAATGAGAGGATGACCGGGACCATGTAGTGCGAGATTTTGGGGAACAACCTCCTTCCCTCAGTTAGAGCATTGAAGATGGGTTGAGGCTGGGTCTTCCAACATGACAATGACCCAAAGCACACAGCCAGGAGAACCAAGGAGGGGCTCTGTAAGAAGCATATCAAGGTTCTGGCGTGGCCTAGCCAATCTCCAGACTTAAACCCAATAGAGAATCTTTGTAGGGAGCTCAAACTCTGTGTTTCTCAGCGACAACCCAGAAACCTGACTGATCTAGAGAAGATCTGTGTGGAGGAGTGGGCCAAAATCCCTTCTG
>NC_048420.1:15187024-15202526 GCF_013103735.1 Etheostoma cragini | reverse complement strand
ATATATATTTTACTGTTGAAATGACACTTCACATCATTTCTTACATCAGTTATGTAAGAAAAGCGGAGCAGCTCCCATTTTCCCTTACATCACTCTCGCATCCATTCATACACCACATTACTTATTCTTCTAAAAGAAGAAAACTCATCTTACACAAGCTCTTATGTTTCTTTTTCTGTAACACTTCACTTTGACATGAACTATTTTCAGAGGATTTACCTGTGAAGCACAAAGGCCGTGAATTTTGTATTTCCTCAGTTTTGGCTGCTTGTAATTTAGAAATGTATTCCGAGTCTGTTTTCTTTCATTATTCAAAAATCACTCTTTATTAAAGCAGGGAAACACTCCGAATGTAAGAGCATAAAACCTGGGAGCCAGACTTGTTTAAACAAAACATGAGGGGACCTAAACTGAGCAGTCTGTCACCTCGGGACCTATAGGCTCATTAGCTGATACCACAATTCCTCTTAAGTTGAAATTCGAATGTGTTAATGTTGTCTCCACGCTCATTAAAACATATTAGCACTCATGTCATTTGGGGACCGAAACTGAGCAAATGTAGTGTCGTACCCTGGGAGCCAGGCTCATTACAACATACTAGTACTCCTGTCGCGTGGGAGCCCAAAATGAGTACATATATTCAGTCACCCTGGGACCAAGGCTCATTAAAGAATATTAGCACCTCTGTCATATGAAGGTAACAGAGTCCAACCCATTTTGGGTCCTGACCTGCAGTTTGAAAAAAAAGTGACGCCCTGAGTCAGCCATAAGGGTGCAGCAACACTATCTGCTTGTCTAAACGCTTTTGGCCCTCATTGGAATCTATTTTTCTCATCAGTCATCCTGTTGCTAATAATGCCGAGAGAGGGTTGGCCCAGAGGTCGTTCAACCAATCAGCATCTAACTCTGTGAGAGGAAAGTGGGATGATCATCTATTTTTCTTCGTACCTTCTCTCATCATGATTGCATCTTTCTTTCTCTCCAACTCCTCTCTGATTATCTTCGTGTCGTTCTCCCAGTCTTTCTGTTTCACATTCTTTGGCCATGGTTTTCTCTTCATGCCTCCCATCCTCCATTTTTCTCAAAGTGTTCGTCTTTCCCCCCTTTTCATTAATCACTGTGTCATTCTCCTATAGAAAATGTAGTTAAGAGACAGATGACTACAATCAGCTTCAGTTCACCCCCGGGTCACTAAGCACATGTAGTCTTTGCACGTGTGAGTGCTAGCATGTACGCATGCACATACACCTGTATGTGGGTGTCTAGATTTACTGTGTGTGTGTGTGTGTGTGTGGGTGTGTGTGTGTGTGTGGGGCTATAGTATTGTGATTGAAGCATAGCGCACTCTTCATAAGCGATATGTCAATTTACAGTTCTATTAAATTGAACAGAAGATTGGATGGCATATGATCTACATATTGCAGCATATTATTATTGCCAGTGTTCTGATGAAACTCCTATATCATAATTGAGCTGTGACTCAGACACTCATTAAATGCATAGAGCCCCCTTTTTTTTGGAAACCCGTTCAGATAGAGAAAGGTTTGGACATGCACTCTCTCTACAAAAGAGAGATGAAGTGCTGAAATCTTTTCGAGGAAATAATTAGAAGAGAGTAGTCGAAGAAATGAGAAGCTACGGCAGTAACATGAATTAGAAAATACATGGTTAAGAAGCAAGGAGCATTGACGAAGACAAATGATTCATGTGGCTGAATCCAGGCTACAGGGAACACGAAAAGAGATTTGCAATGTTAATTGATGTGGAAACAATGGCTCTAATACTTTGAGACGAGAGGGATCTAGCAGCAGGGGTTGAAATGAGTAGAAGGAAAGCAGAGAGGGAAAGCAAATATGAGTGGAGATTTCAAGAGAAGGGGGGGAGGGGGGGGGGAAGCAAAGGCATGAGAGCAGAGACTAGGAAAGAAAAGGTGAGAAGTCAGGGAGGCAAGATAAGAAGTGCTGCAGAGCCCAGAGAAAGTGAGAGGTAGAGAAGAGACAACTGGGAAACACGAGGCAAGAAGGAAGATGACCAGAAAGAACAAGTGTGGAAAAAATCCTCTGAAGGGAGGAGGAAACCAGAGGAATAGAGCAGATAAGAAGGGAGAGGGTGATGAGAAGGAGTGCCGAGGACAGCAAAGCCAGATAGAGTTAGAGGAGGAGCAGAGGAGGAGAAGAGTACAGACACTGAGGAAGGGGAGAACAAACAGGAAAAGGGTGGAGAAATTCAGGGAAGAGGTGTCCTTTTTAGGATAGATGATGTCACTAATACTCCAGAAAAGAATCCAGGCGTTTGACGGGGACACCCCCTATAGCAAAAATAAGGACAGTGGAGACGACCCAAAGGAAATGACAGAGTGCAGAGATGTTTTTAGGATTGTGACCTTATACAGCCACGTTATTTTGGATATTAATTCCATTGAAAGTGTATTTATTAATGATGTGATTGTACAGATACTTTAAAATTTTACATAATTTGTACCTCACTGTAAAAGTACTGTTGCAAGTAATAGTCATTTACTTCCTAGACACACTTACTGATGGTAGCATTGCTTTACATGCCACAATAGGCTCTTCATGTTTAACTACCTTTTAACCTGCAGACATAATCTAAAACCTGCCTAATGCCATTTTAATCTGGTCTGGTGTTCAATAATTGGTAAAGCTGTAGTGATTTAATGGCTGGAAAAAGGAAAACGGATAGGGATTTAAATGAGGAAAAGGGAGCAAGAGAGGACACAAGAATGAGATAGCTTCACAGGTTTCAAAGAAAGAGGGGATGGATGGGATTATAATATTAAGAGCAAACAAGGATTTTCAACACCTGCTCCATACGAGCAGATTAGACTGGTCATATGAGGAGAGAGAAAATGGAGATTTGGGAAGACAGTCAATGAGTTGAGAGGAGTGCAGAAAGCAGAGAGGGAAGAGTGGGGAAAGCTCATTTAAAGATGTGATGAGAAGAGAGGACATTAAATACACGTCAGTGGTAGATGTTTTATTGTAAATTGCTGTGCAGAGTTGGGTAAAAGAAGAGAGACGAGAAGGCCTGGAAGATAAGGTAGCATGGGGTGCAAGGTTTCATATGTCAGACCTTTCACATGTCGTATGTCAAAGTTGAAGGTCCATGTGTCGGAGCAAAGGATGGGATAGGGAGGAGAGGAAATGTCACGTCAAAAAACTTTATTTACTGTTAATGAAGAGAACCAAACAGGGGATAAGAGGATGGAAAAAAAGACGACGAGTAGAGAGAATAGTGGCAATGCAGCAGAAGAAAGTGTGAGGAAGCTTTTGAGGAGACATGGGTAAAGGATGTGTGTTCATTGTGGTAAGATATGTCACAGCCAGCAAACCCTTCCCTTTTAAACTACATCAGTCATTCACATTCTGTCTCAAACATATTTAGAGCAAGTTCCTAATTGCATTTTAGTCATTTAAATATTTTTAAGACTGGAGAATGGACGAAATGGTGAAGGGTAGATGGTTCATTTAAAGAGAAGTGGTGTGCCATTTGTCTGAAGAAATGTGTAATTATTTGCTGCAGAGTAGGATGAAGCATCTCTACAATGAAAGTATTCTGACATCATCCATTTTCTAGTGTGAGGTGGAATATTAATGACACATTAAGTGCTAAAGAACAGACAACTGGGAGCTATATGGATAAGAGAAAAGGACCAGCATATAGTATGTGTGTATGATAAAAAAAAAAAAAAAACTGTCTCTGAGCCATACAGACCATTTAGTACCAGGCATTTACATCTCCTGTGTAATTCAGTCGGGTGAACACAATTACAGAGTAAAATGCAAACCATCAGTCTAAAAGAATGACATACTCAGCTTTGTGGAACAGGTTAAAGTTAAGTAGGGAATAAAGCCTCTGTTTTTTCAGTGAGCATTGAGGGTACAGTACTGAAATTCATATAAGGGAAACTGCGAACTTGTTATCAAAATAAATAATAAATAATAATAAATAAATCTATCAAACCAGGGCTTCATTCAACTCAAATTTTGCTGTATTATCAGCATGTTGTTGCACACAGTGAGTACGTTACATGCACACCAATATTCCACTATTATTCCAAATATGACAATTTCCCGAATTTGATACAGGTCATGTATACCGCATATTCTGGTTGGATTTTCTGAATAAGGCCTTTTTCCAAGTAAATAATTTTTTTGATTTACAGGCATATTCGGAATATGTGTCTCATTTTGGGATTTTGCTGCAGTTTATGGCCTCCTGCCTGTTTTACGGCTTATGGTCAGCTCTGTGCGGTGTGGTACACAAATCAACCAGCCAACAGTTTGCAAGGCAGCAGACCCAATAAGAAGAAAAACAACAGCTACTTTTAAACATAACTACTATAGTTTACTTCTACTTGTCATTCGAATTATCTGAATATGGTGAAAGAACTCATGCAAATAAAGCTGATGAAAGTGCGTTTCCATCCGACTGCTTTAAAGCGAATAAAAAGCTGTGCTTAATGACGTCACATGCTGTTTTGCAATCAAATGGCATATCAAATTGATTTTAGACATTTTAAGATGTTTCCATTCATTTTTGCACTGAATCGCACATCATTCAAGCAAACTTTTGCAAACAAAGTTTTTCTAGACAAAATGGACATTGTTGACATCCGCCATGTGTGCAAACAGAGCGGAAATACCTGTTTTGTGGCAGGTTGCAACCATAAAAGGACTAAAACTTAATCACAATTAAGTTTTACTTTGGCAAATGATATTTCCATAAGCGTTTATCGCATAAGCCTGATATTAGTCAAGAGACAATCCGAGGAGACCGACCGTATTTCTTTTGAGTCAATACACATGGAATTCCATTGACTTTTGCTGTTCCCATAAGGCATTTTTATTTGATATCACTTAATTTGGATGAAAAGGTGTGGATGGAAACATAGCTAACGACTTGGATATCAGGTTTTTGGATGTGTGCACACATTGCTGCGCCGACCTTTTCAAGAAGCTGGTTGAAGGAATGGAAGAGGGAGGATGTGTTTGCACAATCCAACAAGTCCACCACCGTTGGTAAACTTTGGAGAAAACAGTGTTTAAGTATTAAAGCAGAAATAATGTTTCATTTAAACAATCATTTTTACTATACAGGTAACTCTTGCCTTCTAATTTGTACTATATACCCAAAACTAAAGGGTGCCATTCCATGATTGTGGTGGTAGCTAATATTCGCACACATAATGCAAACAGCCCCTGGCATACAGAAGTAAATAAAATGTGTATGTCCCTGTGTGTCTGTGTCTGAATGTATTTCCAAATGTGCTTTGTGTCTGTAATCAGTACCAAAGTTCACCCAAGGGACATGCCTTGAGGGAAAATAGGTGAAGAGATTGTAAAGTAACTGTTTTCGGTAAGGTAAAGGGGAAAAATAAAGAAAAGGGAAGGATGGGGGCCCAAGTGACAAATTCATAACTTTAAGGAATCCACACTATAAAAGAGAGAGCAACAGAGGAAACATTTCAGAACTTCTGCATCTTGATTGCCTGGTGTGCTCACCTTAGATAAACCATGAAGTTTGTATTAAAAACGTTCAAATTTCCCTAGCCTGTCTAATACTCTATCAACACAATTTACTCCCCTGCATTTCTTCTGCCCTTGAGTCAGCCCCTTGACCCGGTAAACATGCCACCCCTCTTAACTTCCCTATTAAATGTTAAACACCACACATGTGTGGTGGACAGGAAAAATACAAGAAAAGCTTAACCACCACCCTACAATGTGAGCTTGTACCTCCTGCTTGGTTATGCATTCCAGTGAGCTGGATTGGCAATGCTTTTGGCAGTGGGAAGCTGGTGAGGGATCACGTCCTTGCTGCTGCAATAGACTTGTATTTGTTGGCTGGCTCACCTGCACTGATTAGGGTGGGATATGAGTGGAATCGTAAACCCGCCAGGTGTTTAGGCAGTCTCGCTACCAACGTGTCACTGAGGTAGCATATGGCTCTCTACATCCTCCCCAGGGCTTTAGTGGAGTAAGGAGTGATTAGGATCACAGTACACACAAAAACTGCCTTGAAGCATTTCAAATCTAGTTTGGGGCAAAGTTGATATCACTCTGTAGGCAACATGTAATGGCTTTAAAGGTGCCAAATGTGTGTCCTTTTTCTCTGATTCTGCCTGACCCCAGCACTCCACAATTAACTGACACACCCACTCACATTTGTCTGGCATTTGTAAATTGTCAAGGCCAGTGTTGTAATGAAATGGACACTTAATACAATACATTAACAGAAACAATGTACACAAATCTAAACTCTTTTAATGTTGCTGTGGGACAAAGTGCCTCCTATCAAATGCCATATATGTAGATGTGTTTATATAGTGAATTGATACAAATAACACAATATATGTTTTGGAACCTTTGATATTTATTGCCACTCATTTGGGCTCGCCATACCCCTCTCTTGTTGACTGACGCATTTTTTACTTTGTGTGTGTGTCTGCGTGCTTTTGAATACATACCCGACTCTACTTCTGATTGGCTCACAATGAATTTTTACTCAACCTCAGCCAATCGTCAGGGTTTACGCGCTTGTCTCGTACACTGCCCACTAACCCAGGAAGAACAGTAAAAAAGTCTCGGCCTCTCGGCTCAGAGATCTAGTTGGTCTGATGAAAAAAAATGTCTTCAATTATAGTAGCGTGCTGCATTTTTTGGCATTAACAGTGTTCAGGTGGGAAGAGTAATCAATTAGATTACTTGTTACTGAAAAAAGTAACGCCGTTATTTATAACACTTATTCCCATTACTGATCCATGATGCATGCACCCTGAAGCTGACCTATGATAATGCCAGCAAAATATTCTGAATGTAAAATGCCGTCCAAACCATATTTTAAAATAGGCCTGATATGTAAAGTACACACACACACACACATTCGTAAATCAGAGTGTAAGAATATTCGGCAGTCATTGTATAACACATGCAAAAGAGAATTTAACTTTTAACCACTCTGACTTGATGAAAAGGAAACCAGGGAACACAGCTTGAATTAGACTCACTGGCCAAACTTGCTGGAGCAAGCCTTTACAGTAATTTAAAAAAAAAAACTAAAAAAAAAAAAAAACTATTACTTTCTGAACCTCAAGTGCTATACTGCTAAATATTGACATCAATCTTTTAACAACTGTTAAGCTGCTTAAATCTCTGAGAGCATGCTGTATCTCAGAGGAGCAAGTTAGGAGATTTTGCAAATCCTGCTCTGAATCCAGTAATCAAGTCTGGACCTTTCAACTTTCATGATCAAAATTATTCTTCCTCCAACATTTTATGGACGTAGAAAACAAAATGACTTTTTTGTATTCAAACTGAAGCAATGGTTGTTATGAAGTTCAATATAATATGTAATAAATAGAATCTGGGTCTTCACATTTGTTAATGTCGTGTTTCACAAAACATTTTAATAGTCAACTGCTTCTTACTGAAATTGTGTTGAATGCAGCCAGCTTTGTAAAATAGTTAAAATCACTATTTTTCTTTTCCTATTAAAAATACAATAGTATGGATAACCTCATGTTCCCTTAAATAGTGTTGAAGGGTACTTCCAGTACAAATGTGTCATGAGGTTAGAGACTAAAATCAGGGACTATAAGGCTATTTATAATTGTGTACACACATGCACGTAGAGTCCTCACATGTGCAGGAAAGAATACACAGATTGATAGTAATTATGACATGAAAACCGTCTCAGTTTCTCGGTCTTCATCTCTCTTTCACCCATTTTTTAAATTTTGCAACATGTAATTTTTTCATGCTGGAGAGATAAAAAAAAATGATGAGGGAGATATGATGAGACCTGAACGGATTTGAGATGTGACTGGATTGAAACAGTCTTTCTTAATATCAGACATTACTTGATGTCGGAAGATTGAAACAAAAATAATCATCCATCATTTATTGTTTCCTTTAGAAAATGTGTTGAGCAGTTGTTTTTCATGCATTTATTTTCTCTGGTAGCCCCATTTAAAATAAAGGGCTAACCAGTAAACCCAAGTAGCTGCACACAAAAACATGAGCAAACGCTTCCAAATAATTTAAGCATAACATCAACTTGATAGTTTTCCCTGTGTGTCTGATGCAACATTCCAGAACCTATCTATGCTTCAATGACTCTATCACTTAAGTGTTTTTTTTATTTTGTTTTTATTTTTTAAATGTCACATCCTTTTTTGATGTTTTTCATCTTTGGGGATGCATTGTATCGTCTTCCACCGAGCTAATTAGGTGACTACATAGTTCCTCCAAGTATAAAGTACATAGCCTCCGTTAGTACTTACAAGCGCCTATATTTTATTTTAGTTGATTAGTTTCCAAGATAATTACTTGATTTCTTGTACACATATTAAGTAGCCACGTGGATTTACTGTTCCAGTGGACAGGATGATTTCTTTAGCCAGCAGCTAAATTTACAAGTAACCAGTGTTGGGCAAGTTACTTCTAAAATGTAACACTTTATAGATTACTAGTTACTGTCATTGGAGAGTAATTAGTTATATAACAATATTACGGTCTCTTAATTGTCTCTGAATTCAATCCACTACTTGCATTACCTGCATTACTTTTGAGGTACTTTCACCAAAATAACAGCGGAAGTTTGACTTGGCAGCTAACTTTCACCACCGGATCAGTAGTCTCATCTTTATCCACTTTAATACATTATTGATTATTCATAATATTTTGTGGCAGTTGATCAAGGCCACACAACCGCCCCTCCATCTTGCCACCCCCTCTCCTCATCAATAGTTACAGACACAGAAATGGCACATACTAAAGAAAGCTCATTGTGTAACTGTTTCTAGTGGCTGTAATTCTGCACCAAGTCTGAATTTTATATACAGTAATATGGCACCACTAAGGTCTATATAAAAACACCATGTCATGGGACCTTTTCAAAGAGTAGTTTGTTTTAATTCAAATGTCTGGAAGAGCTTTGTAGTGAAATTGTCAAATCATATTTAGTTGCCTCGTGTTGGTCGCAGGCCCCTGAATTGAATCGAATGGAAATTGTATCATGGCAGACGTTGTGATATACAAACCAAATGTTAGTGCTAGTGTACATAAACCTATTCTAAATGCTATAGTGATAGAACCCAGATATAGGAAGATTCACTACTCACTGTGCTACCTAATTAATTTAGCCCTATTGTTGTCTCCCAGGTTAATGTAAACAGGCCATTCACAAGAACATGCAAAACAAAGCACTTGAGCCTTTTGAAAATAGATTGTATTATTAATAGGTATGTAAATGCACTCCTTTTTAATGTTTTATGTGAGAGATTTGAAGATCTGGGTAATTAGTGTTTGGGTTTGCCGGCACAGATATTCTCCTGATTATCTGTAATAATATCATAACATTAATGTGCATGTAAACACTCACTGTGGCACACCTGTCAGCGTTTCATTACTCCACTACTCACTCTAATAATTTATTCATTGATGACACTTGGTTGTTGTCTCTGTCGAGGGCCTGACTTGAAATAAGTCATCCACTTTATTCGCTTCAGGCCCACCTACAGCACATGGAACAGAATAGACGCTACAGTGACAAACAGAGCTTGAGCGAAATGACAAAGCTGTGAAAATAACACTCTCATATAAAAGTCAAACTATGTGCAGTAAATTTCCAAATTTTGGGACAATACAAAGTAATTAAAGCACAAGGCTGTTTCACTGGGCTGCGAGTGAGAGACAGAAAGAAACGAGTCAAACACAAGGATACATTTTAATGCTCTTCTCACGTATTGTCGTGCTAGCAGACTGCAGTCTTCTGATATCAAAGTCATGTTTTGTTAATTAGATCAAAGGGTTCTGATTGGTTAATTATCCCAATTCAAAGCAGTGTATCAGACCAGAAATGTATCAACGCTGTTGTTTGGGTGATGTTTTTGTTGTTTTGCTCATCTGTTGGTGTTGCCTTGTGGGATTTTGCATTTGGATGTTACACACATTAGGGCTGTTATGATACACCAAACCCAGGATTTGGTTTGTATCACGATAATTAATGATGATGATAAATCTTAACATCAGCAAATTTTTTAGTCCTCTGTGTGAGCAATTTCAAAAGTGATTTTACATCTTTTCAGAAGTCAACTCATTGCCAGATGAGTCACTAAAAACCTAATTTGGATGAGGCTGTGATGAGAGGTTCCGAATTTTAAAAAGCTCCCGAAATAATTAAGAATCAGAATAAAGGCTTTTTAATGGCTCTTGCATGGCTGTGCTTCGACTGCTCAGATCACTGCAGCACACGCCTCGATGCTGTATGTCAGCCAAAGGGGGAGTGAGCATCTTTTAGGTGTCACTATTTTCATTGCATTTATAGCGCGCATCCTACAGAAAGTTGCTGATTTTGTTTTTGTGTCACTGAAATGGAATCATTAGAACAGCTGAGAGATTGAGTAAGTTAAGGGCACTGAGAGGGTTCGTCTTCACGTCCATCTGTTCACCTGTGTTTCTCTATGTATTTGTGTGTCTTTATGTGGGTACTTGGATGGCTGCCATGGCTGTGTATTTTAGACCTTCTCTTTGTTTGTGTGGGTAAATGCATGTTTTCTTTTTGTATGGGGTGCAGCCCTGTGCAACATGTATGACTATCTCAGAGGGACAGCAAGCTTTCTTGCTTTCACAGTTGGTCAATAAAGCAAGACCGTGTGTGTGTGTGTGTGTGTGTGTGTGTGTGTGTGAGAGAGAGACTAGCTAAACCCTAAGGTGACCTAAGAGAATGGGTTTTAATGGTTACAAGAAATCTTTTTTATTCCACCAGGTAGAATATAGACTCTACAAGACTAAGCTCCAACAGCAATGCACACACCTTTGCGAGGGTGTATGTAGACAAAGTGGTGCTTTGAGTTAAATGCTAGCATCAGCATGCTCACAATGACATTTAGTTAAAAATCAACAATAAATTTAATTTTTAGCCTATTATACTCTTCTTCAGTGTCATATTTGTACTCTCGGGGTCTAATAGGTTTACATGCTTTGATGTTCAAAAAAACATGTTTCTCATACTGTCCATTGCTGTAGCTGAGCTCTTGGCCAGCCTTCTGGAAAAGCCCAGTCTGCTCTGATTGTTCAGCTGACCCGCTTAGTTGTGATTGGTCAACCAAAATCAAACAAGATGCTAGGTGGCCTGTGCATGTTTAGGACACACCCATAAAAACTGGGCTGGCATTTTTTAATCAGTGACATCACTAATGGAGGACTTTCAAACCGGAATGTGGGTGTTTCAGGCAGTTGAGAACAAGCACTGTCTGTGGGAGAAAGAGCTCCATTTGGAGTCAAATGTGTTTTTTTGTACTTTATATTATCTATTACAAAAAACAATACAGTAAAATACGAGGGGAATCCAAAAAAGCATAATAGGGGCACTTTAATTGTCGAGTTATTTCAGTTTTGACCAAAGTGGTGGACCAATGGACATGTCTATCTCCAAAATCATGCTTCTAGCATGGCTAAATAAAGAATTAACTTTACTTGGCAGAACAACAGCTTGTGTCACAGTTGAGACTTGTCACTGTGTATGAGACTGTTTCAGTCAGTCGTGCAGACTGGGTTCAAAGCAGAATCAGTCATCTGCCCAAAACTTGCCAAGGATACAACAACATGTACTCTGACAAATGAGAACAAAAGAGTGAGTGAACTAAAATCAGTATGCAGTTTATCGTGGTTGTCATGCTGACAAAAAACATAATTTTATTAAATTAATGGAGGCAACATAATGTGCCAGTAAAATTAGAAAGTATATGCAAAGGATTGGTTCGCAGGACATGAAATTTAAGGGTTGAGTGTGAATCCTGTCTCTACACGCAGATTTGTAGGCAAACTTTTTACTTACCGTTATATGGAAGCTTATAATTTGCTTGCAGTTACTGTTCATCTTCCTACACCCCCCTTATTCTCTCTTTCCGTCTGTCCCTCTTTCCTACTGCCTTTTCCAGCTCAAAGTCTGCTGGTGCGGATTATTGCTGGATGAGCAGTCATACTATGAGAAGTCTAATCCGTCATTAAGACACAGAGGAGTTACACAGGATTTGAAAACGCAGAACGACCTGACGTGTGCCTGGACACACATATGCCAGATACAGAAGGATACTCATGTAAATGAACAAACAAATGGGTGCTCCTATTAGCTTCATTAATTAACATCTTTAGATGGATAAAAATGGGAACAAAATCACACACAAACAATTTAGGAATCACGCATCACCTACGTTTCTGCCTGCCTGTCAAAATGCTTAACAAGATGTCTTGTTTTGGTTTGGAACATTGTGCAGAACATAATCTTTCTCAAAAGAAGTGCATCTCCTCAAGAGTCAGATTGGTTTTTCATCCCCCAGTTTGTGCTAGAAACTCATGTGGAGCAATGATTATAATTTATTCAATGAATATTGCTCCTCTCAGTCAAGAAAGAAAGGACAGGTTTCCTCCAATAGGTTGAAAATTCAAACGATGATTACGGTTGGTTGGTTGGTTGGTTGGTTGGTTGATTGATTGATTGATTGATAATAAAAAGGTTGTATAGTTTCTCCAATCCTGAGCACATTTTATTATGTTGCTTTACTTTTTGTTTTCTTACAGATGTGATATTTTCCTACTAAATGTCAAGTTTGAATTGTTGACGATTGTTTCAAAACTGCTGTGTGATCCAAGTTCCCACAATCCTACTTCCCACACAGAGTGAGATGTGGATACCTCCTGCTAGAACAGCTAAGGAGGATGCTCCAGCTGCAGCAGTTGACTGAAAACTCATACATATCCTAACAATGCAGCCACTGACTGTCCACTGTATTCTTTAATTCCAAGGACGAGGTCTAACTTGTTCATCCTGCTGGGTCCTAGATTGGCTGGCAGCTGCCCTTCATGAAGGGTGAGTAAAAGGGCAGGAAGGACTGTTACGGCCCTGCACAGCCAGGCAACCACTTGTTCCAAAAGCTCTTTATCGGATATTGCAACCACCTTTTAAATCTAAAACCACCCGACACCTTTGCAGCTCCCTTCACAGCTTCATTCACAACAGCTGTCACATCTGACGTTTTCTTCGTTATTATTGCCTAAATGCTGTCAGTGCAATCCTACAAGTTATCTTTCATTGTTTTGAAAATGTTTTACTAAAGTTTCAGGAAATGTGTCCATGCATTTAGTTGTATTTAATGTGCTTAAACACCTATAAACTGCCACTTTGCACTCTATACTTTGACTTACATAGTTGCAACTTCCTATTTTATCACATCAGCTGATTACATTTATTTAGCTTTTTATATAAAACACATCTGATGTAGAGTGGTCTCTACATCATTATGGTGAGGTATTTTCTTCCGGTATCGGGTCGCAGGGGCAGCAGCTCCAGCAGGGGACCCCAAACTTCCCTTTCCCAAGCCACATCAACCAGCTCCGACTGGGGGATCCCAAGGCGTTCCCAGACCAGGTTGGAGATATAATCTCTCCACCTAGTCCTGGATCTTCCCCGAGGCCTCCTCCCAGGTGGACGTGCCTGGAACACCTCCCCAGGGAGGTGCCCAGGAGGCATCCTTACCAGATGCCCAAACCACCTCAACTGGCTCCTTTCAACGCGAAGGAGCAGCGGCTCTACTCCGAGCTCCTCTCGGATGACTGAGCTTCTCACCCTATCTCTAAGGGAGACGCCAGCCACCCTCCTGAGGGAACCCATTTCGGCCGCTTGTACCCTGGATCTCGTTCATTCGGTCATGACCCAGCCTTCATGACCATTGGTGACGGTAGGAACGAACACTGACCGGCAGATGGAGAGTTTTGCCTTCTGGCTCAGCTCTCTTTTCGTCACAACGGTGCGATAAATTTCGATTCTCCGACCAATCTCCCTCTCCATGGTCCCCTCATTTGCGAACAAGACCCCAAGATATTTAAACTCCTTCACTTGGGGTAAGGACTCATTCCCTACCTGAAGAAGGCACTCCACTGGTTTCCTGCTGAGAACCATGGCCTCAGATTTAGAGGTGCTGATCCTCATCCCAGCCGCTTCACACTCGGCTGCGAACCGATCCAGTGAGTGCTGAAGGTCACAGGCCGATGATGCCATCATTCCACATTATCTGCAAAAAGCAGCCGTGAGATCCTGAGCCCACCAAACTGCAACCCCTCCCCACCCCGACTACGCCCGGATATCCTGTCCATAAATATTACAAAAAGGATTGGTGAAAAGCGCAGCCCTGGCGGAGGCCAACCCTCACCTGGAGCGAGTCCAACGTACTGCTGAGAATCTGGACACAGCTCTGGCTTTGGTCAAACAGGGATT
The DNA here is from genome assembly GCF_013103735.1 of Etheostoma cragini. Taxonomy (NCBI): domain Eukaryota; kingdom Metazoa; phylum Chordata; class Actinopteri; order Perciformes; family Percidae; genus Etheostoma; species Etheostoma cragini. The sequence goes on along the minus strand of NC_048420.1, from coordinate 15,188,228 downwards.
GGATGGCCCTGAGAAGGGAACCAGTCATCCCATACTCCCACAGCACCTCCCAAAGTATCTCCCGGGGGACCCGGTCATACGCCTTCTCCAGATCCACAGTTCTGATTCTTTGTTATACGACCAGGACGGAATCCGCATTGTTCCTCTCTTTCAGTAAAGAAATGTCATAGTATTTGATATAAAGTCGGACAGTGGCACTTTGTACAGACTCGTAATACCCTTGAAGAAAATTCAGAATAATAAATTGCAGGCAAAACTTTCTTTCATGTGTGTCGGTTGTCTTGGCAAGCAGGTAGATGGATCAAAGCAATACACATTTCTTGAAACTTACATATTCTTGGATTAAAATTTCAGAGGGGGCCTGTGAGAATCTTAGTTAGGTTTCTTGTCACCAACAGGCATTGCAAGTTATCCTGTCTTTACATAGAAGATGGTGATAACAACGGTGTTATCACTCGTGTGTAAGATTGAGGTGATGTGGACAGGCCAGACAAGGGAAACATGAAGAAAATTCTAAATTCACACGGGAAAAGGTTAAAAGACTTTGGGAGCAGCATGGAATCACCGCCACACGGTTGTGCCAGTGTTTGAGCCTGCCTGGGACTCTTGTGTCTCTAAGCGTTGGTGATAGTATTGTGCATGTCAGTGGTGTTACAGACTGACCTTTAGAGAAAGGTCAGTCCATTTGGAGGAGGAATAGAAAGACCACACACATGATGACTGGTGATATAGATCCACTGCAAATGGCAAAACCAGACTTGTTGACCTTTTATCTATTTATATATCTATATAAGTAAGGAGTTATCTAGGAAGTGATAACCAGTCATACATACTTTCATGTGTTGATCTGTGTAGTGTTTTTTTTGTTTTTTTAACCATCTACTGATAACATGGCTGTTGCTGCTGCTTATCCTTAACCACTCATTCTTTCTCCGTCTGCTTCTCTGTACTGTTTTCCTGTGTCTCCATCTTCGCTCTACATTTAACAGGAAATTAGAGAACAGTTAATAACATTTCTAAATTTAGGCAGATGCTTTGCATGTCTCATAGAAAAAATGTTCACAGTGCATAATGTTCCCAGATTATGCCTGGCGCCACCAAATGGAAATGTTTGCATTTGCTAGCGCTACATCAGCTGTGTCAGTGTTTTTTTAAATTTGTTCCCCTGTCCATCTGTCTCCGATACCTAAACCTGAACCAAACC
>NC_048420.1:15127994-15186924 GCF_013103735.1 Etheostoma cragini | reverse complement strand
ACAAGAGCTAAATCTGTTGACATAAAAAATATTATTTTCAGCAAATATCTTCATTACAGCATGATTGAGCTAGCAAAGTAGTGTTTGTGTATTTATGTGCAGTATTCATTCAATTTGTGAAATCCTACGTTCTCTGAAAAGTTAATGTTAGCTTAAATTAGCTGACTGGCTATACAGTGACATTCGCACTTCAGTAATGCTTAGCTAACGCTACGGACCTCTATACTAGCCATAACACTGTCGTACTAACGTTAAGTCACACAATCTTGTGGAATATTGCTTATAGGTGTTACATCTATGGATAGTTTCTCCCGAGCCCAATATAATCAAACATTGGATAAGCCTCATAACCGGAATATTCATGTCCAAAAATGTACAAAAGCGCTAGCACCTTGTGTCTAGCAAAAGCAGCGTCCATAGCAATCACTAGCACTTCATCAGCAGCGGTTTGAGTCATGAAAATTAACATTCTGATTAAAAGTGGGTGATCGATTGAGGATGAAATAACGAATAATCAATGTGGAACATGTTACTGTGAACACAGCAGGGAGCAGAGGAGAGGTGCTGTCAGCTCCTGTCTGCTTCTCTGTGCAATCTGCAATTTCTCACTCGTTAGTTTATTTATTTTCGTTATTTATTATTATAAATAAATTATTTTCGCTTCCATTGTAAGGCAAAAACAGTAGACTCAAATTAAGCTCACTCCTGTAGCCAATAATGCTTTAAACTGAGTTAAGGACCTCTTACCTCATTAACATATGGACACAGAAATCAATAAATGTAGGTGGACATAAATGTAGAATTTAAAGCATTTGAAGCATTAATTCATTTATTTCAACATTTATTTATTCTTTTATTTATATATTCATACATTTATTTCAACATTTCATTTAATACTTCATAGATTCATTAATTTAATTATACCTTTATTTATTCCTGTATTATGTATTTATTTATGCATTTAGTTATTTATTTAGTTATTTAATGAGGCTGAAGTCCTGTTCCGTCCTCCATTTAAAAATGAACCATTGGTAGAAAATGGGAAACAACCCTCCCTTGTTAAAGTTGGACACGTTGTCGCTGTATAGTAAAATCACATGTAAAGATTGATAACTGCTACGAACACCTGAGGATATTGTCATTTTGGGGCATTTGCTGACACACACACACACACACACACACACACACACACACACAGAGGGAGAGAAAGCCATCAGGAAATGTAGTGGCACAATAACGCTGTGCCCTGTAAGTGATACATAACTGATTACTATTAACGTGCACGGATGAATCCTTAATTACTGTTGTTGTTTTTCTGAATGAAACACACACAAATACATACACACATATGCACACAGTAGGTCATTAAGTCATGGACAGTGATGGTATGCTAAGGAAAATGTACAGGGGTGGGGTGTGTTTTTAATAGGCAGAGAGATGGTAATAAGGGATTTATCATGGTCATGGCTGAGAGTTAATGCATGGGTTACTTTCTTGACATTATGGTAATTGAATGTGGATTACATTTCTATAGGTGTGGCCATATCCTCCTTTCTTTCAATAAGCAGAAATTAATTTTGAAATATCACTTAATAAATGACAAATGTCTTGCATGCAGTACCAGAGTATTTGAACTGTGAAGATTAGCATTTGCTGAATTGATTTTGTTTCCATTTTAACACATATGGTTTAACCCAACCATTTGTTTTTTTAAACGCATGCTGACAAAGCAGAGAATAAAGTCTGACCGAGAACTAGAGAGATGGCACAATAATTAGATGACTTAACTGGCTAATTAACAAATGATGAAGTGTCATGATGCCCCTGGGAGGCACGCACGCACGCACGCAGAAACAACTGTTGAGGTCACCCAATGCAATCTGAGGAGGCCAGATCTCATGCCAGCTCTTTTTATGCATTTGTGTCTTTGTCTTTCTTGGTGTCTTTCCCTGTGTTTTTTCTGTTACCTCTCTTCTGTTGTGGTTGGATAAGGATGGTTTTGTGACTTTACCTGGTAATAGAATAATGTTCTAATTCAGCTTCTATCATTAAAGCCCCAATAAGAACATTCACAGGAAACAAGCAAAACTAATTCACTTTCCTCTTTGCTCTGCCTTCTCACTAAGTCGGCACACAGCTTTGCTCAATTAGTCAGATGTTGAAAAGGAATAAAAATTGATTTGAAAAATGAATTTGAAAGGAAAATAGCTATTTCTGATTTAAAATACCTCTTGTTCATGTTGACCCAATATTCATATCAGTTTTGGTGGATTCAACCGATCACAGTTATGATGTTGAAACCCATGAGGCTAAGCCACAGGAGCCGAGCCACATGTAATCATTTGGGGCTCAGCCCAAACATAGGGTTTGGCTGGCACAGTGAGATAGACTGAGAGGAATGATACAAAGCCTCAAAAGCGTCTGGGCTTTTGAGAAAACATTCAAGGCTGGAGCCCCAGAAGCCACCCCGTGCTCCACCGATGCTAAGCAAGCATTGCTGTTTTGCTTTTGCACTGTCCTTCAGTCACATAATCTGTACAGAGAACAATGGTTACATATATGATCACAACCCACAAGTGGGGCTCTGTAGGCTGAGACTTTACCTCAGTCTGCACACTTTCATTTTGCATGTACATGAGAATTATCCCATTTAAATTATACAATATGCTGCTCAAATAAAAAAGGCAGCAACAATCTTACTTCCCATCCTTCATGTCCTCTGTGACTAGTGGGACAGCATGGGTACTTGTTAGACGGCTATGCAAGGAGTCTGAAAGCTACACCTCCTGCCGTGACACTTACTCAACAACATAATGTTACGCTGGCCAACATGTCAGCCTGCAGAAAGCCGCCACTTTACAAATACTGCACCTGCAAGACAGATTACGTTGGTTACAGGGCTGTAACGATATTCGATATGAAACCAAATGCACCCAACTTTTCCAACCCCCAGACTTATACTTCCCTCTAGATCACAAGATTACATTGCAAGTTGTGTTTATGATCCTCTTTTTTTTCTGCTTGTGGTGAGCTACATGACACAAACTATAGTGATGAGGACCGGCGAGTTACTGTATCCAGCGTCTCAACCTGCAGGTTGTCTGCTGTGTCCGTCACTCTCTGACAGCCGATTTAACTTGCTGGTCCTCATCAATACAGTTTAATGGGTCATGTAGCTCTCCACTAGCAGAAAAAAGAGAAGCTTAAAATGCAACTTGTGATGTGATATGGACAATATGGGTGAACTGAGACTCAGTTTCCTGGGCTTTCTTTTGGAAGGCTGGCTGCCAAAAATCGCACCTTACTAGCTAATTAATTAGCCTGAATTAAACGCTAGCGATTAGTACACAGAAGGTAATGGCTTGTGTCTGGTGTGTGTGCCAGTGTTAATGTGTATTGTATCGTCCCGTTCCCACATTTGGCGAGTGTTAATTTCGGACCCTGTTAATTTACTTTTTAAATCAATGCAAGAAACTTGTTTGAAGAAGAATTTTCAACATGCTTGTATCATCTCCACAATGGAGTTTAGTTCTGTTGGTTTTTCAACAGTATTTTGTTACAAAGAAAACGGGTGTTGTAGCTTTGGCTGTTTATTCATTTTACTTAGGCACATTGTTAATAATCTGCATAGTTAATATTGTTCTTTGGTGTTCGGTTTATACATGTTGTTCAAATGTTATTTAATAAAAATATCTTTTTTTTTTCTCTCCTCCTAACTTCTAAAGCAGTAACTTTTACTTTGGCGAGAAACCAGTGTCCCGGTCCATGCTTTCACTCACTTGCAAAACAAATGCAAACCTGGCACTCTCCTGCTCCACAAGCTAAACTTATACTTCTTATCGGTCTTCATCATATGGTTTTCTTTTCTGAAACCAATTCACCTATTGATATTATCAAACAAGATTCAGTGGTCTCTTTCAGTTAGCATGGAGATTGTGTTGTAGTGTGTAGGTCCATAAGGTCTCCTGGGTTGAATGGGAACCAGAATATAGCTGGAAGTAAAGAAAGTGTTTTTTAATCTTCCAGGACATCTGCTTCTTCTTCAAAAGGGATAGAGGACTCCCTTACACTTTACAAAGCAAACCGCTATTACATTGCCCCATAGCACTTTTTCCCCCTGGCCATCCTATTGTAATACAGTGGTGCCACTGAACTGCTATCAGGGAAGGGGCAGCCAGCTGTGAGCTCAGAACACTTCCTCATTTGTTACCTCAGCTCCTGTTGCTGCCAGTAGATCAGCCCATTGCGCGAAGCAATGTAAAAGGCACTTCCTGTATTGCAGCCAATGAATGCTGTTTAGGTATCAGTATTCCTGCTCCTGCTGTCAAGGGACCGTCTGCTCAAACACATCTGCTCACTGCTTAAGAGGGCAGCCAGATTTGGAGTGACTGGAGTGACGATCATGGCTCTACAAGCCTGTTCTCAAACACATCTGCTTGCCAAGGCAGCACTGTTAGCTGGATAGTAAGATGATTAGGGGAGCAGTGAATCAGCCTTGCTCCTCACTCCAGCTGGGGGCACGAAGGATGGCCAAAACATCAGTGGGTTTCAGGGCTGTTTGAGCCAGAGCAGTAGGCTTCACTTCCCTCCATGACTGCAGTTGGCTCTTACTCGCCAAAGCAGGCTCCGTGCTGAGACACCATTATCAGCTGTGACCATCACACCAAACACCAGTGCCCAGAGCCAGTGGAGCATGATGCTGACTTAAAGATGGGTTTGTAAACGCCGGACCCTCACCTTCCAATGAGGCAGCATTACAGAACAGCAACCATAGTCCAGGGCAAGGGCTGCATGGGAAGAGTAACCTGCTGCTCCTGTGGTGCTGTTGAAAAGAACATGGAAGGAAGGCAGTTGATGGTAGAGGACATTTAACTCTGCTCTCTTATTAACATTAGTGGAAGGGTTAGGAGGATGTGGTTCTGGCCTGTTTGGCACAAATTGGAGATTTTCCTGTCTGTTTAGTGATCCAACTGCAGGTCATCTAATCTGTGTTTATAACAGCAGCAGCACATCTTTAATGAATGGATTTAATGTCTTGGGAGAAGCAAAAACAACAACATTCAACTAGAAATGAGGCAGATTATCTGTTGAAATGATGAGTTCTTTGTCTTTCGGTCAAGGATGGGCTTTTAGTCAGCCACCTGGGATAAAACGGCATCCCCAAGTCAAACAAGAGTACTTTTAAATCTGTTACTATGGCAACCTTCAGATGAGCTTGTGGTTAATGAAGCGAGATATACAAAAGTTGTGGGATCATAATTAGCTCATTCCCTGGGGAAAAATGAGGTGGCAGCTTTTATACCACTTATTTTCTGTATGATCTGCAGACAAGATTTCAGCAACAGCAGCGTTGTGATTTTAGGCGTCTAGCTGATGATTAAGGTATGGATTCATCCTAAATCAAACACACTCAAGTGTTTTAATGTTTAAGACTTTATTTTTAAACCAAAAAGCTGTGCTTCTCTGGTTAAAATGGTTGGAAAAATAGGACGTTTGTGTCCCGTGTCTCACATTTTGTTGTCCGCAACATGCACGGTTTTTTTTTTAATCTGTCTCTGTTAAAAAACAAGGGAGGGTGTTATAATTTGGATACATGTCAAATATTAAGCACTTATGGCTTGATCCAAACCTTCCGTCTCTCTATCGTTCTCCCCCTTCATCTCGCTTCCTTCTCATTAGCAGTCTCCTCTCTCCTCCCCCACACATCACTCCAACCCCCCTCATTTCTTAGTCAGATGGGGCTCTGCAAGGCAGAAGGTCACATAAATGTCTCTGTTACATGCACACAATTTCTCACACACACTCCCCCACTTTTTTCTTACACATTGGCTCTATTTCTGTTCTATCTTACATGAGAATGCATACATTATTAAATGTCTCTTCTTCGTTGTCCCCCTTTTTCACTCTCTTACATTTGTCTCTCCTCCCCTCTCTCTGTCTCTCTTCCTCTAAATAAAGTAGCTATATTGTTGTTTCTGTTCAGTCTACCTGGGCTGATATGATACAAGAGGTCACATGTTTTGGGTTGCTACCTAAATCTAAAGATAGAATCAATACCCAGATGAAAGAAGCAAGCAACACTTTCATCTGTGTGCCTTTGAGCAAAGCACTTCACCCATCACGTCATCTCCATTGTAGTAGCAATATATGGTACGGCAGTCTCTTTTCACTATGATGTCAAATTTTCTCAGCTATAACCACACTTGGCATTATGATATACAACAAGCACATTAGCACAGACGTTTCATTTCTTTAATTGATAATAGTTTGTGGAAATATAGTAGTACAAGGAGGTTGTTAATTCCTGAATCACATGGGATGTTGTATTGCAAGATGGAAATTTATCAAGAATTATTTAGCCCAAGCAAGTACACTGTCATTCAGTTTTCTCTGGTATGGTGGACATAGGCATTGTCATATCATCAAACAACCTCAAAACTTTTGATGAGATGAGAAAGTGGAGGAAGGAACAGAGAGAGTCAAAATACGGGGGGCAAGCTTAAATATAGCCTCCGGTGCTCCTGGCAGTGCTGTTGGCAATGTTGGCTGGCCAGTAGCCAGAGGAAAGACCCCGGCATCCAGCATTGATAATGTACTCATGGCAAAAATTCCACAACCAGCAAAGGAGTTTTCTTCAGCCCCTTGTTTGTTGAGAAGCTGTCAGTTCTCCATTTCAAGATTTCCAAGGTTGAATGTAATGCTGCATATGCCTGCCTTATTTATGAAAGTTATGTACTACACGCTATATTGCCCCACAAGTAAATAAATAAGCCCTCAAGCCTCAGTAAGAAAAACTATCACACCCATTTACAACATATTTTTTGTAAACTAAATTGATAACGATGCTGTATAGCGTACTTATATTCTGAGTTCATGGATTGGAAAGTTTTTAATCTACACCCTCATATTCAGTCCATTCAGCGTATACTCATATGATGTATTTTATAGTTTTAGTATGTTTGAGCTCACTGTGGAAAATCTGTTTTGGAGACAAGACTATTTTTAATGCTGTATCACACATCAGTTGACCCTAAGGTTACTCTACCACCCAATGTTAATTTTAAGACTCCCAATACATTATCAGTATTGACCGCTACAATGGACAAATTGACATGGTCTGCATTTGTAAACAAGAATTGTGGAAGCTCAATACAGCTTTTACATACGGTCTTAACTGTAAAACACAGTGGTTGTCGGGAGCCTTGCAGTCTGGATTACAGACACAAAAACACCCAGTATCTGTTGCACCATTCTAGTATCTTCCACTCGAGCTCCGCAAGAGTGTAAGGGCCTATGTAACTAAGATATTCAATCTAATTTGGTAAAATCTCAACTCCTACATTTTACGTATACTTAAAACTAATCAGTTTAGCATTAGAAATTCCTTTTAAATCCTTAAGTACTTGACATTATATTGCTTAAAGTGCAGTGTAAGAAGCAGAATCACACCCGTCTGGCAGGCGGAGAGAGGTAATTTTACTGTTGTCGAAAAATCATTTGAACTGAGAAACACATAGGAGAGGGAACGGTAGGCAGCAGTACTGTACACAGTTGTGTAACACTCACAAAGGATGACAACAGAGAGGCAGAATCAATAGTCCTACTGTTAGCTACGATATCTACGAAGTGACCCCACCATGACCAGAGAGATTAGTTGTCACACTTGTCAACTCAACACTCCATTTGTGCAATGATGCCTTTCTAAAATAGTTTGAGTTTTTAACAATTATGTTTTTCTTTCTAACTACCTTCTCATCTGAAATCTATATTACACTTTTGGAGGAATCATTGGCACGAATCACCATTTTGGACTCCCAGCATTTCTGTGACCAGGACACAATTTTAACTGTGATGTCTCTAATTGCGAGAAGATAATTAGAGCATGCTTTGGAGTGAGTTCCCAGCGCACCCTTAACTAATGCTATGCCCACTTTTTTCAGTTATGCTGCTGATGCACTAGTCACATAGCATTACAGCAACCACAGCAGCCACCTGAAGGTTCTCATTCTTAGTTCCTCAGGGGATTCAGTGTGTGCCTGTAGGAATGACACAGTCTGAGCCTAAAGGCAGAATATTTAAATAATTAAACATGAAAACGTTCCACATGAGTTGGCTTGCTTTATGCCGGTTTAGTTGTGTGAAGGAAATGGGATGTGACCTTCATAAGACATTTCTCAGCGCTCATATTTGATCAATGTAATGTAGTCAGTCAGATTTCCCATCACTTCACTACTGCAATGCAGTGGAACAGAATAAATGATTTTAAATGAAATTATTTTATGGCATTCTATGTTAATCTCTATAAACATATTTTAGCAGATGTCTGTAGGCACGGGACTAATGGGACTCCAATCCCGTTTGAGCAGGCTTTGGTTTCATGCAGGTAATGCAACAGTCTGTGTGGAGAGGAAAAGAGAAGGAAAGCATTGGCCAAAATGCAACCGTGGAACCCATCGGATATTTTATGTTGTAGCTTTTCATTTGCTTTTATTTTGTTAGGTTTTTTTGTCTGTTTATAGAGATTAGCCTTAATATTGTATGGACCTAAAAAAAAAAATATTGACTCGGACTGTAAACAATGACCGGCGCACAGAAGAGGAAGTATTGGCTTGCATATCCGGTGGCTTTTATCCATTTATATGAATGAACATGTCATTGCAACCGTTTTTAATGTGCTGCTTGTCTGGTCCTTTTAAGGGGACCTGACCCTCAGGACGGCAACCAACCGACTAGGGGTTTAACACCAACCATAAATCGCAACGTTTCCCATTTTAAACTGGCTGGGGATCCTTAATGCATATTTATTTCTCCTCATTTCCTGTCATCTCTTTACTGCCGATGTTCCCAGTCAAACTCCGACGGGGTTGTTCTGGATCACTGGGCCACATGTGGAGCATAGCATGAGTTCATGCAGAGAAATGAAGTTGTGCTTGCATTAGCTGATCATTCGTGCTTCACCATTACTGGATTATACTTGATATCCAAACATATTCTTGAAAGTGGCATTCCCCTGACCCTTGTTGTTATTCTCCGGCTACACTTCTGCTAACGCTTTTTGTTGACGCAGCTCCCTCTGCACCCCCAACCTCCTACTGATGTGCTAAATGTTTGGGATTGTTGATTTAATATGACAGATGTGTAATTTATTCACGTGTGTTAAGGAGGAGTTCCTTCTTTAAGCAAATTCCTTTGATTACTGCTTATCAAATGACAGCTCATTTAATTTGTTTTCAAACTTCTGAGTTTTCCAACAGCTGTTGTGGTAAATCTAACTATTACTATGTTCTATTAATGGTACATTTTTTTGACATGTTGTACAGAAATCAGATATTCGAATAACATTTAATTCCATTAATTACAGAACTCTTTTATTGGAGACATCTGCTGATTTGTTACACAACAGTTACCTGATGGTTGGACAGATATATAGTCTGACTCACTCACCATTTATGAAAGAAAAAAAGCCAAGTGGTTTTTTTTCTCTCATAAAGTAGAACGAAATGATAATAGATGTAGCCACACCGCACTATGGAGATAGGTCTGGCTATGCGAGACTAGGTGGATACTATCTGGAATCTGTCCTGTCATGTCCCATCTTGTGGGATGTCCTCTTATAAAGTATACATTTCTGGACTAATTGTGCAAATATGGTGTCACACAAGTTCCTTGCCCTTCTGTAACCTGCAAACAGATTGCTCTGCCATTTATTTGCTGTGTTCACAAACTATCTAAAAAACTATAGCCATAATTGTGTGTGTGTGTGTGTGTGTGTGTGTGTGTTTCACCAGCTGAGCAGTGAAGTTAATTGGCTTCAGCTGAGAGGAGAGGCAAGACAATAGCTTTAAACACACATACACACCGTCAGAAAAACTCCCATGGAGACATACTGCACACACACACTCTGAATTCTTAGCTTGGCTAAATCCAAACACTGAAGCGTATTGTTGTGTCTTTATTTAGACACATGGCTTACATGGGCCACAACAGCATCTGACAACAATGCCTGTATGTGTGCGTTTGTGATTTATGTGGGTGTTTAAGTCACTATGGGGTAATATTTGAGCCATGAAACAGGTTTTGTGGTTAAATGGCCATGGTGCATTTTACCACCCAATTATATTTTTACCTACCAACTTGAAAAATAGTCCAGGTGGGCTGCCTGCTGAAGGTGTTAGAAAAACTGACAAAGCCAACAACTACTACAATAGCACCCAACTTCCAACATTTGTGCTGGTTTGCCCCCTAGCCTCTCTCATACATTCTTCCCATTCTCCCCCTGTGTTTCCTGACTTAATTTTTCTTCTTTTAATTAACCTCTCCATACTCTCTTTTGAATCCACCCTTCTTTGTATTTTTCTCTCACACAAAGAAAGCTGTACTTTAGCAATGCCAGTGTCAAAGAAAAAATACAATAAGGTAAATCCAAACACACCTACACAGGTGTGTGTGTCTTTGTGTGTGTGTGTGTGTGTGTGTTTGTGTGTGTGGATGTGTGTATACCCTAAATGTCTGCAAAGAGATTGAAATAAGATATGTTGTTTTTGTACGTGTGCGGGAGAGATGTAGAAGGGGATTCATTTGTGTGAAGCCCAGACGTGCTCGAGCACCTGTACTCCAAAACCAATTACACACACACAAACACACTCACACAAACACACACCTCTATCCTAATTCAACACCCCTGCCTCTTAGGCACTCCTTGGTGACAAGAGAAAGGAGGAGAGACAGCGGTAGAGGGAGTAAGAAGTGAATTCAGAGTTGAAGTGTTTTGTCTGGGATTTCTCTAGCAGGCTTTACTCTCCATCATTCACATATGCCCTTTCTAACACACACACACACACCAAAGTCTTATGTTGGAAATGACTTTCAAATTGTTTCCTCACAAAACTACTTTCCCCGGCAGAAAAACAAACAGTGTGCATTTATCAGAGTATTAGATAGCCGTGGTAGAGATGGATTACACTTACAATAGCCATGTACGTTTAGTACATTTTAACACTGTGTATTTGCAGAAACAACTTATTTTGTGTTCAGCTTGGCATTTTTTTGTAATGCATTTAAACCCGAACTATATCCCACCTTACATCAAGGTAAAGGTACATGGTGATGAGAGTCACAACAATGTTTTTGGGGCTTTTGTAAATCTGCTGAGTTACAGGTTCAGCCCGATGTTTTGAAACACTGCAGACAAGAGATGAAGTTTAGCACAGCAAAGTAACTAGTTCATTGAAAACATGTACTTCTTTCTGCTCGTTTTATAGGTCTTTTGCTAAAAACTGAAAAAGGAAGAAATAACTGAAATGTTAGTTCCCCTGCCGTGTCGATTTAAACTTGCGATCGGTTTTTTACATTTTTAATTATGTTACCTTGACAGTTGTAAATTAATTTAATAGTCAGATGGTTACAATGTACAGTAGTAACTCAAGTCTGAAAAGTATCTTGGCTGCCTCCCTGTTACTGTCCAGAGTGGTGCTGATCACAGGTGTGTCAGGAGTACAGGAACTGCCTGAGGTGCCTGCCCTTTTTGGTTCCAGCAGGAGGGAATGGTGGGAGCTTTTGGCTAATACGGATCAATCTGCTTGTCATTGCTTTCTCTTGTTATTCCTTGCCATCAAACAGTGTGTTCTGTTAGTCACAGATTGCTTTGGAATCAGCTGCAGCAGGCAAATCCAGTCAAGCCAGTCCATCTAGTTTCTCGCCTTGTGTAGTGGCAATGATAATTTGCTTCTTATTAGCTGTTCAGTATGGTCCTCTGTTTGTTCTTTTTTCCTTGCAGCTGTGTGTCCACAGTGGGTGTTCAGTTTGTAGCTTGGCAGTGGTGTTTTTGTTGTTTTGTATCATTTGCCCTGCTGAGTCATGTATAAAGAGACTTTAACCTGTGCCAAGCGTCTTTGTCATCTGTGCAATTGGGTAGACAAAATGTAGCACCATACTCTTTTTTTTTTTCTTTTTTCTCTCCCCTTTGCCCTGCTTTGCAGTCACACTACATTTCAAAGCAGACATTTTGTAATGCTAACAGGCAAAAAGCCAGATCCATGAGTGAACTCCACCAGCATATACCTGTATGTCATCTATAATCCAGCAGAAAACTCATAGTTATATTACGTGTTTTCCAATTTATTATTGTTCTTCCCAGATGAAACCTTTCATCTTTCCTTTTTTTATCAAATGTAATTGACAGCTGATGTTGTCTCATACATGTTACTGAGGAGAATTAATCATAGATGAAGAGAACTGAAAATTAAATGATGGCTTTCCTTCTCTTAGCCTATGTACCAAGCCTCCTATTCATATTCTTCAACCAAGATTTATCCCTAGAGGGTAAAAGGAAAAAATACAGAGCGTAAGATAGTGTCTCTTGGATATACAAAATACATTAAGTGTGCCGTGTTACAGACTCGACAGTTCCAATCTATGCACATACACTATAATTTATGAATGAACATTTAATGGCACTGAAAAGTAACAGGTTTTGATGCATTTTTGCTGTTAAAACTTGACATTCAGTGCACCGAGACAGATCAACTATCTTTATCGATCAAGAAAACAGCCTGAGGATAGGACCTCTTCTTCAACCTAGAGGTTTAAGCTCTAATCCTACAATACAAATCACTGAGACGCAGGCTGGGAAATCAGTGATTGACCAGGATGGTCTGGGTCTTTATGGGGTAATGTAGGTGAGTGCAGTCATGGCTGATCAGTGCTGAGGGCAGCTATAGAAGAGTGGGCTGCTGGGATGTAAGAACGTCTTTCTTAGCCACATGTATCATGGGCTTAATTTAACAAAGTATCTGTGGTAGGACATGCTCTACTCACAAACCCACTGATATCACTGTCCTCAAACCATTAAAGTGCATCTGCTACTCATGTTGCCTCCATCAGCCATCTGCTGCTAAACTTTTAATTTGCATCCATCTGCATGACCTGTACATACAATATAACCTGCAATGCATATTTGCACACCGTAATAGACCAATTACCTCTGATCCAAACACCCGCAATAGCTTTTTTACTTTTAACGTTTCCCTTGCAGATTGTGTTGATTAGCTTTTTTTATTAGCTCATAACTGTTGGCAATTTTATAACCGTACATAGTTTGTTCTGGTGAACCAGTGGCATTTGTGTACGTCATACACAAATTGGCCATTTTTGTTTAAGAGTAATTACAAAAGTTGTTTCATATCTTTCAGAGACCTGTAGGACATGCCTATATTCTATATTCTGTTTTACCCTGGCAGAGCTGTAACTGACCTAAAATGTACATATGGACAGAAAAACAGATCGTCCTCCTTCTTCTTCTGGTGTCTGTGCTCTGGCTCCGTCAATTGTAGAAGTACCTTGCTTTTTGTTTGTCCAGCACACATTGAGTTTTATTTGAGACCTTTACAACACTCTTGGGTCTCTTTGGTAATGTAGGTGGATTAGTTCACAGTCCAGGTTTAAAATAAAGGTTGTCATTGTTTTTCTAATTGTGACCCCAGAACTGTGGAACAACTTTCAACTTTCAGATAGAGATAGTAAAATAAGAAAAAAGTAATATGCAAATTGTGTTGTCCACATGAGTACCCTCAATTTTTTACTGCGTACTACCACCTCCTGTGTAGTATGCACCCACCAAAAAAAACTGTGTAAATGCTCTCACATAACACCTTACTAACAGACAATGTTTGGAATATAGGCGTCATTAAGGAGAAATCCTTTCTGTGGTTCCTTTTCTGTCAATCCGCTAGCATTGGTGATTTTGAGCTCCATAGTTCTATAGGTAATCTATATGCTTGTATTAAGAACAATATAATAACTGTTTTTTTATTTTTTATTCCATAGCTCTGTAAGGCCAACTTTAAGCCCAAAATCCTTGAGGGTACCGAAAACCGGCAGCATCTTACTTTCCCTCTCTTTGGGTCCTTGACAGAAAAAGTTGAAGAGGCTCTTGTCTCAAATTTGGCATTGCTTACAGAATGATAACTACACATGAGTGCCAAAAGGCTGAGATAGAACAATATACTGACTGCAAGATTGTGTCCTCTAGCCGTGTGTAGCACAGCATGTGTGTGTCTGAGGTATAACTGCAGACATGCTTGGGACGTTTTCATCTGCTCAAGTCTGTTGCCTAAATCCTGCAGAGAGAGAGAGAGAAAGAGAGATCAGGGGAAAGTGAAGAAGAGAGTGGTGGAGAGTGGTGTTTTTAGCGGAATTAGATTTTTCCTGAGTGTGAGTCAGGCTCTCTGTTTCAGCCTAATGGTGATGGATAGTCCACCGCTTTGAAACAATGGAGCACACATAGATGTACAGCACAGTGAGGCATACACACACTCACAATGCACAGTTTTACAACCTACAAGCTGTAACCCCGAGTTTATGTTACCTGATAAGGTTTTGGCTTCATTTGTTGCGTGAGCCTTGCAAATTGGTTGGAACTGACGAAATGAAGACATGAAATAACAAAATGAAGAAACACTAATGCACCTCAGTGATACTATAACCAACAGTCAGAATGAATTTGTTGTCATTCATGGACTGATGGAAGAAAACTGGATTTCCAAGCCCTTTCTCTGAAGACAAAGGAAGAAAAAATGTCAAACAATGTTAATTACAATAGAGGACATTAATGACAATGAATCAAGATGATTATTTGTTCCCAACCACTATACATTTTATTAAGTTGTTGTATAGTACCCAGACTATTTCCTTTATACCACCTAACGTTTGTACAACTAAGAAGAAATGGATTTTAAAAACAAGCCTAGCAGAAAAATGTGCAAATATGAGCACCTATAAGATGAGCACATATAAATATTACACAATGTAACAAAGAAAGGCAATGCACGGAATGTGCTGATATAGTACCACTGAATCACTTAAGGCTAACCTGAATGCAGATTAACATTGGATGAGTTTTTCTTCCAAAACAAAGTACAGGCTACGTGTAATCTGTTCATCAGTTCAAAAATGTTGCAGTAGGGGAGTCTAACAAATCCTTTATGTAGCCTATGATTTTTTTGTTTCACCTGAAATATTACTTCACGTTTCCATTTGTTGATTATCATATGACTGAAAAACAGGAGTCCACTTTGATCATTTTGGTTATCATAATCAGACTACTTTCTAACTTTTATGTACTCTAGGTTAACATGTTTGCCAAATTGGCGAATTCAGAAAATTATTGATTTCTGACTAAATAACCCCTTTGTCTAAACCAAAACCAGAAAAGCTTTTTTAGCTATGTTATGCTTCATGTCAAACATTATTTGCTTAATGGAGATGTGGAAGCACCTCCCTGCTTAGGCAGTCAATAAGTGCACTTAATGATATGACACACATTCAATTTAATTTTCTTTAGTGTTAATAATCTTAAAATAAAACTTCAAAATGAAATTGAAGGAAGTAAAAGCTCCTCCAGTCCTCCAGACTTTTGAATTGGCGTATTTGTGTGTAACATAAGAGATATATATATATATATATATAGATATATATATATAGATATATATATATAGATATAGATATAGATATAGATATCTATATAGATAGATATATAGATATATATAGATATAGATATATATAGATATAGATATATATAGAGATATATAGATATAGATATATAGATATAGATATCTTGTGTGTGTATCCAGTGTATATTGTGTGTGTATCCAGTGTATACATAATATATACATTGTATGTATGAATGTATGTCAGCACAAAACATTACTGCAATCACAAGTTATGAAAGGTATATATGCTCAGTTTTACATTGAACTCATGAATGGGAATAGAAGTGACATAAGGTATTACCTTGGTCTGGAGAGGACAAATGTAAATGGACTGTTCTTATATAGCTCTTTTCTAGTCTTAATGACTACTCAAAGCGCTTCAACATAGATCAGGAACAATACACCATTCACACACATTCATACACTATGGCAGAGTGCCACCTGCTCATCAGATAACCACTCCGTGTCTTGCCCAACTGCAGGGCAGGACCAGGGATCGAACCACCAGCATTCCAATAGGCAGGCGCCCGCTCAACCCCTGAGTCACAGCCGCCGCCTCCCTCTACTATTCCAAGAAGATCTTGGTTTGCTGCATCAACGAAAGAAACATATTTTCATTTTTGTAATACAACCCCTTTTTGACCTTCAGCTGAACACATTTTTTTATGTTTTCAGTAGTAGGGCGGCACGCAGGATGTGAGGAAAATAGGCAATATGCAATAACGTTTGTTGAATATCACGATATTACATGCAAAAAAATAGATCAATGTGGACTCAGTTCTGCAAAACATCTTTGATTGTCTTTATAAAAAAATATATTCTGTGTAGCCCAAGTCAGTAGGCAACCTCGCATTGCTTTGTAGTGTACCTAGAGGTGAGCCAGACCTGGGTGAGAGTTTTCATCTTCTCAGCCACATATGTGCTGTCAAAGCAGTCAATGATTTTCTCATCCTCCGTTATCTTTCGATTTCCAGTTCTGCTGTAGTCAAACCTCTGTTTTTTAATGTGAGCACACCCGAAGAAGCTGAATGTAGATCCCATTTATCTGTCAGAAAAGATTATATATTAAACAATTCAGAAAATGTCACAATTCAATATCCAGTTTTAGGCTGACTCTTCGATTTAAAATCGAGTTTTGATTCAAAAACAAGTTTTAATTTTAAAAAATGATTATGTACATGTAGTTACAAAACAAAACAAAAAAATAATAAAAAACTAAACACACACAAAAGAAAATATATGAATTGATTTTTTGAAATTTATGAATCGATTTTGAGTCGAGCTTGAATCGATTCATAAATGTGACTAGATATTTTTTGCACACCTCTACTATATATACTTTAAAAAGGCTTTCAAATGAACAACTCTGCAACAGCTTGGAACTCTTACTTTGATTTGATAAAAGTCTGTTTGACTTTCACCCCCTAATTTGTCATTGGTATGATTTCATAACAGTGAATAGTTTACACAGTAGTATCACACTTTATATTATCTTTAATACTATATTCAAAATCCAGCAGAACTTTTCCTATTCAACTGTGCGTGTGCTGTGCATGTATCTATTTTTCTTTTCTCCTTCTCGGGCACATTTCTCAGACACTTGCAAAGCAAAACTGTGTGTCATTGGAAGCTATCAATGTCGTAGTTTCCACAGATGTTAGCGCTGGCTGACGTCCTATCCGACACTGTGTCTCTACCTGGCAGTGGATACACGTGCTGTCCTGGCTTCTGTTATATGTTGGCTTGAAGTCCCACTACTGCATACTTTTGTCCATCTGTTTCCTTATCTCACTGTCATTGTCAAAATTGTCTGTTTTGAACCCACAGGATATCTTCTTGTAATGTTTTATCGATATCTTCTATTTGTCTTTTCTAAGGGTCTAAGGGTATTTTATTTTTGGGGGAATCGATTCACACCTCACGATTCGATTCTAAACCGATTATCGAAGCATCTCGATACTATTGTTTTATGTACATGATTTCAAAAATATACATATAAATATGAGTTTCTTAAATTTTGACATGTACAGTTATTGTCACACGAGTTTTAATGACATTTTTTGTCTACTGAGGTTTTTATTTTGTAGTCATTCCATGCTTAAGCCTTAAACATGCTTGTGAAACTCACCACCTCACAGTAGTCTTTCTTTTCAGAGGCTCAGTCGTGTTTAAAGGTGGAGAATTAGCTTCTTAGAACGTGAAACATGAGGTGGTCAGATGTCACGTGATAAAGTAGATGAACAGCCTATGTGTTTTTCTTAATTATTTTATGTATGTTTTGTTAGATCATGTGTTTATATACAAAATATAATTTATTTTCTCCTTTTGGCCTTTTTTTTTTTTTTTTTGCACTCTTGCATAAACTCGTTGTTTTTGACTCGTTGAAGTTGTTGTCCATTATCCCATCCTCTTTGAGTCACTCTGTGTTATAACAATAATAATTAATTTTTAACTTATCAGAATCGAGCATCAAAACATTCTAGAAAGAATCTTATTGCAATCTAAGAATCGATTATTTTTCCCACCCCTAGATTTAAATCAGTTTCCGCAGACGTGCAAGCAACTCCAGGAAAGCGTCTCCACGACGGGTAGAAGTAGTACGTGTGCTGTATGTCCGAGCTTCTCTGTGTGAACTGGGACTCAGTTGACTGCTTCTTGGTTGACGGTAAATTATCAGAAGGCTAAACAAGGGACGGCTGTTGTTCACAAAAAAATCTAAAATAGCAACACTACTATTAATGGGTTTAAATGGCTTACTTTACCAGCCAGACATCCACTCCCATTGCAAATCAACCAGCTTTCCTTCAACTTTCAACTTTATTTTCCCGAAGAAAATTCAGTCACGTCAAGGACCATGATAAACATAAAACATTGACAACACAACAGCAGCAACAAACTCAAAATTCCACACCCTGAAAACAAGTTGCCACACTAAACCAGAAACTAAAAAACCAACTGAGAACATTAGAAACGGCACTGTAAATAGATTACATGTGAAGTGCTGTACAGAGGCAGGTCAAACTGAATTGAATACATAAATAAATGATCCATCCAAGCTTATTCAGCTATCTAACACAGATATGCATAAAAAGAAGCAGTTAATAAAGTGATTTAAGCTTCTCAATAAAAGAAGCCCTGGCACGCCTTGTTCTGAAACTGCGGCCAGAGGTCAAGGGATCAAACTCCTTAAAAAGTGGGTAGTTATGGATCCTTTAACTTCCTTGGATTTACCATTTGGCATATGATTTAGTTTAGGGACATTCGTATAAAAGTGTATTGTTTGTTTGATGTTCATTGTGTCTATATTTTGTCTTCCTTTGTTTTTATAATATAACGTTGCCCAGTCCTTTGGCCAGCCTAGGTTGGTTTTAAATGTGCTACATAAATAAATTGACTTGACATAGCACAAACAAACGCAACAACCAGCTTCAATTGCTGTCCAACCCTGTTAACATTACTTGCCTTTTGTGAGTAAATGATTTTTCCTTGAATCGAGTCTTTTCTAAACTGATCATAGCCACCTCAAGTAAGCTGTCCAAGACCTAGGCGCCGATACTGAGAAAATACAGAGCACCCGCGTGTGCCAGACTGCCAGTAGGCTACATTCATTTAAAATTAAACGTTCCAGTTGGTGGAGCGTCTGTCATATTGTGATTGGTTATGTCGCTAGGCTACTAGACAGGTGGTATTGATTCTTAATTTCCCACAAACATTGTTATGTGTCAGTTAAACTTTTCATCTCCAATCCTATCTGTATTTGTGAGAAGTTGAAAGATCTAGCCTACTTTACGGCTTAACTATCGCATTAATAGGCATGTGTGTTCGTGTCTGCCGCTGTCCATTTCCTAAGGTTCTGAAATGCAGACATGCGCCCGTGAGCGCCCACAAAGGAAAACCGAAATTGGCGCCTGTGGTCCAAGATTTAAAGGATGTGTTAAATTCCGGTTTTGATGCAACATTGTCTGAATCAATGCAAAGTGGTGATGCACCCTTAAGCATAGTCCACTCTCTTGATGTCATTATTAGTATATGTTGATGATTATTTGTCTTTTTTTCTATTTCACCTAATCTCTCCTTTCAACTTTTTTCTGCAGAAATTCTCTGTTTTCACTTTTTCACTTTCCCGTTTCTTTATTGTTCTAACTTGGCTGTAGGGTCAGTTAAGTAGATGCCCACACTGTAAGTTACAGAATTTGACCTGTGTCTGTGACACACAACCATATACAGAGCACAGTGGTCCTTCTGTGAGCCATTTAGCCATGGACTGTGTGTGTGTATGTGTGTGTGTGTTCGTTCTGCCCTTTGCAAATGTATGTCTTATGATTAATTCTTGTCATTCATCCACATATTCCCAAAACCCATTCTGTGCCTGGCTTCTTATCTCCCTCTCCATCTCTCCCCCTCTCTGTTTCTCTCTCTCTTTCCCACTCATTTGCTCTTGTCAGTACCTCAGATTCTCCTTGACATTTTTCCCATAATCCTCCAGTACCAGGAAGTTAAGCCCTGCAAGGGCCAGACTGACATTTAGGAACTGTTCTCTAAGCAGCATAACTGAACTGTGGAGGCACACACACATCAATGCATACACACTGACACACTACATGCATGCAGAACTACTTGCTTCACTGCCCTGTACACAGCAAGAAGAAAAAAAGGTTGGACGGTGTATTGGGTATTCTATGACATTATTTTTCTGGAGAGTTTGTGAGCCATCTTTGAGTTCGTTTTTTTTAAGAAAGTTGTAATAATAATAATAATAATGATAACAACAAATGCATGAAATGAATGTGGGAAAATCCTTCATCTTAGATGAATATCTGTTATTGCTGCCTTTTTTCCCAATTTAAGTCTCTGGCTACTCCGAAATACCTGGAATAACCCTATGCTTTTGCAAAATATCCTGCATGCTTGTCATATCAAGCCCAATACTGTCTTTATATTTACTTTTGCATTAGTTTTACACTAAGATTCAGTAAAATTGCATCTTTAGTAGTGTCTTTCAGGTCAAGTGCTAACCAGATAGTTAATATCTTCGTGTGGCCAGTGCAAATATGTATTTTGAATGTTATGTATTTCCCTTACACTTAAATGGGCTAGACTATTAAAATACACACTCCCCTTGTGGGCAAATCAATCGAGCTGTCATTCGAAATGCAATATACTTCTTGCCTCTATTTTTTTTGCAGTTTAGGTTCACAGATTATAGACTTTTCCTTCCAAGAATAAATTGCATGCACATGCTGTTAAAAAAGAAAAGTTGCCTAAAAACGTTGTTGTTGTGAAGATGTGTTGACTCTGCCTGTGCTTTCATTATATACTGTATGTGCTTACAACTACTTTAAAATGCTGGCACAGAAGTTAAACAAACCAAGAGATGAAAGATAAGCAAAGAGAATACATTGGATGAAACATGGAGACAATGTGCAGGAGAATTGTGGAGATGCAGAAGTGAAATAACATAAGGATAAAGGACTGGTTTTAAAAGTGCAGTAGGATAGTAGAAGATACCTGGATAAAGAGCAGCAGCAGACGGTTGCTATCAGCTAATTAAACCTAAAATGTTATGAGCTTATAAATGACATTCTGCTTAAAACTTTCTGTAAAATGTGATTTGGCTCCTCTGTGTCATTTCTACAGCTCTGGTTTAAGAATATGAAAAACATCTGCAGTTTTTGGAACAAAATGGTTTGGGTCAGGTTCTTGGGCATCTTGCCTCTGTTCTCAGAAATCATCGGAAATGTCTGTCCACCCTCCCTCCCCTTCCCATTCATTCATCCTTCCAAGTTTTACCCTTAAAGGCTTATTAGCGCTCCTTGTGTGTGTGTGTGTGTGTGTGTGTGTGTGTGTAGCTCTGTCTCTCAAGCACTCGATCCTGTCTCCTCCTTCCTCTCATCCCTCACTATCTCCCTCCTCCCCATCTTGCTCTGTCTCTTGCCCCCCCCACCCCAATAACAGCCTCTGGCCATGAAAAGTTTTACAGATGTGAGTTGGCAGACCTTGTGTAGTCGTGTGTGCGTGCGTGCGTGCGTGCGTGCGTGCGTGCATGCGTGCGTGAGAGCATGCAGGCTGGCAGACCTTGAGACCTGTCAGTGTCTCACTGTGTCAAATAAGGACGCTGGCATCCTGCCAACAACTCCCCCCGCCCCCCCCCCTCTACCATTTTATCTATCACTGTGTGTCACACTCACACACACACACACACACACACACACACGCGCAAAGACAGTTTAGAGATGCCGGCACAGTGGCCTAAACTGGGCACAGATCTGAATGTTGCAAACTAGTTGCTAACTACCCTGCAGATACAGTTTTACCAGACAGACTGAGTTGGCCCTAAAAAAAAAGCAATTTTGCTGCTTGGCAGTTGATTGGATGCACTCCACATATTTTCCTGAAAGACTTGCCAGTCTCCTTTTAACAAGTTTACTTGTTGCCCATTCTCTCCTTTTTTTTGCGAACAGTTATTCCTATATGTGCTGCTCTCAAAATTAGCCTATAGAGCAAGTTTAAATTGTGTTCAACTGTCCACTGTACAATCCACCAACCGTGTGGAACCACAAACTAAAGGGGCATTTGGGGAGAGACTATCCAAAACTGTGCGTGATTATCATAGTGTTTATCACATCTTCTTCTTCTCTATGATGGCTGGCTTGTCGCCTTGTCTTTCAGTGTGGCCATTCAAAACAGCTATTAACACTTGTGCCTCCAGACGTGTTTGGATGACATGTCACACAAACCTCTTCATCTACTTGCATTTGTATGAATTTACGCACTAACTTTTTTACCCACTGCTTTTCACTTACTGCTGGCCTCCTAGTGCGTTATTATTACATGGTAGTGTCATAGAAATGTGTCCTCTTAACTTAAATCATAAACTAAATTCAAGAGGAAACTATTTTGCATTAGAATTTATTGTCACCTTTAATTTAAAATCATTGGTTTTTGGTTGTGTTCCTCATTTACAGTTAATGCCAGTTGGGGGGTTGTATATTTAGTTATTTTATTCTTGCCTAATGTAGAGAAACAAAACAGTAAGCTGATCTCATATAAAATACTCTGAGCAATCCCCCACAACCTGATGCTCAGCTCCTCACCGTATTGGGCACACACAACAGCTGTTTACAGGATATGCTATTTTTCTCTTTTCCAGTCTCTTTTTACTGACAAAACACTTACCACTAACCTAAAAAAATAAAATGAACATTGTAGTTAGTAAGTTCAAATCAATGATTTTTATCTAATAGATTTTTGAAAAATAAGGATTTACCAGGTGTTTTATCAAGCTTCAGATGGCACCCATGTGCTTGCACAGCTGTTCTATTTGAGTCTTTATTAACTTTAATAAGGGGTCAGTTAACTTCATTGCCATTAGGGCAATTTTAATATTTTAAATATTTTTCCCTTTTTATGTGTTTCCAAAATGAGTTTTTATGTGCTTTGGACTAGGCAATTTGTGCCTGTGAACCTGCAACAATGATACATACTGTAAGTTTTTTTTTTTTTTGATAGCCTTAATGTTTACCCAATGCGGTTCTCTGATGGTAGAGATGAAACTTTAGAGATTACATGTGATTTATCTTTATGTTGGACTAATGTACTGAAGATTATTGCAGTTACCTGCTCTAATTAACATGATTACTGTGAGCAGATAAAACATATTAACCTCTTCAGAGGTAATTGCTGTGTTGAACACAGCCAGTACTGTATGCTCCAGCACTACATTTGTGTACAAGCTGTCAGTTGTAGCCTCACACTGCAAAGCAACAGGGGAGGACTAATGTGTGTTAGTCTCAAATGGAAGAATTGCATGTGCATGTTGCTTTGCACTACAATATTCCCACGACGAAAACAGGTCACAACTGCAGTACATTTATGAAATCTAGAGCATATCAATAAGACCATGTGTTCAATTACACTTCCTGATTTTACCTGATAAAATGAGTATAATTTAAATGAAATTCCTAACACTCCTCTGAATACATAGTAAATACCTTATATACTACAGAATCTAATTTAATCTTGACAAACTTACACACACTTGCTTTAAATCCATGTGACATCTGGACAGCAATGTGACCTTAGAGAAAATAACAGACAGCTGCCACATGGAAAATAAATGTATAGTCATTAGCTACTTTTATATGTATTTCTCTCTTGACCTCTTTCTTTCTACTTTGTTCTCTCCTCTCTCTCCCCTGTCTTTCTCTTGTACGTGTCCCTGTCTTTCTCTGACCTTTTTCTTTGTGTGTCTGTCACTTTATCTCTGACTGTCTCTGTTTCTGTCGATTTGGCTGCAAGGAGAGCAGATGGCACTGATCCATAACTTAGTTAAGGGACTGACATTAATAAGGAAGGACAAACACACGGAAAGAGAGAAATGGCAAGAATGGATGGAGAATAAGAGTGAAAGCAAGATGATTCCCTAAATGTGAATAACAGAAACACTTGACTTGCAGAGTTCAAAGCCTCTTTTGACAACAAAAGTTAATAAAGTAACCTCTGGCATTCAACACTATGCTCTTCAATGTATCCTACACAAAACAAGCAGCATATTAACAACTTGGCAATAAGCTGAAGAGTACATATAACTATAACACTGTCAAGAACATCTTCACTGGGCAAAATAAACTAATATGGCACAGACAAACCCACAAGATGTAATAAGGACCTACATCCTAAAAATGAATGTCTTGACAGCAGTAATGCACAGAATAAACTTGATACCACCAATTGCTCTTTCATTAAATGAGTGATACGACTCACAAGCCAAATTTAGCAGAGCATGGTAATTGCAGCGTCCAGGCTGCAAGGAAAGTGAGTTTACTCACTCAGTGTAGAGAGGACAAAGAGTAGCAAGGACGTCAAAGCACTGCTTGACAATACATACCTGGCTAATAAGAGACTGGTGTATGAAGGGTTATGCATTACCAGGGTATGTTTCATGGAGCCATTATAAGCTAAATATCATCAAAACCAGCATAATGGTCACTACACAAATACTTGTGTACATTTAAATGTAGTGAACACTCCCAAAAACAAATTTCACAAAATGTAAACAGGTTGATTAGAGTTGTCTTCAATTTAGTCACAATAGGATACAGATACACCACATTTCAAATGCATTTTAGAAGAAAAAAATCTGTATTGGATCAATATTTCCATTATTTTACTGATAAGGTGCGTGATTCACCTGGAAAAACCCTCCCTTTAAAGCCGCTGTAGATTCCTAGCAGAAATCTCATTTGATTTATATCAACGATGAGTTTCCTGCTTTCCTCAACTTTTTGTCATGAGGGAACGTTCGATTTGTATTGTTCCTACCACTTCTAGCCAGTGCAGAACTGCACAAAGCCTTCCCAGTGGTGTAGCAGCTCTGTAGGTTTGACATGCTTCAGGTTGACTCCCTTTGCTCGATACCACAGGTTAGTTTTGTCTTTCTTATTCTGCTGCAGGGATTTATAGTACATTATCCCACAGGGAATGAACAGACAGGGGCTAAAACACTTTGATGGGGGTGGATTTTGGACAACAGACTTGCTGTGTGTTCTTTGGATCTGGTGGACTAAATGTACAATAACTGTTTGACCAAATCCCAAAGAAACAGCTCGGGTCCAACACCAGTCTCCATTATCTGATCATAGACGGGTCAATACTTTCATCAAGAGATTAGACAATGCCTCGGCCTCAGGGGTGCAACCTGCCTTCAGGGGAGCCTCACCAAGTTCTTTTAAATGGACTCCGTTTTTTTTTCATCTTATGTTACACTCATATAAAGTGACATATTTCAGTTTATTCTGCCAGATACTAATGAAGGTATAAGGTTATATATAGCCTTATTTTCTGTCAACACTGTTATTCAGTAAAATCAGCATCTAATGAGGTCCGTCAACATTATTATCCCTATAGAACACACAATTAAATAACAGCATGTAGTTGTAGATTCTTTATTGGTTCATACACACAGGCTGACAATAATTTATAGCTGAACAAGTATCAGCCTTAAATTGTGTGCACTAAAACATCTGAGACAAAGTGGTCAGGATATGTGGGTTTTTGTACTCTGACATCTTCAGGTTTTAGATTTTAGTTCTGTCTAGATTATATGTTGCAACAACACAATTGTCAATTAGTGAAAAAGGACAAATACTGAAAATAATTAAAATAAAAAACAGAATTGGGATATGGTGGAATTCAAGTAATAAAATATGACAGTAAATGCCAAACTGCTACAAACTACAATTTTTTCTACTTTTTGTTATTTCCACTCTTCATTTTAACCCCAACCGGCCCGTCAGACACCGCCTACCAAGAGCCTGGGTCTGACCGAGGTTTCTGCCTAAAAGGAAGTTTTTCCTCGCCACTGTCGCACTGTTGCTTGCTCTGGAGGGAACTACTAGAACTGTTGGGTCCCTGTAAATTCTGGAGTGTGGTCAAGACCTACTCTATCTGTAAAGTGTGTCGAGATAACTCTTGTTATGAATTGATACTATAAATAAAATTGAATTGAAATTGAAATAAATTGAAAACTACACAGGTCCTCATTGTGGGGATTTAAGTAAATTGGAAGCAGACAATAAAGGCACCATGTTTCTCAGGAAAATATACTCCTTATCCCCTCTCTTAATTTCCTTTCCCTTCCTTCTTTTTACTATCATCTCCTCTCTTCAATCTGTTTACCTTTAACTGTCGACACGTCTCACTTCTCTTTTTCCTTCTTTTTCTCTTTTTTAATCATTTTCTTCTCCTGTTTCCCTCTCACTTCGCTCACACCTCTTTTGCCTCTGCTCAGCTGCCTTTTTCTCCTCTCTCTAACCAATTTGCAGCTGAGCTTGAAAAAAAGACTGTGTATGGTGTACAGTAGGTCTAAATCTCTTAGATATACATTGAGAGCTAAGATAACCCTCTCAAGCTTCCTCCTAAACAAAAATGTAATTGTTAAAGAGTGGAATGTACAGCTTATGCTGCCTCACCATCAGCATTCTCAAATAAAGAAATAGAGAATGGACTGGGTTTAGAAAGGAATAACTTCAAGATTGAACATGAGACAAGGATGACAGTGTAATGGCCCGTTTGATCAGAAGAAGATAGAAGAAATGTCAAAGTAAGATAAAAAGATGGTAGTATAAAGGCCTGTGGGTCAACATTTTTGATAATTGCTTAGGCTCCTGAACAAAAAAAACTCCAATTTACTCTTCAGGAGGGGACTTTTAGACAATTTTGTACTATTTAATTTGGCAAAACATTAAAAGTTTCTCACTTTGTACGAGTTCATCATTCCATCAGGCTTGTTCATGCCACATGAAAACAATTGAAGACCAATCTACGGAAGCACTAATTAAGCTGTTATGTTAAGTTTTTTTGTTTCCATTTTGAAACCACTCTTCATTTGTGGAAATGTAAGCAATATCTAAAATGACATGAACATGACATGGGTGCTCAGCATGTATCTGTGTCACTGACAGCATTGTCAATGGAAACATAAAATTACCGATCATAAGCAATTTAAAGTTTCTAATGATGCTTGGCGGCTGGTCTTTAAGTGAATGGTGTGGGGTGGGTTATGCATACCAAATATTTCTGAGCACCCTCCCAGCTGGCAACAGCTAATGCTGCTGGGGATGGCACTGTGGGAGGAGGTATTGTAGGGTAAGCTGGTAGCTGGCAAACTAAGTGCCTGATGGGCTTTTTGGCTTTGTGAAATGAGCAAATGAGTGAAGGTCCTCCACTGGACTGACAGCATGTCATGGAGAGGGGTGGAGGTCATTGCCTATTATAACAGAGAGTTTTGCTAACATCTTTTCCTCTAACAATGCCAGTTTGCCCACGTTCAGTCCAATGTCAAACCTACAGTAGGCTTTTCCAGACTCACGTGTCCCCCGAAGTGACGTTGCCAGCCCTGAAGCATAAAATAGCACAAAAAGGACACTGGCTGCAGCAGTCTGATACAGCTGTGTACTGGACAAGTTGAGACACAAGAACCTTTACGAGTCGATTCCATTTTTCTGTCCAACCGCAACTCCTTTTAACTTTTAAAGTTCATCATTTTCTCTTTCAAATGTTAATTTAGGTTTACACAAAAACTTTAAGATAAGAATACACAAAGTCTCCAATGGATTTGCTCTCAGCTGGGAGAAGCGTACTCCAAAGATGTCAACATTGAGATGGATAAAATCCTGAAATTTCATTTTAAATCACATCCCTTTCATATGAATTATAATACATGCTTTATTTCCAACACTGATATTTGTCTACTCACCTTGTGTGCCTAACAGGGAGAGAGAAGATAAGAAGCAAATTAAACTTGTTGGATGACCTTAATGTCCTCGATGAGTACACGTGAAGGTACAGTAACAAAACTCCTTGAGCATTTTGTTCACTTTGGTTTAGCACGTTTCTACTTACATTGCAATACCATGATATTGTTTCTATTTGAACAGGACCCATACAGTTAAATCACTTCTTAGAGAAGGCCTTGCTGTATACACCGTGACCCTTTTTTTGTGTCATTGGCTTACTGCAAAATTTGGATCTTTTTTTTCTGAAAGTCTCTTAACGTTTTATAGTGAATGGACTGTTCTTATATAGCGCTTTCCTTAGTCTTAACGACTACTCAAAGTGCTTTCACATAGTACAGGAACAATTCAACATTTTCACACAGTCATACACTGTGGCCAAGGCTGCCGTACAAAGTGCCAGTTGGTCATCAGATAAACACTCACACACATTTACACTCCGATGCACAGCATGGGGGCAACTCTTGCCCAACGACACATCGGACTGCATGTCAGGGGATCAAACCCCCAATCTTCCGATTGACAGGCGACCGCTCTACCACTGAGCCACAGCCGCCCCCATGGTGTCATTGTGCTTCATTTCTGCGTTTGGAGAGGCATCTCAACAGTAAGCCAAACACTGATTGTTCACATTACATTTATTCAAATTTAAATGCCGGGGCCTTCCGCTGTCTGTCTATTGTTCGAAGACAGCTGTAATTGGATTTTATGAGGGCGAATTATTAAAACTCAAAGGTCAAATTCCGCCTATGTTTCCATATTTTCCCAAACGTGAGTAATCAGCAGTGTAACATGTATCACATTCATGGGCAAAGAAAAGGTATTGACAGGAGAATTGACACATCAACTGAAGAGGTTGTAGCCTTGAGTGG
Source organism: Etheostoma cragini (assembly GCF_013103735.1). Lineage (NCBI taxonomy): Eukaryota > Metazoa > Chordata > Actinopteri > Perciformes > Percidae > Etheostoma > Etheostoma cragini. The sequence goes on along the minus strand of NC_048420.1, from coordinate 15,158,271 downwards.
GCACAGCAACAACACTGATAATGGAACAAGGATTTGGCTCAAAGGCTTAGGCTCTACACTTGTGATGATAACAATAATAAACATGAGATTTCACACGCATAAATTATGGATCCGTATTTCAGGAATTACCTTGACATTTTTCTTCAGGTTTGCTTGAAGTTGTGCTCTTAAAATTGATGGGTTTATCAGAGAAATACTATTAGAATATTAGAGGTGCACTTGACTTATTTTGTTGTTGTTGATGGGACGACCCGAATGGGAAAGGGTTTTGAGAGATAAGCAACAGAGAGGTGACAGATCAGATACAGTAGATATTTTGATTCCCTCTGTCTGATCTCTTCATCCTAAAACTATGACCTCTTAACCAGTCATGAAACACATAAAATAATGATGCATTCCGTCATTTAATATTTAAATGATTGCACTGTAAGCAGTCATTCTTAGCGGTGGTTGTTTTTATCCAGGCAAATAGTAAAAAAACCTATTGCATGTTTTGTCCCTGCATCTGCATTTCCTTTCCCCAGTATACAGAATTAGTTGGAATCTAAAGTAAGTCGGGAGAAAGAAAATAATAGGAATCACTAATTAACTAAGTAGTGTACATGCAATTAAAGTCAGTGTCACAACACACACAAGCTGCAACAGTTTTGATCGCGCAAACAGTTAATCATTCAGATCTTATTGGCTTATGTTTTATTTTATTGCAAGTCTTAAAATGTGCCAAGTATCTATTAGTATTCTATGTGAAATCTTATATATGTATTGTTGCAACTTTGGCATGCATTTTATAGTATTGTTTCATACAGAAGGGTGGACAGCTCAAAAACTTCAGTTTATGTATGAATTATTAAATGCGGGGAAGGAGGAAAGAGTGCGTGGAAGATATTGTAGACTGTGGTGAGGTTCTGTCTTTAGCAAGACAGAACGGGATCGTTTGGACGGGATCCAGTTATTCCAGCGGAAGGTTTCCTCAGTCTCTGTAACATCACTGAGCACAAAGTTGATCATTGATCTTTAAATTTGCAAACTGTTTTTCTTTAATCCAATAACGTGTAATACTGAAATAATCAGTTTGACTAGAAAGTCAATGCACTTTTGCAAAAATGATCAGTTAGCAGCAGCAGTAGCAAGAGAGCGGTTGACTGCTCTGTGTCTCTGAAATAAAAAGTAGTTTTATTTATTTTTTATTCAGGTATTTTTTTCTGTAGTATTTGTCCATGAGTACCAAAACCAACAGATTCAGGAACTGTTTCTACCCACAATGTGATGAACAGCTGAATTCTTACTTACACTGTCAGGTTCAATTCTGTGCAATTCTCACTTATTTATTATTTATTCATCATTCTCATTATCTATTCCAGAGCTGTTCATACTGGTCGTACTGTTCATATTTTAATATAGTAACATAATCCTATTTATTCCAGCATCCTTTGCGCTATGCTCCACATTTAAAATAATAACTATCCCAATTTACTCCTGCATACTTTGCACTCCTCATTGCACTATTGCCTCTATATTGTTTCTGTTTATGAGTATGTATATATTAGTGCGTATATGTTGTTTTGTATGTGTAAGCACATTGTGAGCAACTACGTTCCAAAGAAAGAAATTCCTCGTATGTGTTCTCATACCTGGCAAATAAAGCAGATTCTGACCTCAGTGTTGCTAAAAAACCTGGTCTCAAATGTGACGTTCTAAAACAAATATACTTGACTTTCCTTTGTTCAATTCTTGAGTGTGGGCTCAAGAATTGAGCGTCGGCTCAGTTGGTGGGCCGACAAAAGGCCTATCCGAGGAAATGGAGAGGGCAAAAAAACGATGCTGCTGGATCATTGGCATTCCAACTTTTTTTTTCTTTTTTTTTTAACACTGAGTGAAAGGCAAGATGATGCCACCCTGCACGCCCTCACCAACATACTCAAGGACAGTTAATCCCTACTGCGTGGTTTTCTGCCTGCAGCCTTAACAAAACTTGCTTGCTTTGTCTCTGGAGGGAATTTGTAGTGCCCACAAGTAGAACCAAAAGTCATGAACATCCATTTTTTTAGGGTTCATGCTCTTAACTAAACGCTTAGGATGGTGATTGCTCTTTGATGGATTTCAGGATTCAATGTTCAAAAACTATGTTTTATGCTGCTGAACCCTGCATTGTCAAATTTTAATAAAAACCTGGAACCTCTCTTTCTCTCTGGCCATGAATAATTTATGTTGCTGCTTTGAAATACCGCACGTGTAGAAGGCCTGCACAATTCTGTGGAAAAAACATGAAGTATGATTTATTTATTTTTCTTAGAATTGATACCACAATTCTTTGCCACGATGTGTTTGACCATGATAAAACAAACAAAAAACAAATTGACAATACCAATCATAGATCTTTTTAAGTACCTATAGCACATTGCGCATCACCACAAGCCTGTAAACATAGAGGCCTTTAATGAAGAGAAGGGAGAGAATTGCAGCGCTTGGAGCACTTTAAAACTTATTTTATTTTATTTATTTTATACGGTCTATGTTTAATACTCAAGGAAGAAAGTAAAAGTGTTTCTGATGTAGTTGGCTTGTAAAATACATTTTTTTAATATTTAAAAAAGGAATCGTGGACATGGTGAATTGAGATTGGTATTTTATAAAGATTAATCATACAGGCCTAATGTGTAGTGGTTGTCTTTGAATTATACTGTTGAGAGTATACAGTAAAAAAAAATCCTCATTCAGAGAAATGAAAAAAAAAAAAAAAAACTGTTGTGCACTACATGTATCTAATGCTGAATTACAAAAAAAAGTAAATGGCCGGCATTGAGTTTCTACACTTCTTACATCTGGACTACAGAGTTCCATCTCTGTGTGTGCTGTAATACGCTACCGGAATATTAATGCTTAAATCTAGATTGAATGCACATTGAGTGTATATAATAAATAAAATACCCATAAAAAACAACTTGTGAGCAAAGAAATGAAATAAACCTGCTCTCAGATTGATGGTCTCTGAGGTACAGGAACATGAGAAAGAAATTCAAAAGTTTTTTATTGTTGTCAGGAATTTACTGATTTTGAAAGACTTGAATGTAAATGTGCTGTATTTATATAGCGCTTTTCCAGTCTTAACAACTGCTCAAAGCGCTTTTACATCTACAGGAAACATTCACCATTCATACACTGTGGCCGGGGCTGCCATACAAGGTGCCACCTGCTCATCAGATAAACATTCACACACATTCACACTCCGATGCGCAGCACCGGGGGCAACTAGGGGTTCAGTGCCTTGCCCAAGGACACTTCGACAATGACTGCAGGGGCAGGGATCGAACCACCAACCTTCCGATTGGCAGGCAACCGCTCTACAACTGAGCCACAGCCGCCCACTTGAAAACCCAAACAAAACTCTAGTAATTGCATTGTATTGTTCCAGCAAATATATAAGGTTTGTTAAATGTGTCTCTGCACCAGTTGCACCAAGACAAAATAAAAATGAATACATATCAAGTTTTTTTCATAAATGTTAGTCTCTGCAACTCTGGCGAGTCCGCGCAGCATTCTGGGATGGGAGAAAAAGGTGCCCTGGTTTATTGGCATTTCTTTAAACCAATCACAATTGTCTTGGGCAGCGCTAAGCGCCGCACAGAGCCCGGTGCAGCTGCAAAATAGCCTGGGGAAGGAATTTGTTTTAGTGGAACGTGCACCTTCAAACGTTGTTCTTGTTGTGGACCGAGCCGTGCAGAGACCTCTGAACGGGCAGGTGCTCAAAGGCACAGGTTGCCTATTTTTAAAACACTGCAGCATTAGGTAGCATAACAGATGTTACTGTTTGCTATACTGTGTTATGATGTATCACACAACTGTAAGCAAAGAGATGAAGGAGAAGCATATCATAGTATAAAGAACACACCACAATGTGCATAAAAAGAGTTCTTTTTTTAATTACAGTCACTTCAATTTCCAACTTGTCTTGCTCTTGCTGGCCGCCAACAGACTTGTGCCAAAGTGTCGCACTTTACAGGAAGTGGACATGCGTCACTCAACAACCCTGGTCATCATGTGATATGAAGGTCCAGGTCGTTATCTGTCTCATTAATATTATGTTAAATATTCTTCTTAAACAGACTGCTTGATCGGCAACATAAAAAAAAGCACCCCACCTCCTCTGCACGTGCATAGTCGTGGAACAGTAAACTCAACAGATAGTCTAGCTAGCTGTCTCATTTACCCTGCAGAGATATGAGGAGCAGTTACCATAGTCCATAAATCATCCAGAGTTTAAAATTCCAACACAAAGAAAGTGTAAGGTACTGGACATCCGGCGGAAAAGAAGGACATACGGATGTATTTTCACCGGCGACAACGGAGCAATCCTGAAGTAGAAGGTCTTAGATGAAGACTACATGAAGCTGAAAGAAACACAAATTGTTTGGACTTGGCTTGCTCCCTTGGCTTGACAAAATAGCTGAAATGCTGGCTCACATTCAGCAGACACTGTGTGTGTATGAATGTGTGTGTGTGTGTGTGTGTGTGTGACAAGTAAAGTACATGCAGCCTGGAGCAGTGAATTCCGCTTAGTACCCCAAAGTTACACACATACACCTCTCTGAAACCACACACACACACACAGTAATTCAAACATTATACTAACATGCAGCTTACAGCTGAAAACTATGTTTTATTCACAACAATACAGGAGCATAAAGAAAACACTAATACATAACTTTAAGAGTTTTTATACATCCTGCAAATACAGCGATGGATTGATTTGTTTTGCAAGTTTATTAAGAAAGTCTTTGCATTACATTTCTCAAAGCCGAGCCACAAGCAAAATACATATTGGGCCTTCTGGACAAATAAGAATCCATGACATTGCTTAGAAGGGTTTTGGTGTTGGCTTTGTCGTAGTAGCTAGAATTAAGGTGTTAGCTCTCGGTACCTGGCTTATTCTCTTCAACCTGTCTGACTAGAGGCAGAGATTACGTTTTGGCTGCTGTAATCCCTTGTAAATGTGATTACAGCACTAATTTTCCCAATTATCACAAACGTGAACTTATTAAATACTTTATTTCGTATTAAATCAAAAAAGGGAAAAGGAGGGAGACACAAATGCAAGAACAAAGCCAGACTGAAAGGTGAAATGTTCACTCAGTAAAACAATACTCATTCAATGATTCTAGTGAATGGGCTTACGTTAACTTTGTCTCTTTTTAAGATGCAGTCCCATCCATGCATTAAATGGTTAGCTTCATCTTTCCATCTTATTTTGTTGGTTAATCATTGACCCCATCACTTCTATCACTTTATAGCTAGAGTTGTTGCTGACATCTTTATTTCTCTTTAGTTGCTTTTTTTATCATTTCTTTTTTTACCTCACCTTGAAGATTCATACTCTTTCTTGTGTTCAAATTTTCTTCATTGGTCTACAAACATGGAAAAATAACAGACACAGGCAGGCAGCGGGCCAGTCAAACAGATAAATGTTCAAACACAGTGAGAGACAACAAGATCGCATTGTTACTGTCTGATATGCAAATGCATAAGATGATGTGTAACTGAAAAACTGACCTCACAATGTGCTGGTGTGAATTTAGTTTTTTTTTTAAACATTTAGAATGAGGATATATTTGGCTGGTCCCTGTTTAAGGGTCAATAGTTTGTTTTTGAGTTCAGAAGATCAGAATTTAATTTGGTTAGGGTTACTGTTGGGCTTGATTTTGTAGTTGTGATTGTTAAGGGTGGGGTTATAGACGTGTGTGTGTGTGTGTGTGTGTGTCTGTGTGTGTTGCATAAGATCATAAGACTAGCTCAAACATACTTAACTATATATTTTTCTCAGGGTGAACACTTTTCACAAGCTTTCATGCAGAAAAAAAATAATTTAGAAATGACACCTTCAATGTGAGTGCAAAGGTTTACATGTTTGTGAATATTAATATTTAAAATAAACAGCTGAGAATGTGAGATTTGTGGAAATAATAGGACAATATGATAAACAATGTGATAAACAATTAAACCTGCAACAAGCTTAGGTGCTACAGACTTGGTCAAAACTGAAAAGTCAAATAAAACTAAACATACACAGACAAGTGTGGGCGGATTTCCACTTACATTGTGGTGTTTTATTTAAGACATCACTGATGATGCATCATGTTTCAGATGTCCATCCTGTTTGTCCGTAGAATCAGCAGCTGTCTCTACTCTCTCTGCACAGAGATTGTTTGAACTCTCTAAGCTGATCCACCATATTTAATAATCATTGACCATGAATTGTGACTTGGCTTTTCATCTACAAATGCTTCAAAATTGTGAATTTGACTGCGGAACTTTTTGAACAAGGGTTTTGAGGAGCGATGACCCAAAACCCTGTGGTGGGTAATGTCTGCTCAGTAAATGCACCGGTTTCACTAATAGCAAATCTTACTAAATTCTCTCACTAAATTGAAAAGTTGGCATCCCTGTTGTATATTCAGGTACTAGCAAGACAATGATGTATGAATCATTCATAGTTTGATTCAAAGTGTACAACCAGGGGAATAACATACAGTAAGCAACATATTAGATTTTCCATTTGACCACTGTTACACGGGCACTCTCACTCACAGGCTCACACAAACCAAGCTTAATTGACATTGTTTCTCGTTGTCAGGTTTTGATCTTGGTGTTTTTATTCCAATTGCTTGGCCCTCGAGCTTGCTGTTAGCAGCGCTGCCAGGTGTGTGTCTTTTGATTTGAATAAATCATGCTAATAATACCGTGAGACCATTTCAGGCAAAGTGAAATGTATCCTGCTGTTATCCCAGTGAATGACAACAATTTACAAGCATACTGTGTTTCCCATTGCATTTTTGCACACTTGAGGGTGTATGTGTGCTTTTCTTCCTTCCAAAACCAGATCTCAGGTTGTAAATAGAAGGCACATGAATGCAAACATGTTGCAAAAATAAACATAATTAAAAACAAAAATCAAATGCTAAAGTTGCTATGCTGGTACTATAAAAACTTTGAAAAGAGCGAATAAGTAAGTGTATAAAGTAACATAAAATATTAAAGCTACAGTAAGAAATAAAAACGTTAAGTAAAGTGTGATTATGTTAAAGCGTTTTTTCTTACAGTGGATTGTACAAATTCTATCGTAGTGCTGTCAAAATAAATACAATATGAACATAAATAAGTACAGTATGAACATAAGTAACCGCAGTGAATAAATATATATATGTATATATATGTGTATGTATATTTATGTATGTATATGTATATATATATGTATGGATGTATGTATAGTATTGGGTGCTTATTGTCATACTATAAGCACCCAATACTGTAAAACACAACACAACACAATAAAAGGAAATTATCACCTGATTTCTTACGGGAGGCTTGTAAAGCTTTCTCCACCTCAGCTAAGCTCGGCTCTCTCAGAACCATCTGCCACTGATCTTCTCTAACATATTAAAGAGCTTGAAGTTTCTGTACTGTGGTCACAAACCCCCTCCCCCAGGTATTGTCTGTATCGGTTGTGAATCAGCCACATTTCTAGTCATCTGTCTGAACCGAAACAATGTCATTTTAACAAATGTTGCTGTCTGCACCAGCTCTGTGCAGGCTGGAGCTTCCATCACTCATGCATCAGTAAAACCTGAAGCGTTGTTCTCGTCTTGAAACTTAGTTTTCCTTTACTGGCACTCTTACTTCACACTACTGTGAATTAAAAGAGTTGGCGATGGAGAAGGAAAAGTAAGAGAAAGATGGAGGGAAACAAACAGAAAATAAAAACTTAATTAAGTGGGCCTTCGTGATGTTTTGCCCTGTCAAATTACATCTAAACGTGCTGGAGTTTCACCTCTAAACACCGGCTCCCCTCAGCAGTACTCAAACATGTTTTGCCAAGTCGATTCCAAAGCAGTTTAGCTTCCTGGTGTATAAAAGTCTTTGTCTCTGGTGCAACAACCCCTGCCCTCCTTTATGTACTGGCAGGTATAACATTGCTGTGATAAGTCAGTGTTGCCTGTTTCAGAAGTTTTCTCTGGAGGCTTAGCAGGTTCTAAGCGACCAGCTGGTGCCACAGTGATGATGCTGCCAGAATATTATTAATATGCACACATCGCCTCTATGACGTATTGGAAAGCAGCCACCGAATTGAAACTGAATCAGTTTGGAGACCAGTGACACTGACAATCCTCCAAGCTCTTTGAACACTTGGTGCGCCCCAAGACCCTCATTCCCGTTTTTATTTAATTGTAGTTCCATTGGTACATCTAGCACAGTTCTTTGATACTTTCTGAAAGTTTGTACTCTGAAACTGTCCCAATAGTGGACATCCTTCCTGAATTCTTTACCCCACCTGAACAGGCCTACTTAGCCAGCCGCTTAACTAAAATAAAACATGAGGCTCCTGTATTCAGTAATTCATCCCATGCGGCGCCATATTTGTCCCCAAAACCCAAATAAGTGAACACGCTCAACAGGTATTTCTTCTGCACTCTGTTTTATCTTAATCTGAAAGACCAAATGTCTCACATGGATGTTCAGCCAATTTGCCAAACAGCAGCCCTGTGCACATTGTCCTGTTGTACAACGCCTCACAAAAGTAAAGTCACTCATGCAACATGACATGCCATGCCTGACAAAAGCCTCCACAGGACCTTTCTAAAAGTCTTCTGGTAAGCCAGTGAACAAAGCTTTCATTAATGACAGGCAACGGGTAAGGCCAATTGAATCCTTTCGATATCTTCTCTCGCCTCCAACTAGTTCAGTGATCACTTTTAAAGCTCATCAGTGTCTGGCTCCAAGCTATGTAGCGGAGGTCTTGACCCCACAAGGAGCCAAGTTGCAGCCTTACATCCTCAGGTGGGGCCCTTCTGGCCGTTCCAGAGTCAAGGCTTGAATCTAAAGGTGACCGTGCTTTTGCCATCAAGACCCCTCCGCTTTCAAACGGCGTGCCTGGGGAGATAAGACAGCCTCAGTGAACTCTCTTAAATCACTTCAGAAAACCCATTTTTAAAGACTTGCTTTTCATGCTCTTTATTTTTATTATTTTTATTTTTTGTATTGATTTTTTCTGTGCATATTTTTATATGTCATGCTTTTTATTTTGTCTTCTCTCTACTATGTTTTGCGTCCTTTATCTTCTTATTTTTAATTATTTAAATGTTGTCCTGCTATTGTTTGGCCCCACTGTTGGCTAACTGTTTTTCAGGGTTGAGCTCTGGATAGCCAGCTTTTGCCTTGCTTTGGCTGTCAAAGCACTTTATTAATGTAGCACCTTTAAAATGTAGTTTACAAAGTTATAATGTTTATTTCACCTTTACTAAGAGGCAAGGTACAAGAACATGTCTTAAACATGTCCTACTTTATTCGTGCTGACATTTATCTTGAAGTCACAGTTATTCGTTTCTAGATGTCACATGCATTCTTATAGTTTTTGTTAGTAAAACCTTGGCTGCCGGACTTTTTCACTTAGCAGAGTATCCATTATGTAATAACATTTTGAATAGCATGTCCACAGTTTTTTTTTTTTGTATCTAGTGCCCTACGTACGCACAATGTACTTCTCTGCTTTATGTTCAGTGTGTTCGAAAAAAGTACCCATTTTAATATAATTTAGAAAATTACTCTTCATGTTCTTTTTATTTATTTTCAAGCTCAAGCTCAATATCTGAATGCTTCTTCTGAAATCAATCACTAGACACCAACAAGAATGAGGTGAAACAACTTCACAAATGTGGCACTAGCTTTTACATAGTTTTTCAGTTTTTTTGCATTCTGAAGGTCTAGCTTTCAGCTTAAGGTCTGTGAAAAGGAAAAGTCTTGAGGTCTTAGGAAAGTCAGATAGAGAAGGCTGGCTAAGTGACAGAAACAAAAGATCTTACTAACCAAACCTTTGTCTTCAATGAACAGTGTATATAAGACATAACAGCTCTTAAAGCTGGAGACTCTAAAACACCCCAAACTGTTAAATTGCTTTTAACACATCCTTTCTTGTAGCATGTGCCGACTGCACGTCCTCGATTTTCACTAGACTATTAGATTCCATTAAAAAAAAACTCCCTACCCGGTCCTGAACTCACATCAAATGCACCACTTAAAACCAATGTAAAATAACACTAAAATCACCACAGTAAAGGTGAAACAAACTAGCAAAACCTGAGATAGAGGTGGCCCGCTTCCTCTACAGTTTGTCAACAGCAGACTTGAAGACGGAGGGTGTGAGGAGGAGAACATAACAGGAAGCCAAGCATCAATGGGGACTAATTGACTTCATCCTCCACAGATGTCTCTCTACCTCAAGCAAGCGGTTTTATTGAGTGATACCTGGCAAAAATTGGTTATCTGTCATTGTGCCTCTTGTCTGGCATTGTCTCAAAAGATAAAAGGTAGAGCATTAACTGCAGCAGAAACACCTGACCTTTCAGTAGGAGATTCCCCTCATTCATCTATCTTTTTTCTCTTCAATCTTCTGCTCCATCCCTCACTCCCTCTCGTCTCTCTCCACTGCAACATCCATTCTCTCTCCTTGACACGCCACCTGTATCCAAACGTACCTGGTTGCATCCTTATATCCTCTCCTTGTATCTTCTCTTTTTTATGAAGTTCACTGTTTATTAAAAAGGAAATACTTATACTGATTATTTGCGAATTTCATTGTAAAATAAGATTAAATTATATATTTTAGCACTGAGCTTACTATGAGTGCTATTCAGTCATCAGTCTCTCCTAAGTAGTAAATGAGACCTTTCCATGAACTGAACCATCATTTCCCTCTAGTTTGAAAATCCTGAATTTGCTAAGGTTTGCTAAAGATTTGCTCAAGTTGCTAAGGTTTTAATTTTTTTCATACTTGGTATTTTTTCAGATAGAAGACTGATTTATAGCTTTAAGTTTAGCAAAACATAGAACAAAATGAAATTGTGGTATTCTTTGTTTTTAGGTTATTGGTAACCTGAAATCCAGATTGTTTGCTCTATATTCTGCATTTTCATAGCATGAGAAAGCTTTCGTTTGCCACTGTGGCTGTAATAATGTGTTATTAACTGAAACTGAGAAGCTATCTTAATTTTCACAGTGCTGAAAAGGGCTTTTGGTGAGTGGCACTTTATAGCTTTGCTGATCAGGTATATATTGGTGTAATTAACATTAGCAAGCCTAAGCTCTCTAAGTGAGACATCAAACACGTATTTCTTGCACATTTAGCCATATTTGATGAATGTTAGAGCCTTGATTCAACACCGACAGCTTTTCTAATATAAACTGAGATAAGTATGTGAACAAGCTCAAGGCTGAAAGAGAGAAGGTAACAGAGTTGAGTTTGACTGCAGTATAGAGTAGGTTAGCATTGACCCAAGGGTTCCTATATTTACTTACATTTTCTATATTGGATTGTTAGCCTTAGCCGTTGAACACTTTGAATCATATTTTACTATTTTAAATTACGGCTTTCACATATTGTCCTTCAAGGTGCAAGCTCTTTTCACATCTCTTATAGAACTTGCCACTTTCTATTTACCCAGTTTGATTAATATACACGGTCAACCATTGTTTACCATTCATGAACTTGAACTGAGTGTGCAGGCACATTCAGGGTCTATCTCAAGGACCATTTGACATGATACATGGTTGCTGATGGACACTCAGTGGCTTTTTCTGTGATCAAACACGTGACCTTTCAGTAATTGGATGGTATCTCAAACCACTAGCTCACCCTGTTCATAGTAGTCCCTGTCACCGTGGCCTCCATCTCCTTTGATATCACTTTTGCACAATGCTATGCATTGCCGCAAGAAGCAAAACATGAATTCCTATCCACCCGGTTTCTCCTCTGAAACACTTTTTATTACACTCGCATTCTACAAATGTTGCTTTCTTTCCAGTTTTAACATTTCTGTGCTGGCGAAAGCTGTGGCCAGATGCATTATGTTTTAAGGTTGTCCATCCGTCCATCCCATTCCAACGAGATATCTTAGGACAAAAAGCGATCTGGAGATAATGGCGATTATTTTACTTGATTTTTGGATTCATAATTATTCATTCTATAAAGACAATGTATTTTTGGCCTACAAAACACACACGAAACACACACACACACATATTTCTTTAATAGTATATGAAGTGAGGAGATTTTATATCCAAAAGGTCAAAGGTAACTTCATTGTGACATCATAATGTTCTGCCAAAAGTGTATCTCAACACCAGGAACAGAAGGAGTTTTGGTCAGATACTGAATTGGTGACACTAATCTTGAAGCTGTAGTGATTGTATAGCTCTTCTGTGCTGCCAGGTTGAAGATGTGTGTGTAAACTATCCACATTTTGCCACAAAATGCATTAATACCTTTAATGAAATGATGAAATGACAAATTAAAGTCGTCCACTATTGCTTACTGCTCTCTCTCTCATGACAAAACCTGCTCACACAGACTCACAAAGACTCACTCTTACACACATTACATGAGTTAACAGATGAATGGAAGGGCTTTGATTGAAATTGATTGTATTTCTAAATAAGATGTGTTTTATTCAGACTGTGTGAGAAGGGCGCTGTTATGTGATAATTGTATCAATTACAGTGTGTGTACTCTGGAATTAGCAGGTTATCATTGCTGTCCAACAACGGCACTGAGCTCCAAGCACCTGCTTGTTTTGTCTCTCATTCACATTGCTTCTCTTTTGCCTTGCTGTTCTTTTTCTCTGTCTATCACAGTCTCAACCACTCTGACACTTAATCTGTTGTGTTTCCCTTTCCAGATAGTCCCTGTCACAGATACAGTAGGCCTTTATGGAGAACATTTCAAAGATGTCCTTCACTTGGTGATATACTCCACGTGTCAAATCAGTGATCAATACCAAGGCAAGGCAATTTTATTTGTATAGCACATTTCCTCAACAGGGCAATATAAATTCATTTCAAAGCTTTACAGATAAAACACAAGAATAAACAGTTAAAAATAAAAACAGATAAAACACAAACGTTTTCTGGAAGTTTGTTCCATATGTATGAGGAGCGTAGAAACTGAATGCTGCTTCACCCTCTTTAGTTCTGACTCTGGGGACAGAACCTGTCCCACACCATCTGAGAGGTCTGGATGGGTTATAGTATAGTAGAAGATCAGAAATGTGTTTTGTAGCTAAACAGTTTATTGATTTATAAACTAGCAAAATTATTTTGAAATCAATTCTTTGAGGCACAGGAAGCCAGTGTAAGGACTTCAGAACTGTAGTGAAGTGATCCACTTTCTTGGTCTTTTAGGGAGGACTCAAGAAGCAGCATTCTGAATCAGCTGCAGCTGTCAGATAGATTTTCTAGGGAAACCTGTAAGGACACCATTACAGTAGTCAAGTCTACTGAAGATGAAAGCATGGACAAGTTTTTCCAAATCCTATTGACACATAAGTCCTTTAACCCTTGATATATTCTTAAGGTGATAATATGCTGACTTTGTAAATGTCTTAATGTGGCTGGTAAAATTCAAGTCAGAGTCCATGACTATACCAAGATTATTGGCTTTGTCTGTTGTTTTTAACATTGTTGTTTGAAGCTAAGCGCAGACTTTTAATCGTTCCTCTTTTGCTCCAAAAACAACCACTTCAGTTTTTCCTTCATTTAATTTCAGAAAGTTCTGGCACATCCAGTTGTTAATTTTTTCAATGCACTTAGTCAGTTTGTGTATTAGACTATAGTCCCTTGGTGATAAGATTATGTAAATTTGTGTGTTGTCTGCATAACTATGGTAATCTATTTAGTTGTTTTCCATAATCGGAGCCAGTGGAAGAATGTAGATGTTAAACAGATGAGCGAACGGAGCCTTGTGGAACTCCACACGTCATATTTGCTTGCTTAGATGCATAATTACCTATTGACTCAAAGTAGTCCCCATTCTTTAAGTAGGATTCAAACCAGTTTAGTACTGAACCAGAAAGGCCAACACAGTTTTCCAATCGGTCTAGTAATATGTCAAGGTCGAAATGCAGCACTGAGATCAAGTAATACTAAGACTGTAGTTTTGCCACTATCTTTGTTAAGGTGGATTTCATTAAAGACTTTGACAAGAGCCGTCTAAGTGTTGTGGTGTGGTCGGAAACCTGACTGAAAAGTATCAAAACTGTTGTTTAGTGACGGGAAATGGTTGAGTTGTTAAAAAAACACTTTTTCAATGATTTTATTTAAAAACGGAAGGTTTGATATCGGCCTATTGTTGCTCTTTAGTGATGTGTTTAGATTGTTCTTTTTTCATTGCAGGCCTTGGTAGATAAAAGTTCCGATGCTACTGGTACTGGAGGGTTTGTTAACCTATCGACAATAGCAAATAAAGCAGGTGAATTATTATTGTTTCTAGCGATAATGTCAGAGAAGAAGGACCTCCTTGCAATCTTCAGTTCCAAATTATAAATGCAAGGTTTCTCTTTATAGGTGTTGTAATGGTCCAGGATATTTGTTTTTCGCCACCTTCGTTCAGCTTTTCGACACTCTTTTTTTTTTTTTTTCTGTTCTCACCAGTAGGAAATTTCTCCATGAAGATCTTTTCTTACCAGAGACAACTTTGACCTTAGTGGGAGCAATGGCATCAATAACATTTGTAATTTTACAGTTGAAATTATTTACAAGCTCAGGGACTGAGAGCCCAGTGAGGTGGGGTGTGGAGGAGAAAAGCTGAATAAATGTTTCACTGGTGTTTTCAGTAATACACCGTTTTCTGATTAACTACATTTTGGCACTTTTGGGCACAGAGATAGTGCCGTTAAAGAAAACGTTCAGGAATGAACAGAGAGAGCAACGTCAGTCACCACAACCTTGGAAATATTCAGACCCTTGGAGACAATCAGGTCCAGAGTGTGCCCCTTATTGTGCGTGGGCTCTGTAACATACTGAGTCAGTCCATAGTTCTCAAAAACACAACCCAGTTCTTTGGTCCCTCTGTCCTGGGGGTGCCAACATGATTGTTAAATTCACCCGCAATGATTACACAATCAAAGTTAATACAGATTATAGACAGCAGTTCAGTGAAGTCATCAATGAAGGTTGCACAATATTTATTTTAAAAACATAAAATCTAGATTGATTAATAATAAAATCATTGATTAAAAATGATTTTTCTGCCGAAGACCTGACGTTTTAGTTAAGCTAGTGTTAGTGTGTTATCATTTTTTGGGACAGGCTGTAGCGGATGAGGAATGGATGATAAATTTGCTAAGTTAGCAGATAAGTGCTTATTCACCATTCTTTTTCTATTACCTATCACAACATAAATTGAGAAAGAATCGAATACACAGGGCCCAAGCTTGTCTTGGAAAAAATCCTGACTGCCACTAAGTATGCAGCCTGGACTCGGCACATATCAGTTCATGCTTGCTAGATTTTTCACACAAGCATCCTTATCAGTCTGGGGAGATGGAGTTAACTGACATCCTGGCAGAGGAGCCTGGCGTTTTACTTTTGGCCAGGGTAGAACGGGAAAGAAGGGGTGTAAATTTGGTTTCAGCATCTACCAGCTGCTTCATCTGGTCAGTAAACTCCAACATGGGGATGGGGGGAAAGAGGGGAAAGGGTGAGTGGAGACAGTGATGGTTCCTCAAAGGGTTCGGGGTTGGTAAGGGGGTTTGAGGGGTGTTTGACAGGTGAAATGGCGAGTTGAGGTTTTGTGTCTCTGCTCTTCGGTCTCCCACGTTCAAATCTTTGCTCAGGTGGGGGCTGTGGTGGATTACTGCCGTACTTTGTTATGTCTTCTTCTTGTTTAGATTTGTCCTGTCTCGTGTCCTTGGCAGAGGTAGTAGATGTGTAGCGCAGAAAGTAAAGTAGGTTAGAGGGGAACAGCTTTACTCCTGAAATTAAACTTTTATGTGATTTATTTTTATGAAAGACTAATTGAATCTGCATTTTTTTCTGAATTCTCAGAGGCTGTAAAACAATACTTTGCAAATGCTACGTTTTTTTTAGGAAATAGATATATTACTTTGATCCCATGGGTGCAAATGTGGAGTGAATATGATATTATTTATTAATCAAAATATATAATAATAGAAAACTTGTCCAAAAGAAAGTTAAAATGTATGCCTTTCACGTACACATCACAATAAAAATATTGCAAGCTAATCAGCATCACCTATTCTCAAAATTAAGAAACTGTTGCAGTAGAGTCACTGCATCTCAACATCACTTTTGGTAGGTTTCAACAGTGCTTTGGTTAGGCTGTTCTTTAAAAGGTCCTTATCACTGCCTGACATATGAGTACATTTATGCTGACAATCATAAGTCACGATGTAACATCTTTGCACATACAATAACATCCCTATGGCATCATTGTAGGCAGCAGTAAGTCCCTGCATACTGCTCTTTGTACACCTAGACTTTAGCTGAGCAGGGTCTTCTGTAATTTCCGAACAGTGAGATCTGGGCATCAGTTGAGCTTGTGTGAAATGTACATGCTGTACAAGTATATTTCCCAGAGCATATTCTGTATTTTCCCAAATACATATCATTGTTGATATGTATCTAAATCATCCATTGGATAATTTTTAAAAAGATGACAAAGACAACTCAGGGAAGTTTAATTTTCTATCCTATTTGCATCTAATTATAATATAATTGTCTTTATGGCAATAAGTCTTGTGTCAAAGTCAGGACCATATTGGAACATGTACTGCACGTCCGTAACACTGACAGAAGGGGAATAATCTAAGAATCTGCAGTAATTGT
The DNA here is from genome assembly GCF_013103735.1 of Etheostoma cragini. Taxonomy (NCBI): domain Eukaryota; kingdom Metazoa; phylum Chordata; class Actinopteri; order Perciformes; family Percidae; genus Etheostoma; species Etheostoma cragini. The sequence continues at coordinate 15,141,603 of NC_048420.1, read as the reverse complement.
GGAAAAAGATGATTTATGAGAAACACAACCTGGTTAACAAGCCTTTAACTACAGCACAAGTTTTCAGTCAAAGTCAAACAAGAGTTTAGATAATATCCCACCCTGCCTGGCCCCATTACTCACATAAAACGAGTCTGATACAGCACTCCTCCATCTAACCTGCATATTTGACTTTTAACTCTCGTTTCTATGAAAAAGTAGTTCAAAGTGAATACAACACCTTTGCAAAAAAATCTCATTATTAGGTGTAAGATAAAAATGCATCACTTTGGAAAAGACATATTGCATCTGTTCAGCAAACCCCTTGAGACACAATCCACGCCAGAGCTGTAGATAAAGGGCTTTTCAGTTTTCCAGCGGCAGCATATTAGCTGCACCATGGCTGTTGCTAGGTAACTTGTCCTGTGTCCTGCTGATCTTTAGAATGCCGATCATCTCAACCTGTTGATGTTGTTAAAGTCAATGTGATTGAAAATAAACTTCTTGGAAGAACAGAATGGACAGCGACATGGTCCCTACAGTACAGTGGGTCTGATTTAAAGAGCTGCTGTATGACTCATTCAAGGACACTAAAGCAAAGAAACCTACATCTAATTCGCCTTTCAAGTGTGTCCTCTCAGTCTACAGAAAGGCATTCATGCTTACGACATGGACTTTTGAGTCACCTAAGGCTATGCTTGGTTCTTCTGTTGAGTCAGTGATCAGGGCAAGGAAAATGACATCACGACAATGACAATGATCATAATGTGTATATAGCCCAAAGTTTGCTAACAAGTTTACCATTATTAATATGTTCCCTCTGCTTTAGAGGGCCAAAACAGTAAATGCAAGAGCAATTCCATTATTTTTATCAAGATATTGTTTTTCTGAGATTTTTTTTATTTTATATACTTTTTTATTATATACAGAAGCACAAACAGTCCCTCTTTTTCCTTTTTGACTTGGCATAATTGATGGACATGTGTGTACCCCACTGTGTTCATCCCCCTCACTCACCTTTTGATGCTTTTCAAAGCGTGACCTCATTGTTCACTTCATTTAACTGAAAGCCATAAATTCCCATCCCAATCACACACACCCATAGTCTACATACTTGCACATGCACACAACGCATGATAGCTCCTTATTCATCAAGCGTGGCTGGTGACAGCTCCTTGGTTGGATTTACAGCCCAAAACCGCCCTTCCTGTGCATGTGTGTGATGGAGAGTGTGTTTGTGTCCTGCTCTGATAGTGTAGAGAGGAAAGAGGTAATGAAAAAAGGGAATGAGATGTAGATAAATAACTATTTTAGAAGATTCCTCCTTTCTGGCAGGCAGTGTGCGAGGCTGAAAAAATAGTAAAGTAGAGAGAGAAAGTGAGGTAGCGACCAAGTGAGTGAGGGAGAGAGTATCAAAGCAGGCAGTACAATACTTAGATTCAGTCCATCTCACTCGAAATGGCTACAGACCACAAGCCATCACTGCATTATTAGGGATTACACACAAACACCTAAGGCCACACACATACATGGTCCAATGGAGTGCAGTAAATTGCATCCAAATCACCACTATCTGAAAGTAATAGGAACAGGTGGCTGGGGACCACGTCTGCTTCACCTCTTAAAAACCAAATGCCACATCAATATCTTTCTTCAATGTGCAACAGTGCCACCAGGATTGCTCTCAGACTTGTCTGAACTGTTTAATCTTCTAGAACGTATGTTTTCTGTGTCACTGGTGAGAAAACATTCCTCTCTTATCAGCTGAAACACTTAAGAAAGATGAATGTCATATAAACACAGGATCAATAGGAGTAAACAAGTAAAGATCAGTATTTGAGCATCACAAACATTCATGACGCGTACATACATTTAAAGTGCAATTTTGTATTTAATAAATTACAGTGTCTGTCATGTAGTGAAAATGCTTGACACACAAGGTTTGTGCCTCACATGTGGGAGGTCTTGCAAAGGAGAAACCCCAACGTCCCAGGTATGATGAAAAATGGGGCCCTATTTTCATCAGTGTCATGGGACTTACTGAGTACATAAAGAGCTATGGTAGCCTTCAACTCAGCATGAACACAATATAATATACAAAATGTAGTTAGGGTGTCAGATAAACCTCATATCACGCCGACTTGTTGCACATACAGGGTTGCTGCAGGACCCTGATAGCAATGCCATTCCTCCCCTGCTTGCAATAGCCACTGGTACCTTGTTGTAAAGTCAATGATGCTGCCGCTTGTTGTACATTTCCCCCTTTTACACAGCCCGAAACACACATTCCCGCACATCCTGCTCCCATATGCAATCTGTCTCCCTCCATATAAACCCCACAAGCAACATTGCTTGATCACAGACAGCTGGTGATGACCAAATATTCTCTTGTGTGTGTGTGTGTGTGTGTGTGTGAGTGTGTGCGCGCGCAAAATAGGAATCATTCGATTGTGTCGTCGACAGCAGCCACCTCCCCACCCTCCGTAAATGTGGCTCCTGATTGGATATCACATAAGTCCATTACCTCATTATTGGATATTTCGTTTAGGGACCATGCTCCACTGACAAAAAATAAATAAATCCATCCTTTTTGTTTTGCTTGGATGATGCTCTTCACAAGACTTCTGACAAAATGGGATTTCTATGTTCCACAGTTGCAGTTAAGCCATCTGCTTATTTACAGACGTGACCGCTTGATGCATGTCCCAGAAGGACTTGTGTCAGAGCAGCCAGAATACACATCTGAAAGGGTCTTGTGGCCCCCATGCTGTGAGGATGTTGCTGCACTGCTGTTCTCGAGTGTAGCCACTGCATCAGTAGGGTCCTCTTCATATCAAATATGGACCCAGTCACTGTGGGCAATGGCATTTTAGGATTCAGCAGTTTGTGAAATCTGTGTTAGCCAACTACCTGAGTGTCTTTCACTTTTCCATAGTTTTAACTACCGCTAACTTTCTGAACCAAGGAATCCGCACTTCCTGCACACACGGTGCAATTGGCAGCGTGTCTGCCTCTTTGGCTTTTTACCAACCTGTAGTTGAATCAGATGCATTGATCCCAAATGGACCATTGACCCATTACCACAAATAGTTTTGAGAGACTATGGGAGCAATCTGACAGCTAACGGAGGAAGCAAGGGGCACTTCTAAGATAGTTGCCGAGTTGACAGCCGTCTCTTGCAAGAGTCACATTGGTGCTGGTCTACATGTGGCGTAACAGTGCTTTGAGCTGCCAGAAAGGACAAAAAAGAACCCTATTTCAGCAATAATAATTAAATTATTAAAAATATCAAGTTTATTCTATTGTGTTGTTTTATGTATTTTAAAAAGGAAACTTATCTGAAATTTCCATGGATTCCTGTTCAAGATGACTCTGACTATGGCCATCTCAAATATCATTTGATTTTGCTGTACAGTTTTTGAAGAATCATAAGGGAAAGCCAGCTCCTTATATTTTAAACTATCATAAAAAACAAATGATGGGGTTATACACAATCTAAATGAATATGTAAATGATTTGTTAAGAAAACATAACATAAATCAGCATAATTATAGAATCAAACTCAAAAATGATTTGAAACAAACTTCACCTTTGTCTCCCTTATTTCTGAAATATTTATTGGTAGAAAACTTAAAGAAACTTGACCACTTGACATTAGTGCTAAAGGAGTCACATGACTGGGTAGACGGAGATGGCGGCTTGAGGCGAAGCACTAAGCCCAACTTTGCCAAATAGTTGTTTTATATGGTTCCAACTCCGGTATTCTAACGATACATGCCCAATAAAGTTACTTAAGGAGGAATGGCAAGCACGGGCAAAGAACAAATCGGCGATGCTGACGCTATTCCAGGAGCAGTACTGGAGAAACCGAAAAGCTACGTCGAGCCACGCTTTTCTCAGATCCAGTCTCAAGTTCAACAGATGGGGATTGACCACAATAAGAAGCTAACTGCTATCCATGCTCAACTAGCATCTCTGAATGTAAACCTTGGCTCCCTCAGCGGGAACAACCTAAAAACTACAGTGGAAAGCATCTCAAGTATTCTGGACAGCAACAGCCACGCTTTTACAAAAGATGGAGTTGAAGCTAGCAGACATGGAGGACAGAAAACGAAGGTGCAACATTTGTATTGTCTGGCTGAAAGAGAGACTAGAAGGTGTTGATGCTAGCCAGTATCTCTCACGCTTACTGCCTAAGCGGCTCCCGATAGCCCAATGAAGAATACCACGACCAGTCGCACGCTGATTTTCAACGTGCTTCATTACAAAACCAGGCAGGCGATCCTACAAGCTGTGCGGAAATGCCCGCTCGTCATTGAGGACTGTAAATTTACTACATTATGAAAAAAAATGCCAGGCTTTTTTCGAGCCATGGATTCAGCACGGGTTAAGGGTCTGGATTTTTTCTCTGCTTTATTCAGCAACGCTGAAGATCAAGGAAGTCGCCCATTATAGAGCTTTCACCTCCGCCGGGATGCTGAGGATTGCTGAACCCAGGCTAGAGTTTCCCTTACAATGTGCTTGCTGTTTGGATTGTGTAACGTAGGGCGCCGTGGAGGAGGGTCAGGACTGAAACAACTGCCTGATGAACATGGACCATGGGTTTGTCTTGTTCTCTTAATGTGTCCTGATTTTATCACACTGTCTGATATGATTACAGGGACTGTGTTTCTGAATGCTATGTCGACCTAGTTTAATATTGCCTGCTCGCCACACATTAGCTGGGCCACTCCCAGGCTAGAGTTTCCCTAACAATGTGCTTGCTGTTTTGTGCTTTTTTTTTTCTTGTTTCTGTTGATGAGAAATGCGTTTACTTTAACGTTAATCTAATAAGAAACCATACTGTGACAATCAGGTAATTATGGGCTGGGGTTCTATTTTTCGCTGCCCCATGTCCAATCTTGATCACAGACCTACTATGAGTATCTGGCTATGTTTTCCCCCGTTCTTACACTTTCCCTTTTGTGTTACTTTGTTGTATGTTCTTGTTCTGTGTTTTACATGTTTTGTGTAACGAGGGACTTAGGTTTGGAGGAATTATTGTTTGATTTAACTAAATAAAAGACAATAGCAATGTCCACATTGTCTCTTATTTAGAACGCAGCTTAATTGATAAGTGATCTTTCCTTTTTTGTTTGGAATTGTGGTGGACTGAATGCTCCTCATGAACGTACCAGAACTCTGGGTGTTTACTAAAAAAGAGAAATGTTGACATTGCATCATGGCAGGAGACACATTTGTTGCAGGCAGATACCGGCCTTTAGCCAATATATTCTGTCATACAATTGCATCCTCCTCAGGAACTTCTAAAACAAAAGGAGTAGCCATTGTTGTCAAACGGAAGCTCCCACTTAAAATGTTGTCCTCTTGGTCAAATGATACAGGCAGGATTGGGATCTCCACAACAGAGTTTGGTGCTAGGAAAATTGCACTTGTTGGTGCAGATTTCAATGCTGTGTGGGACCCATATTATTGATTGGTCGAACGCAAAAGCTACTAGTGACCAGGCTCAGGCTACAAATGCTCTGAAATCATAGGCCAGCAGCTTGGGGTTTATAGATATTTGGCGTGTAGTTAATCTCTTTTGTAAGGATTATTCCTGTTTCTCAGGTAGACCAATCTTTTTCCAGAATAGATTTTTCAGAATAGAAGGGGTCCTTCCCATCCTTGGCCAGCTATCTCAATGTGCGGTTAGATGGCGCTTCATTACCACTTCACTAAAAAATTAATCAGATGTCTCTCAATTTATTGCAGAATTCTAGATATTTACATGAATTTTGGCTCTGTAGAAGACCCTAGGATATTGTGGGACAAAATAAAAGGTTTTATTAGGAGCAATACCATACTTTTTTGCTCTCATTCAAGCAAAAATGAAGCTTAATCAGCTTGACTTGCTTTAATTATCAGCAAAGGAAATGGCTAGCTTAGACAAATTGATTACTATTGAAGAATTAAGGGTGGCAGTACAGAGTATACAAAAGGTAATCACTAGGCTTTGATGGGATTCCCTCTGAATTGTATGCAACTTTCTGGGAACAGTTGGGCCCTTTCCTTCTTGTCATGATTAACTTCTCTATTAAAAAGGGTGAATTCTCAAGGGTCGTTAAAACAGCCTTAATTTCCTTATTCTTGAAAAAGGAAAAGGATCCTGCAGAGTGTTAGCCATCAACCTCTGACCCTGCTTGACATACAAATCTTTCCAAAGCTCCTAGCCCGTTGTTTGGAGCCTCAAATGGCAAAATTAGTGAATTCCGACCAAACAGGATTCATAAAAACCAGACTAGCAGCAGACAATGTTAGACGCCTTCTCCACATTGTTGATCTGGCAGAGGACAGTAAGACCACAATGTCACTTCTTTCTCTTGACGCAATGAAAGCCTTTGACAGACTTGAGTCGTCATTTTCATGGTTAGTCTTGGAGGTGATGGGCTTTGGTAACACTTTCATTGGTATGATTAAAGTTTTTCATTCTAATCCCTCAGCTTATGTCTTAACCGGACACACCTACTCTTTATTTCCAGTTTCTAGGTCCTTGCGCTCAAGTTGCCCCGTGAGTCTTGCATAACTTGTCAGTTCTTTAGAGCTGCTGGCTTTACCAATCGATTATGGTGTTACCAATATGCATTTGTAATACAAAGCATCATCTATCATTATTTGCAGACAATGTTTTGGTCTTTTTAGAAAACCCATCTCAGTCTCTTCCTCACCTTCTATCCTGATGCGAAGAGTATGGAAGCTTAATAGGCTTTAAAATTAACTGGTCAAAGTCTGCACTCCTTAATTTAAATAATTCTGCCCGCAACTCAACCATCTCTGCTGACGTCCCCATTATTAAGCAGTTTAAATATTTAGGTATGAGGTCTTCCCCTGTTAAAACCAGATTATTAAACATAACTATTCTGTTGCTCTGAAAAGCGTTTTGAAAGATATGAAGAAGTGGATGGTTCTCCCCACATTGATTCAAGCCCGTATCCCATTGGTTTAAATTAACATACCCAGGGTCAATTTTGTCAGCTCTATGCTACCTCTCTCTTCTCCTGCTGGCTACTGGTGTAAATTACAATCAGCGGTATCTCAATTTGGCAAGCGGCTGTGACTCAAGATGTCTACTCTATAGAAGAGGAGGGAGGATGGTGGCCTTTCAGTTCCCTTCTTTAAACATTAATTCTATTTCTTTGTCTTAAGACAAACACTTCACCTGGTTACATCCAAATATATGTTTGTTGGCACACCTTAGAAAGTGCTATAACAGAGCCCTGGTCACTCATGACATTCTTCTTGCCAATTTTTCTAATAAACAGTGCCACCTACCCCTTGGCTAGGGCTGCAAGTTTATGGCCAAAATGATAATCATCATCAAAATTGAGATAAGAATTGTCAAAAAGGCTATTTATAACTGCTTTACATCAATATTGTGCTAGATTCCTCTTAAGTTGAAGTTGTATGTTGTACATAAATACAGCTGCAACACATGTAGATGAAAATTATCTGACATAAATAGCCTAGGATTTATTTTAAAAATAAGTGTATTTCTGAGAAAGCTCCTTTCCTTGTTTTCAACAATAACTGATTAAAAGAGATTGGGGGGGGGGGCTGCGTATTTTACTCACTCATTCACTCACAAAGTGGCGTCTGACTCATAATGAATGGGTCCAGCACGGCTTGAATGGTGGCTCAGCTGAGTTACAAACGTGTGTATGAAATGTCTGTATTGTCACTGCGCTGCATTTTTATGAACTAGGATATTCTGGCTATGGGTCACATCTCCCGCCCAGGTCCAGCAGGCTCCGTCTCACACATTATTATTCTACAAACGGAAGTTAGATGCATTCAATAACTTCTTCTGTGTTTTTCGCCGTGGCCAATAGCAGAGTTACCAGCGGAAACACTGGTACAAATACAGGTTTGCTTGTCATGCTTAAAAATATCCAGCTGTGTTAATAACCGTTAAAACTGTAGACAAATGTGAGTAGTGTGGACCGACGCTGTCTCTCTTTGTGTTGCTGGGGAGCCATGTGTTAGTTAATGGGGGCGGAGCTGCCCGGAGAGTAAGAGGAGAGATCCAAACACAGGCATGGCGTTACAAAAGAAATGGGTGATAAAACGCAAAATTAAACCATATCAATATAAACAACATTGCTTCTGTTGTGGAGAGGCAAGGGTATGGTATCTAGGCTGTATTTATTCCTAGTGATATCTAGCTGCTCTGACCTTCCTATTGAGAGGATTTGGCCACGCGATTGCCCAGGCCTTGCTCTCAACTGGCATGATGTATGGTCTAGCATTCAAGAAGTAACGCAATCCAGACCATCAGCAGATTCACTCCAGTTACATTCATAAGACATATCTCACCCACGTGGAAAATGCACCACATGAAAATATTTTACAGCCCTTTGTGCACTTTCTGCCCAATAAAAGCACAAGGCACATACAGTATCTTCACATTAAATGGAAGTGCTCTCCTATTGGTCAGTTCTGGAACAATATGGCATCCAAAATTTCTGCCTTAATTAATGTAACTGTGCCTGTTACTGTCAATGTCTTGATCCTGAATGACCTGTCAGCCTTTCAGCTCTCTGGGATTCAGAAACGTGCTGTGTTGGCTGGACTTACAGCTGGGAAGAGAATGAGTGCAACCAGTTGGAAACCGCCTCATGACCTTTGTATGTGCACGTGGATCCTTTTCTGTTTGGATGTGATATGTAGGGAACTCTCCACAGCGTGCATGCATGGAATGCCAGGAAAGACTCTGGACCCTTGGCAGAACATTGCTGAATCTGTGACTGGGACGCTTTCTCCATCTCAGTGTATTGTTTGTAATTATTTGATCCTTAAATATATCAAAAATAAATAAAAATGTGATCCCAAAAAAATATTAGTGCTAAAAATCCCTCAACTCATGCTGTCAGTGTCTCTGTTAGCTCTTTCAAGAAGGTCTTTGTCTGATTCAAAATATAATAGTCATTCCACAGAAACAGGACAGTGCTGCTCTTTCTTGCAGGTTACTAATGAATTCCCTTTAAGCTTTGCCTGCTGCATTGTGCTCTCTTGGAGAACTCACAGACATGTCAAACACAATTCAAAACATAATCTGTATAAAAGAGTTGTTGAAAAGATTTGTAGCGTTCCGTTGTGCCATCCACAATTACGACAATAAGGATTGTATATACAGAAGAAATTGCAATTTGATTTAAGCACTTGTCAGCTGTTGGCTTCAAGATCAGAAGAGACGGGGGGAAGGGGGGGAGGTGTCATCTCAAATTGTAAAAAACTAAGTGATTGCTGTGATCAGAACAATTGCTCAGTAATGGATACAAATAAATAGATTTTAGGAAGAAATAACAATCATATATGGAACCTGGTTTGAGCCAGTGCTACCATCTTTAGGGAATAATAAAGAAAGGATAAGTTGACAGGTTAAGTTCTGTCAAATACATTACCTTGAACCAGACACTGATTCCTTTACCTGCATGCAATATATAAGATGCTCTAGATGAGGCTTAATGTACAGTAGAATAAATAAAATATGTAATGTGAGCCTTAGTTTCTCTGATTTCTAGGACATGCTGGAATATAGTACAGCTGCCTTTCAGTATGTCTTTTTAGGGGTGACTGTAAAGAACCATACATATAAAAGTGCACCACTCAAGCAACTCTAGCCATCACTTTCCTTTGCATTTTCTCCCTGTCTCTCTCTATCTATCTTTTTCTCTCTCTTTCTTCTCACATACATTCCCATCCCCCTCCTCTGTTCTCCTCTCCTCCCATCGCTCCCTATCCACAATTATCTGGCCTGAATGTTTTACATCTTGTACCTCCCATTTTTTCCCCTTCACATTCTCTTTTTGTCTCCCTCCCTCTGTCTTCTTTCATTTTCTCTTTTCTCCCACTTTCCTCCTCTTATGTCCTTCCCTTACATCCCATCATGTTCCCTCTTTTCCTTCCATCTCTCTCTCTCCCCCTCACTTTTTCTTACTCTATAGTCTTCTTCTTCCCTCTGCTGCTCTCTTTTTCACACCCTTCCATATCTCTTGCCTCACACCCCGCCCTCCACTTCCCCCTTTTCCCTCCACTCTCCTTTCTTGTTCTTTCTCTTTCTGTGTCTCTCTCTCAGGACACAAACCTCACACATGGCTTACTGATATCTAAAAGCAACACACAGATGTGCAGTCGATGTAGGGCCCACAGATCTGCGGACAGAAGATTTGAGACACACATCCAGTTAGGTGCATGGAGACAGACCGTATGTACAGCAGGCACACTCCCAGCTCGTGCAGTGAATATTTAGATGATGCCAGAATGATTAACACCAGGCTTGTGATGAGGAAAATATATGGAGGGAGACGAAGGAAGAGAGACTGTGCCTGTAGATGGCAGAAGAGTGCTTTAAGGGAACGTGTGGGAGCAGATTGCACACACGCACACACGCACACACACACACAAACACGCACACATATTCAGGCACACAAGCACACTCACCAACATATTGTCATTAACCCTCATGCAGCAGCATTTATATGGCTACACCTGTGAGGATTTTCCTTTGCCTTACATGAATTCCCTAAACTGATTTCAGACATACACACACCGACACACACAAACACTGTAGATTGCACTGAAGCTGTAGTAATCACACTGGCGATAATTTTGATTAGGATTTTGGGAATGAAATTGACCAACAGCATGACTGGTTTGGATGATGATGTTTCCCTTGAGGCTGATTAGTGATTAGACTCCTTCTGAAAGCCCCCTGACATATAACTTAATTCATATTTCCATCATAAGCGAGAACTTAATATGGAGATTTTCTTTTTGCCTTTTGAAAAAGTGAGTGTTTGGATTTGCCTGGCAAACCGTTTTTGTGGTGACATTACAACTTTTTGGAATTATTCAATTTTTCATTTGATGAATGAATTAGTTGTTTGTGGATTTGATTGTTTTATGTGTATGTATCAGTTTGGAAAAAAGGTAATTCAACTCAATATTCAGTAAAGTCCAGTGTTTAGTTATGCATAACCCTAAAATGATCCAGCTCTCTAAGGAGTAGCGTACTCTTTACTACTACTACTACTACTATTTCATTTTCAGTGATAGCACAGCAGTTATAAGTCCAAGTAATTAAAACTCACTTATTCTTTTTTCTGTGAATGGTGAGGTTTCCCCCACTAGCTCCCAGGTCTCTTAACTTGAATAGCCTCAAGATCAAGGACTCAACATTATTCCTAGTCTGAGCACAGCCCATTCTTTACCTTGAAGGAAAACCACATGCCATGCAGAAAAAACGGATGGTCGGAGAGGACTTTTGGTGCCATGGCTTCCACTGAGGATAAATAAAAAATTGATGCATGTGGAAATAAGAAACCCAGACAGTTATTTAGTAGTAAAAATCTGCTTAGAAGCCCATTTACACCTCAAATTCCACAATTGACTGTGCAAGAAATGACATTATGGCAAACAGTGATGGAATTATGATGTGTGAGATATGTATTTCCCAGGCTGTTTGAGGAAGGGTTTTTTTTTCGTATTTTTTACAGCATATTAAGTTCACAGCAGCCCGTTTTGTTGTTATTGACTTGATAGCTATAATTTTCTTTACTTTCTTTTTTTAAAGTGAAAATCTATACACTATTTAATTATTTTCCTCAGTATTTTTATGGACCTGGAAGAAATGATTGTGCGTTTGACTGACAAAGGAAAGAAAGTGCCATATTGCAGCACTTTTATTACTATATTACTTTCAATTAAACTGGAATATGTAATACTTTTTTTGAAGTGGAGGTGACAGAAGGCTTCTTTATAGCTTCCTTTATTAATGCCGGCATATCTTGGATGATATATTTTGATTGCAAAAATTGCTACAAATACAACTGGGAAAATGGTACAATCCAATATCCACAATAACTGAATTGCCAAGATATGTCATCAAGCACAAAATAGGTTTTTCAACTATTTATTGATAGAATTATAAATCATGTTAATATTGGATTTCAGTGTACAGTATATTATTTGGTATATCATATAAATCATTAATATGTAATTAGTCTTTGTTGATGTTTTACTGCATATACACGTTTCTCTTCTATGGACTGTGTTAATATCACAGCATAAGCAGTGGCAGGCAACATTTAGCAAAACGTTGAGTTGTATTGCTACTAAACATACACAAATGTTGACTAGAAAATCAATGAGGTGCCTTCATGAACTATGCAGTGTCACATCGCCAGATAAATAGATTTTCTAAATTGTCTGCGTCTATCATGTGCCCCCAAATCCCAAACTCTTTATTGTATTGATTTAATTTCGGTGGACAAGTGGATCAATGGGTAATGACAGACCAGCTATTGTGACTATTGGGTACAGCTCACTACATCATGTTACATTGTCAAAGGGCAGTATTATACTTCTCATAATATTTCCTTTTAGCTTGATTGGGCTTCCAAATATATGTATTGTATTGTTTTGTTTGTCTTCCTCTTTGTTTTGATCAAATTTGGACATCCGTATAACGTTTTGGCAAGTGTCCATTCCTCTGTGCCAGTGGACGTCCCTGCATTTTGTCCTTTTCTCACTGCTGCAACAGCAAAGAACACAGTTACCTCTGCGTAGCCTGATTTGAAAAGCAAACCAACACCACCCAAATACCAGTCTAGTGTTAACAGAGAGTCAATTTTATGATATTTCCTCGCAAAAGCACGTGAGTAAAGTGGGAGCTTACGAGGAGCACTTGAAGGCAGCATCTCTGTACCGGCGGGGAGAAGGAAGAGACGCACCAGCCGCTGCACACCGGGAAACATACCTAAGTATACCAAGCAGAGGGGATGATACATGTCTCCTCTGGTCTCTGACAACAAGAGGGATTGACGTTTTATCTTTTCCTCGTTGGACTTTCATGGAAAACTAAAGGTGGACTGTCTCAACCTGACGGGCTCTGGTTTGGCTTGTTTGGTAAGAATATTAAAAGGAATGACGGTAATGCTCAAATGTGGGGAAAAAAGTCAAATGATTGATAGGGTGATGCGAGAGTGATTCATTTCTCTTCTTTTAGGAGGGGTGAAGATGCAACATTTTCCTCGCCTCTGTTTGTGAGAAGAGAAGAGGAGGAGGAGGAGGAGAAGAAGAAGAGGGAAGGTTTGACAGACGCTCGAGCCCAGAGACGCAGGAGTAGAGGGTTATCCGGCCAAAAAAAAGAAATACAGAACCAATATCCCTGTCCATTTTTGGAGACACCAAGGCGAATACAAGCGAAAACGGAGGAAAGGAGACACGTACTTTGCAAAACGACACAGAGGAGAGGCTTATAAGGAGGGGGAGAAAAGCCAAAGAGAGGGATATTCAGAATGAAGAAAGGATGCAACCCGGAGCAAGTGTGGATTTGAAGCTCTCCCTGCCCCTCTAACACTTTTTTGCAAGGGAAAGGGACGGAATAGAGAGATATTGACAAGCTTCGCTACAACCCAGCGGAGAGTGGATTTAAAGACAGAAACAACCTGTGTGCCCGTCCCATCTCCCCCTCTGTTTCTGTTTTCTCTCTGTGGATGTCGACTAAATTCATTTTTTTGGACATGAAGGATTTATTTAGTCTACATTAGCAGGAGGAGGCAAAGAAAACGCACTCGTCTCTCCCCCCCCT
>NC_048420.1:15124888-15127894 GCF_013103735.1 Etheostoma cragini | reverse complement strand
CCCCCCCCCTCTTTTTCCCCCTCAGACTGAAATAAAATGTTAAAATATTCACAGTATAGCACACTCTCTCCTACTTTCTTTGTCTGTATCTTGGTCTTCCTCTGCTTTCAATTTTTAGTTTCCCTCTCCGATCTTGTTAAGAAATGCTGTTTGAACACACCCACACACACACACACACACATCAGGTTTATATGCACTCATGCAAACACGCACATTGCTGCGTCAGGTGAGGTTTTAGTGATATGGAAACTAACTGACCGTTCATCATTGTATCTTGAGAAGAGGAAGGGAGAGGAGGAGGCAAAAGATGGATAGGGAAAACAAGAAGAGATTTAGCGACTGAAAATGGGCTCAAGAGGAAGTGAGGCAGGAGAGAAAGAAGGGAAAGAGACAGAGTTGAGTGAAAGAAAAATAGGGAAATATACACTAGAGAGAGACAGACCAAGTTCAGACTGAGTTTGTATTGTTTGTAGATAGTACAAGAAGACAAGGAAATCCTCAGAAAGCTATTTTGAAGTATTGAGAAGCATTTGTCATTGCCATTGTAATGTCTGCATGATCCTCCAGTGTAGGGAGAACATGTGTAGGCTGACAGAGCAGAAATACAATTGGTTTCTGAAGTGATTAAACAAATTGACACTGGAAACATTGGCTTTGCACCATCATAGACTAGTTTCCCTCTTCAAAACAAACAAACAGGAATCGTCAGCCTTTTCGTAGCCTATTTGGACAACGTTTTGTTATGGCTCACTTTGATGCTGTCGACCGAACAAAGACAAGAAAGGTGGGATATCCTCCGGCGCAACAGATCTCATTTTAAACTCTTTGGAGCACAGATCCTGACCCTGATCCCCGCATGGCTATCAAGGCTGTAAGAGAGACCTCATAGTGTATCAGAAACTGTCAAACTCCTTCTGGTATAACTAGTCTAATCAAGGCTGACTAAAGAATAGTTTTAGTTAAATGCAAGTTCCCATAAAGACTAATAAAATGTTTAAAGTAGATTATAAAAGTTGGAAAAGCAAGCAAGCAATCAAACACAACCTTTTTTTTTTTTTTAAAGTGTCAAGGCTGGACAGAAAGGTAAATACACGTGTAATTAAATGTCACCTTGATCCTTGCTGACATTTGGGGGACCAAGGCTTTAAAAAGAGGCTGGCAAATTAAAACCAGCCACCAGCCAAACGCTGTAACATTTTGGCTCTGGCTGGTGAATTAGTGTACTTTACCGGCCATTGGCAGGTAACCAATCATTGTGTGGAACTGCAATTCTGTTCTAAAAACTAATCTACACGGTAAAGTAATGAAATGGGCGGAAATGGATTCTCACGCTGCTGTAGCAAATGGATAAAAACCTTAATTTCTCAACTTGCCTAACACATTTGACACAGTGATACAGTGCCATTTTACAAAGTAGTAACATATTTTGTCCCTATACCGGGTTTGCCGTGAGTAGCTATTTTCAGGAAGTCTTGGTGAAATAAAATGAAGTCAAGAGGACAATCTTTGAGAAGACTACTGCTTGCTTTTGAACCGTTTCTGTGTATCTGACAGGCTATTATAAAAGTGTTACTTGTGTTTTTGAATGCGTTGTAGTTTAAAAAAGCATATTGCTGAAGTTCATGTCTAGAAATCTGCCTCGAATGAAGTTTCCCTCTAAGTCAGATGCTGAAAACTTGCTGAACTTGTCCTCTTGCTCTTCCTTTCTGATCCCCTCTTCTCTGTTTCATCTGCTCTCCTCTTCTCCTCCCTGCTGCTCTGTTCAGCTTAACTCCGCCTCTCCTCTCTTCCCCCTCTCCTGTCCCCTGCCCCTATGTTCTCCTCTTCTCTGCTCAGCACTTCTTCTGTGTTCTCATCTCTTCTCCGGTGCTCCCTCTCTTCCTTTTGTCTGTCAGATTTGTCCTGTGGCTCCAGGGGCTTAATTTACTCACCAAACATACTAAATCACACATGTGCACGCACGCACACGAGACAAAACCCACACACATTTTTCACCGTCTCCCAGACTCTTTAATGTATTCTGGGCTACACTCGGCCTGTCACAATCAAACCGAGAGCTGCACAACCTGCACCTTTGCGACAGATCTAGGTTTGAGCTTCTTTTTAACAGCACCTCTAAGATTAACCGTGTCACATCGTTTTTTTAATGAGTGTGGATTTCATTAGGACTCAATGAAAGAACTAACACTGATCAATCATCAGACACTAATTATCCATGAGACAGACGGGTAATATATTCCTGTTCATCTGTGGGGTGAGGAATTAAACAGGTTCAACTCAAGGCTCAGCATTTGACCAAATATTTTAACCAGCAGGCTAGAAATAGCAAATTTAATTTAAATCGACAAGCCATGGAAATGTGCTTTGTTGGCTAACATGGTCATCCCCTGCTAGCGTCTAGAAATGTAATGCTGGTCAAGAGTGTTAAATTGGACCGGCTGTCAGACACAGTGGTCCTCCTACCAGGTTTTATAACCCATCACTGGATATCAGAGATTGATTGGCGTGGTCTGCAATTCTGATTTTATTATAAGTCATTGATTGATGTTGTCCATTAGTATGTCACTGCAAGTCATTTACCTGTGTTAGTTACTGGTTGAGTATTTTGGTAATCATTCTCTGGTGTCAATCATCGATTGATAGTCTGCCTACAAATAATAATAAGGTTTTATTAGTGAGCTTGAAGGCAAAAAAACAACAACTGTGCCTGGATTGACAAGCACAGAGGCATAATGTTTCTTTGTTTTTCTCTGCTGAACTCACACAGACATGCATTTGGACCAGTAGTTCACTGTGTACTCACACTGAGCACTGAACATTAGTGCAACACAGACTCTCTAACGCACATGTAATCCTGCGGCTTATGGCAGGTTTCTCAGGGAGCGAGATGTGTCTGTCGCAGAGCCAGCCATTTGATCAAATAAATACTTTTGACTTACTGAGGAAGAGAAAGAGAGAATGTGTGTGTGTGTGCGTGTGTGTGTGTGTGTGTGTGTGTGTGTGTGT
>NC_048420.1:15118060-15124788 GCF_013103735.1 Etheostoma cragini | reverse complement strand
GCTTCCAGCACCTTGTTGAATCTATGCCACGAAGAATTGAGGCAGTTCTGAAGGCAAAAGGGGGTCCAACCCGTTACTTGCATGGGGTACCTAATAAAGTGGCCGGTGAGTGTACATACTTATTGTATTCATTTTGAACTGTTTCATCCTCAACTCTGTCCCTCTTGACTTTCATTCACCAAATCCTCTCCTGGATTTCCAACCTCTATACAGTGAATTTTCTCTCCTCTCCTCCTTTTGTGTCACTGTCAACATGTAATATGAATGCTGAACATAGTTTGGCATAACGTAGCATTAGGAAATTTAAAGGTTGGGATTTGTTTGTCTTTAACACCAGAGTCCAGGGATCACAGGTCAGGTCATACTTTGAAAATTGTTAAAATTGTTCACATTTTTCATATTTTACCAAAAACACAATATTTTCTTAACAACACCTATGTGGCTTGTGTTCCATATTGCAAATGCCTTTAGCCGAGATTGGAACCAAAGATTGAACCAGGCATTCAGTATGAACATATCAGGTTTATTATGAACATAAAAAATAGGAAAAATATTTTAATTTAAAATTTGTGCTCTCTGTACTCTTTTTTTCAGTCTTTCATAGCCTTGAAAATCCTTTGGTGTCACTACAGTTGCTGAACTCTTGAACTGTTGAGTAGTGAAGAAGTTTTGCTGCCTAAATTGATATTCTTATTATTTGGCTGCTACGTTCACAACCGTTTGTTCTCTCCGTCCATGTTCCTCCATCCCTAATAACACTTATTTTTGTCTGCTTCCTCCTACCAACATTCACCGTATATCTGCCAACTTTCTTCCCTCTTTCTTTTCTTTCCACCATTGTTCTTGTCCATCCTCTCCGCCCTCAATTGTAATAGGTAACCCATGAGGTTCGGCTCTAATAATCTCACGTGTGGTTTTTCTCACATTTAATCCTGTGCACAGACTGCCATCCGGTGTGTTTTAAAAAAGCTAGAAAGCCAAATCTACTCATGGGTTTAAGATTTGTGTTTTCCTTCTATGATTTTAGAAATGTCAGCTTGCTCATATTGAACAAGCTGCTCAATTGAAAGAAGTGACCATTTTGCCATGCAAATTGGACTAAAGAAATGCTGCACTCCAATGAGCTGTTCCAGCTGTTCCCAGGCCCAGTGGATCCATAACAGCTTTTTATATACAATTCCTCTTTTCCTCCAAGGTTTAGTGCAAGTGCATTTGCATGCTTTTGTCATGAGTGTAATAAGCATAATGAGCATAATTCATCATAATTGAGTGATAAGATATGGTGGCCTCCTGCTATCAGCAAAGATGGCTCTGCTAAGGATTTAATGTAAATAAGCAAGTGGAATTTTCTGAAGTATATTTTGAATATGTCTCTGATGTAGTTTGTCACTGAAACATTATTATGATAATGTGTTTTTTATTGAAACTTCCACTAAATACACATATATGCACACACAGACAAATCAAATGCATTGCCATGAAGTGTTAAAGGCCCATCAAATTGAACTGTGTTGCTCAATTAGAAGGTGACTTCTGGGAGATTTGGGAGATTTCTAAAGAAAACAGGCTTATTGCGCGCACACACATCAGACGCACACACACTCGCACACAGACACGCACGCACACACACACACACACACACACACGCACACACACACACACACACACACACACACACACAAACAGACAAACTCAGACACGCTTACATTGTACACAAGTACACAATCTGTCAGTCTTCCATTGCTTCCTCATTATTTCAAAGATGATTGGAAGTAGAAATGACATGAACACACACACACTTATAAATACACAAAATATGTTGGGCTCATAAAGATAGCATGTGTTACCCCGAGGGTCTGCCCGCAAACACACAAGTGCACACACATACGTGCACAGGGACAGGAAACCCCCACACACACACACAGGCTCTCTCTAATGCTTTACAGGAAAGGCAGATAAGAAATTAACAAAGACAGACAGTCGCATATCCAGCTGGTGCTCCTTGTGTGTGTGTGTTTGTGGGGGGGTGTAGGTGTTCTAATATATGTAAAGAAACAGGTAACATGGCTAGGAAGAGATATTTCATGTAAAATGGAAGCTTGGATGAAAATGTACAGTACTGCATGTAGGAATCCTGATAGATAGATAGATGGATGGACATATAAACAGAAGTGTCGGTCAAAGGTGTGATCCCTGGTGACAGCCAGTCGGCCCCTTTCAGACTGTCCTTGAGTGTGATGCTGATGCCTTTAATGACCGTGTGCTTTCTTGGGAAAATGCATGCGGTAGCTGATATAAAATTCCTACAAGACCCAACACCAGATCCGAACTGAAACAACATAAATAATGCAGACCAGAAAGACATAGAAAAGGCTGTTGATTATAGTCGTCAAAGGCGGCTGTGCTCATAACAAAAGCTCCACAGACCAAATTATGTAAATGTCATGGCAACCTAAGATTAACTTGAACTAAATAAATTGAATGCCAATCCTTTCACTTTGCCTTTGATTCATAGCTATTTCAGTAATTTGGTAACCAGTGTCTTAACAACCTTTCTGGTTGCTCATTCTAGTGAAGGAAAAAAAGTTGAAAGAGGTAAAACACATTTGTTGTTTTGTTCATCTTAAAGCCAACAAATGGCTTCAATTACAATTAATATAAATGTTGAGCCTCAATAGTTATGCTCCTAAATATCAAAAGTTTAATTTAAGGGTCACAACTAGTGCTGTCAAACGATTCAAATATTTAATCGCGATTAATTATATTAATGTCATAGTTAACTTGCAATTAATCACGATTGCAATTAATCTCACATTTTTATCTTCTAAATGTCACTTGATTTCTTTTTGTCCCATTATTTTTTCTCATTTTAATGCTCTAATCAACATTGAAAAGTGGAACGGCTTGCTTTGTGCAAATTTTTTTTTATTGAAAACAACATCGGCATACAGCCTAATATAGTGTTCAGTTTCACGCGTAACATACTCACTTGGAGCAAAAAATCTGTCACACAATGTAACACTGTCCATCAATAAAAGGGTGAAACAAATAGTACGAGGGGGCGGAGAACTGGCATCGGCTGTGCGCATGGCCATCAAGTGGTATTTCAGACTGGACGTGCTGCAGTGATCGCTCAGTTCCCAACAACAAAACACACAGATCCCTTTGGTCTTGTCAATAGAACCATTTGGCAACTTTCAAAAAGTAAACTTTCCATTCAGAATCTTACTGGCATTCATTTTGTCATCTCGCACTCGCCGTCCACTCAAGACGTAACGTTACTACTCTTTGACAAGCTCGCAAGCCCAAACAAGTGTGTGTGGCGGGCCTATTGTTTTGTTTCCGGTCTAGATAGATCTGGTGTGGTGTTGTAGTTTTTCTAACGTTACTAGTTGTTGCAACAGCATGTGAAAAAAAACTACAAAGCGTGCTAGCCCGAAAATAACGTTAATCTCGTGATAAATGAAATGACACCTTTTAAATGGGTTTGCGTTAACACCATTAATAACACGTTTAATCGACAGCATTAGTTACGAGTCTTTTACAGGTTATTTGTGTATAGCATTATAATGTCTTCATAGAGTGTTCCAAAAAACGTATTTTTCAGCTAACACATGACTTGAAAACACCTTTTGGAATGCTTGTTCATAATGAATGTCGGAGTAAAGACCGCATACTCTTTTGGACTATTTAACTGAATACAATCTAGATTGAGAAGTTCTCATTCATCAGTAACTTTATATTGTATAATCACCTCAGTTAGGCTAATGATAACTGTGTTCCTAATGAATAGCCACAGGTGTATGCACACTGTTGGACAAAAATGATGTACCCGCAGTGGTAATCTTTGTTCATGAATATGATATAACGCGTTGATGAATGGCATCACTTATGTTGTGCTATCCCAGTTGAAAATGTTTAGAATAGGATTTGTAAAACATCATTGTAATTTAACTCAACTTTGATTGAGATCCATCATTACACAATTGAACAAGCCTTCGTTTTCTTTATCTGTTGTAGTTGGACAGGTTTACAGATGCTACTGCATAATACTGTATGGTTTCATGCTCTGCTTGTTATATATTATTTTACTCAAAACGTTTTGTTTTCGCAATGATGTGATGGATATCAGATTGACATTGTTTTGTTGCTATGGTGACCATATAAACAGTAAAATCATTTGAGCTGTTTGCACAGTACAGCGCTTAGCAATGCAACATAGACACAGACAAAGATAAAATATGTGCCAAAAACAAAATGTTTTAGATCCAAATAAAATGCCTAAAACCAGTTAATTTTTTTCTAACAAACATGTTTAAATGTACTTTGATGATTTTTTTGTAACTCCCTCATTACTAATATAGTATGTTTATCTTAAAATATTCATAAAAACATGCGGCCATTTCTAACAAAAATAAATGTTAGACATGGTTTGTGTGAGTGTAGGTGTAAGAAAACATCTCAGTTAAGTGCATGCAGTTCATGCATTAGTTACATGGTAACACTTTGGCTTAAGGGACAGCTACAGTGGTTAATTTCAATTCCAATAATTATTCTTGTTTGTGAAAAAAGGCCAAATATTCAAATATGTATTTCGTAGTAGTTAAAAAAACGGGTCCCTAAACCAACAGCCAACTGCACAACAGACAGATACAGAAGAGACACACGCATGAAGGTTTAATTAGACAGTATTCTTGACAAATGGATACTCCGTGAAGTCCAACTTTTCACCAATTTTTATAACTGTTAATTTTGGAATAAAGATTTATGTTGTAGACATTTAACAATTGTTATATAACAAAACATTTTAATTTAGTCTTTTCCACAATAAAAAATAAAAGTATATCTGACATTTCAGGAGAGATAAACACAGAGCAACAAAGGAAGTTTTTGTGTTTAGACCTAGCAAGTGATGACAGGTATGCCCATGTTCCCCAAACCCACGGAAACATGGCTGTCAGCAGACATCACACACACACACCTCTCTCTCTAAACACACACACAATCTCACTAGCACCTTGTGCTGTTGTGCTAATGAGGATAGTCTTATTGTTTTATGGTGCTATGCAGTTAATTCCCCGTCCCTTGATGGGTTTCTTTTCTTTTATTATGGCATTTCATGGCATGACCCAATCTTTGCATGCAAAAAAAGTATCTGGATTATTTTTGTGTCAATCATCTAGTTGTGTTTGCCTGCGTGTGCATCCTCGGCTTCTCCTGCTGTCTTATTGGCTAGGAGTCTCAGAGCTCTGCATGTAATGCATTTCCTTCCTAAGTGATGATGCATTTCCTGTCTGAATCTTGCACCTTGGGAGCCCTTTTGTACTGTTGTTTATTCTGTCTATGTATGTGTGTGTCTTTCTGTGCACAAGATGCCTTTCTGTTGTTTGTGTGCACATGCATGTGTCTGCTCCATTCCCAGAGAAGACTCATTTCCCCAGCAGGGCCTGTCAGGCTGTTTCTGGGCGCACTCAGTTCACAGCTGGAGGCTACTGCTGTCACCTGCTTACCTAACATCTCTCCTCTCCTCTCCTCCTCTCCTCTCCTCCATCATAACATTAGTGCTATTGAACTATGTATCCCCATATGATGCTCATTGGACTCAATGATTCATTTTGATGCAACATTTTACAAAATAAGTAAAAGTGAAAGGGAACATTTTTTTTATAGCTGACAATAAAATTACTCCAAAGAGACTGTGCAGCCAAACGATTACACTAAGAGTCTAAAAGTCCTATTTTTACACCAGTATTTAGCACAAGTCTTCACTGAAATTGCTGTTTTCTAATGCTTTCATGCTTGGGTGGCCACCAGCATGCCCAAAAAGGAGGACATCTCGGCAGGGCAGGCAGGGGCAGTAACTAACACAGCTACAGTCACAGTTAATGTTTATATACACCTATATAGCATATGCACTAGGGGTGTTCCAAAAAAATTGATCGTATTCGAATCGTGATTCAAGCACTACTGATTCAGTTTTTAATTTTATGTCCACAGCAATCGCATGATAGATAGATAGATAGACAGATAGATAGATAGATACTTTATTGATCCCCAAGGGGAAACTCAAGGTCCAAGTACCTTACAGACATCACACACATACTGTACATCATAACAGGAAGTTCAAATAACAAATAACAAACAAATCCACATGAATAATATGGATATGTGTGTGTACATATACATACATACATATACATGCATAGTACATACATACACTGCAAAAGTAACTACATTTACATACTGTGAATTGTTTTTGATTCAAGAACCATTTTTGAATGAAAATGGATATTGAATCGAATCGTGAGCTGTAAAATCGGAATCGAATCGTGAGATTTTCTGAATCGTACACCCCTTATATACACACACACATATACTATAAAATAACTCAAAGGCACCAATCTGGCCTCTGCTCGAAACCCAAACAGCCTAGAATAGAATTAAACTTTAAAATTACAAGGAGGAGCAAATTTCAGCAAATAGGATGGGAAAATATATTAATAAAAAAAATAAAGTTATTGATATGTACTAACACATTTTTGCCTGATGTGCAGGAAAGGGAAGTTTGCATTCATAGACAACCCAAGAGGTGATGGCACACAGGTCTTAGACAAAGCTCAGCAGGAAGTTGCAGTGGACAACAGTAAATGTTTTGATCTTTGACACTGACTGTCTGTTTCCACCACACTACAACTCTCCCCTTCTCTCTCTGTCTCTCTCTCTCTCTC
>NC_048420.1:15040543-15118050 GCF_013103735.1 Etheostoma cragini | reverse complement strand
TCTCTCTCTCTCTCTCTCTCTCTCTCTCTCTCTCTCTCTCTGTCTGTCTCTGTTTCCCTTGCTCACTTTCTCTGTCTGACCTGGTGAGGTCAGACAGACGTCAGACAGAGGTCAGACAGGGAGCAGATGCTTAACCACATGTCCACAACAAAACCTGACACCACAACATGCATACCCCCAATCTGTCATCTCCCCTTGTATTAGTCTCCGTGGAAGGTATTTCTCACCTGTTTAATTTTTCCAGCAATGGAAAAGCATGGGAGACTGATGAAACCAAATCTGGATTTAACTGCGATCCAATTTGCCTTGTTGGTTCATATATTTAATTGATATATTAGAAGTTTGTGTTGACTACATTGTAAGTAGGGCTCCACCTCGGATTTACACCTGGCAGGTAAGTCTACAGTGGGGCTTGAAAGTTTGGGCACCCCAGGTAAAGATTTGCATTAATGTGCAGAAATAAGCCAACAAAAGATGAAAATATCTCCAAAATGCATCAAATGACAGATTAGACATTTGTATAATATGTCACAAAATGTTAGACTTCTATTTCCATCATTTACACTTTCAAAATAACAGAAAAAGTTTGGGAACCCTGCAGAGTTAATACCTTGTACTGCCCCTTTGGCAAGTATCACAGCTTGAAACGTTTCTTGTAGCCAGCCAAGAGTCTTTCAATTCTTGTTTGAGGTATTTTTGCCAATTCTTCGTTACAAAAGTCATTATATTTATATTTATATTCATCCTATTTTATTTATTATTTTTTCCCTTTTCATTGTAATATGCAGATTTTGTAGTCGGAATGTTGTACTTGTTTTAGTCGAAATACAATAAACCGTTGTTGAGGTCAGAAAAACTTGTTTCCACAGTGCATCAGGCTTGTCTATATGTACATTTGCTAACTTCAAACGCTGATTTTTGTGGTGGTGAACTTTTCTCACAATCCTGCGAGTTGTTCTGTCTGATATTTTTCTTGGTCTTCCAGAGCTTACTTTAACTTCCACTGTTCCTGATGACTGACATTTCTTAATTACATTCCAAACAGAGGATATTGGCATCTGAAAACGCTTTGCTATCTTCTTATAGCCTTCTCCTGATTTGTGAGCGTCAACTTTTTTCAGTTTCAGTTTTCTAGACAACTGCTTAGAAGAACCCATGGTGCTAATTGTTGGGGCAAGGTCAGATGAATCTGGACATTTAAAGCCTTAAGCTGGACATCACCTGGTCTTTCACATCGATAATTGAGAACAATCCATGACACTGTCAGGTCTCAGCTTTCCAAAGGGGGCGTTGCATGCTAGAAACTCTGCAGGGTGCCCAAACTTTTGCAGACGCCATTTTTTTGTTTTCTGTTATTTTGAAAGTGTAAATGATAGAAACAAAATCTAACTTTTTGTGACATATTACATGAATGTCTAATCTGTAATTGTGGTGCCTTTTGGAGATTTTTCCATCTTTTCTTGGCTTCTTTATGCACATTATATACATTTTAACCTGGGGTGCACAAACTTTTGAGCCCCACTGTACGTGGACCTTTGTGGTCATATGTTGAGTATTGACTGATGTAGGCCCACCCGCAACAAACCTCCTAGTCTTATGTGCAACATTTGTTCTGTATTTGTTAACTGATACGATAAGTTTGCATGCATACCACAAGTATAGCAAACTATATAGATAATCATTAGGCCAAAAGATAGCTCCCTTCTTTGGCAAGCCTTCTGCAATACACTTTGTTTCTGCTGCATTCAGTGCCAATGTTCATTTAAGTTTAATGTGTTTTTTTACAAAACCTACGACAGCAGCTAAGTGCTTCTTTGGCTTGAAAAGCATGACAAACAATGTAATTTCCATTTGCTTATTAATGGAAACCCATAACCATAGCTTTTGGTTGAGTAACTGTCCTTTTCCTTTCAAGTTTCCTAAAAAGTATTATAGAAAAAATTATTAGTATCATAATAATAATAATAATGAGTGTATTTGTTTCATAAGAACACATCCTATCCCAATCACAGCTGGGATTTATATTTGAATACATTTAAACAAAAATAAATTTAAACGAATACAAGTGGAAGTACAATACACATCATATCACACTTCTCCCAAAGAAAATTCACTATTATCATTGTCATTATTGAATTATACTGTAGAATGTCTTAAACCAATCAAGAATATCCCAAAGCCACATGGTCTCAAAGCAACTCTCACTTTGCCAAGTGATGTTTTCACCTTGCAGCTGATCTTCTGGGGGTAATTTGTTGTATTTTTCTCCAACAAACAAAGGAGGCAAAAGGTTTCTCTAAGTAGTAGTAGTCAATGTCCAAATGCCGGCTGGAGGTTGAGCTGAAATGAGTTTCTGACATCAAAAGAAACAGAACGATAAAAGGATAAAAAAGCATTGTAAGATAAAAGGATTTGAGTCACTGGATGAGAATTGCTTCTTTATAGACCAGAAATCAACAGAAATAAAATCCATTCAAACACAAGGAACCCTGGACTCCACATGTCTTAAAGGTCACCACATTCAAAAGACATTTCTCTGGACTTCAAACAACTGATCACATTCAGTTTCCACAAAAAACGATTTTTCTTCTACTCCACAAAGTTCATCAAAGCAGCGGTCCAAAAAGCATTTCTGCTTAGATATTTATCAGAGGTATCAAACTTGTGCTGTTCAGTTTACCCTTTATTTATTTCCATTTCAAGCTTAATGAGATTGTAGGACAAGGAGTGAGGACATCAGGGAAAACATATTTCCTTATAAGCCAATATTGTATGGGCAATTTGTTATGCATGCCAATTGAGCTATTGATCATCAGGCTGGAAACATTTAGCAAACTGCAGCCACCAAGGTTTAAATATTGATGTAATGCCCTTTGCGTTTGCATGCAATATTCAACTTAAACATCTTACCTTACTCATTTAAGCACTTGTGTTGATCTGGTTAAGCCATTAACCTAGTTCAGTTATTTATTGTGTTTTCAATTACAAAATAAAATGAGGGAGGGCAATGGATTATATGGATTACATCCCTTCATTTGTTCGTTTGTCCTTCAAATGTGTGTGACACACTGCTAATTACAGTTTGATGAGTTTTGGGAGAACATCTCACAATTTTTCACAAGCTGATCCAAGAAAAAGCTACCAAAGTCATGTGTTTATTACTGCTTCTTTTATTCAATGCTAATGACAGGTTGATTGTTGACTTGTGTTAGAGTCAAACGTAAGTAGTAATCCAGCTACACAATTATTAATATTCATGCTGAGGAGAAGAGGTTTGCACCTTCCAGAAAATGGCCGAGCAAATGGATTTATGTGTCGGATATGTAGTTCTTACAGACCTGTCTCCTGTCGTCATTAGGGTCTATAACTCAAATTAATGACATATATTACCTTGGGACGGTTATTTTGATTTCGGATTTAAAGGCTGATAGATGTGTTTATGAGCTGATAGTTATCATAAATAGAGCTGCTGGTCAACTTTCTCTCTCCCCAATGGCTTTTCATGCGTAGAGTATATAGTTTATTTACAGAATGGAGCACAGGAGACAACATGAGTAGACAGCATATAAGTCTTCAATTCATCACAACGAACCGATAAGTCTAAGCACATTTGTTTCCACTTATAATGGTAAAATAAAAACAGGACAATGCATTTTATAAGATATGAAAATGAATACAAATATAGAAAAGACAAACACATAAATAAATCAATACAAATTAATTAATAAAAGTAAAACTGCTATGCATTGCTTATTATGCATAATGGAAATGAGCTACTGTAAAAGTAAAATGATGCAGAGCTTTCCTGGAGAAAAAAAATAAAAACAGACCTGAATTCAAGCACTCATGTTAGCAAACACCCTGCCTTCTTAAGGGTCCTTGAGCAAGTAAAGCTGAGTGACAAAAATGTCAACACTAGTCCTGATAAGGGAATAATGTGAGTTAATTAAAGTGTATGATCGTGCGTTGGTACAATGGTAGTGGCATCGTAAAACGATGTCTTATTGTCTTGCAGGCCTTGAGCAGTGTCACGATCAAGCAGTCACATTCAGTTTCATACAGCTTGTTTTCTGCTATTTAAAATTTTTTGTTGCTACTGATGTGCAGCCACTCAACTAGTGGTGTTCAAAGTGTAGTTCAGCAATGTATTGCTGTGGACGGGGACAACAGCGAAACATATTTTAGTCAAATTAGAAAAGCCCCCAGAAACAAATAAATATAAGTTTAAATGTTTGCTATATTTAGAATATTTACACTACTTTACCTTTCCATCAGGCAGCTATTCTTGACAGGGAACTGAAGCCATTATCTATGCTCTCTTCACCATACTCCTTTAAAAAAAAAACACAATTTTTCCTTGCAGAGCACAGAGTTGTTGGTCTGCCGCTTATTCGATCAATAAGTTTGTTTGTGTGACTTTGATGAATCGAAACTATCCCTTAAACGCACCATGATGTAGTGTCAACTGAGCTTAAGCTGTAGACTGTCTGTATGGAGAATCAGTTGGCAAACATGGCATATTCATCTTCATGCTGGGTGGTTTACACAACACGGAAAGGTTAGGGATTTATTTCAAAGGCTTATTAACCAAAAGTCATTTAGGCATGTGATTGACAAACACAGCCTTAATGGATGAGTCCCAGGTACTTGTGTGCATCCATCCGTCCACTCCACCATTTGTTGCTCAACATACTGTGGTTATCAAGTTAGATTTGCTTGTTTATTATAAATGTTCTCTATTGATGTGCCGAGCATGAAACAAGTATCTCCTCTCTAGAATTGTATTGCTGCTTGATTAAAATGTCTCACCTGCTTTCATAGTTCTTTTACTGGTCATTACAGGTAGCTTCTTGTGTTCATCATAAAGAGTCAATCATGCTCTCTTAACTTTAGTAAGAGAATGAAGGGATAGTCGAGAGTTTTAATAAACCCATTTTTTCTGTAGGCTTTCTCCACTCCTTAAAGCTTCACCATATACTTATGCACTTGCTTGATCTTATCTGTTAATTGCGATAGCTTTGTATAAAAAAACATAACTTTGAACAGTCCAGAAATGCATGATACTTTCCTTTGTCACAAACCAAAGTCAATATAAAACACGGAACCGTTACAACGCCCACAACATTTTCCTAATCACAACCGTCCCGTTCTTCCCGCATGTCATGGAACCTTAAGCCCACCCACATCCTTTTCCTTAACTTATTTATTTCACTAAAGTCTTCCGTGGGCCCATCAAAGATTTTTTTGCAATTCTGTGGAATTGACACCGATTTTGAGTCAAGAGGCCATGTTCATTTCACGGAATTCTGTGAGATCAGGTTGCACATGAGGAAAAATCACAATGCAGAAATACAACTTTACAAATAATGATAGTGGTAATAGCAGTAACATATGCAAGAATCAGAAGCACATGGAGTATTAAGATGAGAGCCAACAGTAAGTAAATTTCACTCATTTTGAATCAAATTTGAGTGAATGAACAGTGCTATCTGTGTGCTTCCTGATCGCTGTAGTTGACCCGACTTTAATTTGGTTTAAATGGAAGTAAATTGACCCCTGATGTTGGTACCTGTACCCTTGGAAAGAAGAGTTATGAGTAAGAGCACCCGGGGAAATAGATGTAGCAGGTACTAAGTACCGATGTAACTGTGGAGGAAACAGTGGGGTGCTGGAATTATAATTGCACCTCCTCTTCACAGCTCAGTTGGCTTTCAGGAACCTGCCAAGATCACATTTAACACACACGGATAGACAGACACACTCAGACACTCATACACGCTTATAGAAAGCGGCAGACAGTCCGCCTGGAACACCAACACGGAATGTGCATCCATCTACACACACACAGACCTCCTACAAAAGTGATATGGCTGTTTAGTTTTTTTCAACATGTTACTGATTATCACAGAGGGGTAATTAATTTCATTTATGCAATAATACAGATGTTGCCAATGTTGCGACTAAGGCAATACTTTAAACTGAGACATTCATAAATCCCCCATAATAAATCTGTTTATTCCAATTATACTAACCATATCGTGTAGGTGGCTTTTTTTTTTTTTACCACAACATCATTTCATAAGCCCTCCGTAGTTAAAAAATAGTGCTATCAGTCAGACGCTACTTTATACATTTTGTAAAGCTGTTGGAGACAACACATGCAGCTGTTGCACCCCCAGAAGCTCTAATCATTTTGTTTCAAACACATTGATTTAATGATGATTTTTTAGGTTGTGGGGTCTTAAAAAAGTGGGTGCAACTATGGACACATGTACCGCAGTTTCTTTTGTTTAGCAGACATTTTTATCTGAACCACAAACAAAAGTGTTGTCTTTATAATTGTGTTCATCTAGAACAGGATAGTGGGAATCATTCTTAATTTATGCTTAATGTAAACATGAATAATTAACTGATTAGAGACATGAGAGTGTGGAAACAAACAGGGCATCCTCCCAAATACAGGAATGTATATAGGCTTAAATCGCTTACATGTTTTTGAAGCTTAACATTTTCACAGATTTTCATTTTGAGTTTGGAGTATTTTGTTAAAAAAGCTTAATTAAACTCAAAAAGAAGCCGACAGATTACATCAAAGGAAACAATTACCTGATGTTATTTTCAACTGAAAACTGAGAGGTGCTACTTCTTACCACTTCACCTCTAATATGGTGTATGTGCCAAAGATAGGGTTTAGTATTGATTTTTTGTCAAACTTGAGTGTGTTTCTGTGTGAGTGGCTACTTGTGAATGTGTACGCGCTCTGTTTTTGTGAGTATGTGTGCGTCTGTTTGTGCGTGTCAGTCAGGTGGTTTATCTTGGGTTTGTGAGAGAGGCAGCAAATCTTTCTGTAATTACCATCTGAAGAGCCCTGACATTTTACCAAGACTCCCCAGGTGTGTGTGTGTGTGTGTGTGTGTGTGTGTGTGTGTGTGTGTGTGTGTGTGTGTGTGTGTGCGCGCTGAAGGCCTTTTGTCTTGTGGGGCTGAAACAGCTGTGTGCTCCTCGCTAATTAACAAGGAACTTCATAATTACTGTTAACTGGCCTACTACTGACAGAGAGAGAGAGAGAGAAAGTCAGGAGACTGGTAGAAAGAGAGAGAGAGGAATGTTGAAATAAGCAAATATGTTCACATTGAACAGGGCAGTGCAAAATACAGAACGTAAAAATTACCTGCCTAAATTGCAACATATAAAATGTTGTGCACGTCATTTCGCTACAAGGTTATTTCAGTTTATTAGGACTTAGCAATGACTATGGTGATAATGATAACCCTGTACTGACAGAATGGGTAATGACTGAGGTTGGGATCAAAGTGTCATCGCCACAGCAAAGTCAGAACAAAAATCAGATGAAGTGGTCAGATGATTAGTGGGGTTGTAAACAAGTAGGTTAGTCATCCCACCTACCACTTTATTTTGACGTTAAACCAATATGCACACCTGAAATGTTGTCTGCAATCTCTCAAGTTTGGGTATTTTACTTTGCACTTTTGTCTATGCTTCCAAATGAGTGTGAAGCAATGGCTTTTTTTAGATAATTTGTTTGAAATTTGGGGGAAGTATGCTCATTTTCTTTCTGGAAAGACACCACAGTCCTGGAGTCACAACTGGTTGCCTAGCAACCTCCTGATTATGACGGGAAATCCAGAAAATGACTGCATCCTGCCGCAAAATAATCAGGCTAGCTGTTTTACACTGCTTCCACTCTTAAGGCAAAGCAAAGCTAACCAGCTGTTGGCTGTTGCTTGAAAACTCGCGGTCATAAGAGTAGTATCAATCTTCTCATCTAATTCCTGGCAAGAAAAGGAATAAGCATATCCCTCTATCCAACCATCCATTATAGTTTTTGTGAGTTAAGTTTCAATTGAATTTATTGCCCTTGTTAAACTGGTTAAACAGATTACACTTAGTATTCATATGGAAGGCGCTATCTGTCTGGTTGTCTGTTCTTGTACCTTTCCAGAGTTTTGTTTGTGCTCAGTCAGCATGAAGAATGGTAAATTGACTGATTAAAATAAGACAATAAAAAATGAAGTCATAAGGAAGCCCAGTGATCATAGCAAAATATTCATTTACATACAACAATTAGGGAACAAGTGTTTACAGAACCGAAGCCAGATGAAAACATTGATGAAACATCAAAACAGAACAGAGACATCCCACTGTTATTGCGAATTTTATAAGGGGCATGCACACACAGTAGCAGTGCTGCAGGGACAGATAGTAGTAGAAGAGGAGAGAGGCACATCAAAAAAAGAGGGAGACCAATATGAACATAGAGATGAGAGAGAGACAGGGAGGGTTGTTGTTTCTCCCCGGGCTAAATGTCACTGCTGCCACATTGTTTCGGTCACTTTGAGCATAGCTAACTTTGTGTGTGTGTGTGTGTGTGTGTGTGTGTGTGTGTGTGTGTGTGTGTGTGTGTGTGTGTTTGAATCCATGCCTGTGATCTACACAATATGTCACATCTGTCTATATCACTAGCTCTATCTTTGGTTGCCTCTGGAAGATTCTTAAACCTTAGCTCAAGAGGTCAAGTAGATCAGTTGAAAGATATACACACACTTGGAGTACATGTAATGGAAAAAATACAAAAACCTCACATTTACTTCAATTTGCAATGAATTCCAAACATATAAATTGACACACTGCTGACAGCTACATTTGAAAAGGGCGCATTATCCTACAAATTAAGAGACCCATCCTTTTCAGGTTCTTGTTGTGTCTCTTAGGTTCACACTGATGAGTAAAGGTGCTGTGCCACACAAAACCGTTTTTACATGTATTTTTTAAAATATTTTAGTTTCGTATTTGTTTGTGTTATGTCGTGAATGTTAAAATCAACTGCTCCGTCAGCCCTAGCCACTGAAAAGAAATAGGCGGAGAAATCAGGCCGATTACAAAAGCTGGTCAGCCTGACGTCATGTTGCCTGAGCTCATTACTACTCATGAGCTCACCCAGTTGCATTGGGTAGAGGATGCTGATAGTCAGGCTTTCATTGGATAGCTGTTAGCCAATCAGAGTCAAGCAGCTTAGCTCGGTGAATGAGACCTGGCACAAATCAAGCTGAGTCTTCCTGCAGACTTTCTATACCACACAAGAAAGGCTTAAAACAAGGTAACTGAGACATTTTATCCAGAACATGTTATGTTTTGTTAGAAGCAGTACATACTTAGTACATACAGATATTCACAGTTTTATTACAAGTACATGAGCTGCATGCATATTTCTTTTATGGTAACTCAAGAGTATTCCTAATCTGCAGTAACTCCATCTATGTGTGTATGTATGCATGCTCTATGTTGTAGTTATTGTGTTTGGGTTTTATTTTTGTCCTAATAATTTGCTTGGGGTCTAAGCAGTTGGCTATTGATCTGTGTGTATGTGCGTTTGTGTGTGTTTGTGTAGTGGTCATGTCACGCTGTGTTGACTTCCATGTCAGACAGCAGCGTTCTCTCCTCACTCCATTACTTCCCATTCTGTCGTGCGTGTGCTTGTGTGTGTCTGTCAGTCTGTGTCAATGATTTCTCGCACGGAACAGTTCTTGTGCTGAATTCTGTTCTTTCAGGCTTGCAGCTGTTTAATTATTCCTTTACCCACACTATCACACTCATATGCATACTCACACTTCTAACAATCCCAAGGTGAAATAAATTAAAAGCCCAAAACACTGTTCCACGTCATTATGCAAACGGATTGTACACTTTCACAGGAGAGTTGCAAAAACCGCTAAATTAAAATGGCTCCAAAACAAAAAATAAGCAAGCGTGTACAAAGCACACAGTCATTTATGCCAGTTGGTTCATGCTACACTGTATCTAAAGACCAGAAGCTTAGGCCTTTAAAAAATGGTGTTATGTAGCCTATTCTTTATTACTCAACATGTTTATCCTTACCAAGTATTTTCCTTTCAGGATGGAACATGCCAAGTTGGTTTTCCCCTGACCTGTTTTCATGTTCAATTTCTGAGTTCTTTTAATGGGAGTGGAGGTAAGAGAGAAGCTGTTGGATTTAAACTAGGGGTCTTCAATGTTTTTTATTTAAGCAAAAGTGCAAAATATTGGTCTAGATGACAATATACAGAAACGTTATCTACACATACCTAAGGAGGCACAGTGCAACTTTCCACAATCCTTCTTTGCAATCAAAGGTTTCCACCCCAAAACAAAGAGAGGGAATAAGGGAATGAGACAAAAGAAAAACACTACAGCAAGAACAATGTCTGCAGACCACTACCATGACACACAGAGACAGACCCAGACAAACACACAAACAAACAAGAGGCATTGACAAAGAGCCCGGCATAAGACAGAAGGGACCAAACACACGCACAGAAGCAAGAAGGCTATGTCTATAACGTTTTTTAAACAAAGGACCCCTTGGCTGAAAAAGAGAAACAGGGGTGCTCAACATTCAGGGAATAAAATTAAATTGCACAATAATCTAGGACTACAATAACTTGTGTGCAACCTGAAGCCTAAATACATACTGTACTTTTTTATGGCATATACTAAGCTATTAAAATAATTGTTGGCATTATTTTATAAATCTCTTAATTCATGTTAAACATATGTACACAGTGAATCCTTAGGAGGTGCTGTGATGGGCTACCTTATATCATTATTTTTTTGCACAAATAGGCTGTTTAATATATAATATAATATTTAAATGTATTGTATGGCTTAGAACTGACAACACATATTCCACTGCAATCTCCATGGGTGCTGTCATAGAGTCCAAGATTTTCATCTATTATTCACATTATTCTGTGGAGCATCTCCGGGAGTTGGTGCGTGGAACTAGCCGCGGGAACTACGGGTGCGCAGGGTGCTGCAGCACCCCCTTAGCGAAAGGTAGGCAAACTACAAGCGTAATTGAAAGTTACATACATTAATTTTAATTAATTGATTATTGATATTAACCTACTCCCTTTTATTACAATAAAATGTAACACATCATTTGATCAGAAGGATTTTTGCCAGTTTCGCCAAGACTGCGCGCCTCTCGTACTCATTCATAAGTGAAGATAGTTGTGGAAACTGTCCCGGTGGGTCAACAGTACAGAAGTTAGCTCGCCTATAACATGGCACGAAAGCACATTTGGGATTCTGTCATTAATCAATCACAGGCTAAAATGCCTAATAGACCTGAGTCAGAAAACCCAGCAACTGTGACCGAAAGAAGTAGCAGCAGCACCTCTACAGCTGTCACTCCCACAGCAACCCGGCTAGCAACAGACAACGAGGCAGCTAACTTTTGATTTGATTGAATTTAATTCAGTGATTTCAAATTGTTTTATACCATTTTATGTTGAAGCTGAGTGTTTGAGCTTGTAGTAGGCCTATTCTGTACCATTGTTGTAGCTTTGTGCCTATATCCTGCGTTACCCTTGCCTACCCCAGCCCTGTCTTGGATTTTGGATTTCATTCTTGCTTTTGTTTTTCCAGATGTGGAGCGTTGGCTGAAAATGTCACTCAAAAATGTATCAGCACCCCCACCTCAAATGTGTTGTATGTTCCTGTGGCCAAATCGCGGGAGGACATCATCATCATGCTATCTCTCTCTCTTTGTGAACTCTAGTGCCTTTCAGGAGTTCTTTTTTTTTATGAAATGTAGTAATTTACTTTCAAGGTGTACCTTCTTTCCCTTTACTGGCTTTGTCTACTTCCACTTCACTAAGCAATTACCTACACAGAATGCCTTTCAACAGTCCCCAGAAAATACTCCTGAACTTCTTCAATTCAACTCAGGGTTATACATGTAGGTGGAAAGAACAGTAGCAGATATATTTCTTTTCTTTTTTCTTGGGTCAAGACAAAGCAAGACTTGCATGTCTACAATGCCATCTGTCTCATAGAGGCATTGCATTCACATTCAGATGCTGATGTCATTGGAACAAGTGTTTGCCTTTATGATAGTTTGCACACAATAATAAATCTAGCAAGAATACTGATGAACTGACACCTATATCTGACGTTCACTTTTCTCTCACCTTTCCGACTCGATTGTTTGGCTGAAATCTCTCTCTGTGACATCTTACTCTCAACATGTATTCAGATATATACTTTTTCTATAACATCTGGTTGTAATGCATCGACTACCTGAGTAACTTTGTACAAGAGATGGATAGATGTGCTTGATGAATTAAATTTAGGTCAGAGAAAAATGGAAGTAGTACTCAGAATTGCTGATGACCCCCAAATGTACTTATTATCTCTGTAGAACTAAAGTTCAAATATGATCATGCACTTAGCACTTAACATCTGTAGTCATCTTCATTCACTGGCTTTCTGAGAGCTGTAAGGGATCCCAAGGACCTGGAGTAGTATCTATACACAAAGCACTGCTAATATATAGTGATCCCTTTGCTAAGCCCTTTATCGCAGCAATTAGCTGGATGTCTTGTAACGGCTGGAGGAGAAAAGAGCTTTAGAGTGGCCAGCACAGGTGTGTGGGAGAGGCAGGAATGAAGAATGGATTCAGGAACTGATTCATTTACTGGCTGACTGAGTGGATGACTGACATACAGGCTTTGTACCTGCTGATTGACCAACTGACGAATGCAGGCCGACTGAATGATGAATAAAAGCAGCTTGCTGACTGTCTGGCAAACTTGTGTTTCATAGAGGTCTTATGTGGTGCATAGAGGAGTTTATCCTTAGTGCTTAGATACTTTAAGGAAATCAACAAGGCCTTAGCCAATTGGAAAATCTGCCTGGTGAGATAATACAAGCTCCTCTCTTCTCCATAGCTTGTTGGCCGGTTTTGAAATATCAATTAAATTCTTAACATTAAAGGTTTGTGTTATTATACAAGGGCTTTTATCTGCATTTGTGAACCATATTATGTGTGGGTGGTGAGTAAGGGAGAGTGTATACAGTATGTGCCGGTGGAATCTAATCAGGTTGTTTGTTGTAGCTTAGGGCAGCTGTTTTGTGTTTGGATCCATAACACGCGCACGCGCACACACACACACACACACACACACACACACACACACACACACACACACCAGGGGACTATACTTGACTTAGAGATAATGTTTTCTAAATGTGTGAACCCACATTGTTGTTACCAGACAACCTGGTATTGTGTGTTTATGTGTGTGTGAATGTGTTTACTGTGGCAGACAGCTGATGTTTAAAACATCCTAATGCTCTTTCTCAAATTTGGCAACATCAATGCAAATTGTCCTTGGAGACACACGCAAACACACACACAAACACACACACACACACACGTGCATACTCGACTTGGAGATTTGAAGTGATTTGTTTTCATCCAACTTCTAACAGCTACTCTGACTGAAACACAGACACTTAAACGGACACGCACATACACAAAGACGAGCACAAAGATAGACATGCACCCACTCAGCGAGATAGACAGAGGGACCCACAGAAAGGAGATAACTTAAATTTAACAGAAGGGGGAGGGAGGAGAAGAAAGGCAAAACAGACAAAGAGGTGTGGGTGTGTGTGTGTGTGTGTGTGTGCGCACTTGCGCGTGTGCGTGCATGCATGCGTGCGTGTTGTTAAACCAGAAGGATGGAGGGTTATATTTGTGCGATGGCTGCAATGTCACAAAGGAGATAAAAACACTAAACATAACAGATAAGAACATAGGTTGACTGGTTATCTGCATTGAGAAAGAACTCTAAGACAAAGAGAGTTAGACTGCTTGTGTATTTTCTCCATCAGACACCTGAAGCTACCTTCAGGTTACATCCGGTGTCACAGACAGTTTGTTGCTTTATACTGGCCTGCTATTTCAGCACTTGAAGCACTTCAAAGAAACATGAAACCACACCAGCAAACTAAATGAGTGTCTCTTGAGTCAGCTTACTGTTGGTAAAAATGTGTGTTTTGATGTCTTTATTTCAGTGGACGTTTCCAACAGGTGCTCCCTCATCACAGCCTCGTTGTTAATTCCCTTGAAGTGGCCTTGTTTGTAATGCCAGTCAGTGGTATCTAGGGACTATTTCAAGCTTTCTATCAGTCAGGCTAGTTTCAGAAAAAAACACACACATACTTTTAAAATTACATTCCATTTTAGCTTGCGGCTAAGCCTTAAAGAAGCCTTTCTTGTCTTGATTGGGATTTATTTTCATGTTTTTTTTAATTTAATGAAGTAGTTTCATGCCAGGAGGAATTCAAGGGTTCCTGTTCAGCTGACGTGCATGATTTTTAGGCTACCTAGTTGCTGTGTCACTTAGCATCTGGCTAGCTTAGCCTCTGTTTAGGCAGGTTTAGTCTTGCATTGCCAAACCTATCTTCAGAACACTGTGTGTCTCACTCTGTGACAGCGCTGGAGTGTGTTTTACACAACTTATCTATTCTGTGATAAGGGAAAAACACTCAGTGCCCTATCTTGCACCCGGCACAGCGCTACACTCATCTGTAAACCAATGGGTGTGCCGGTCTTACAGGGTTGGGTTCAGGTGCATTCTTTTTTTAAAGATATTTTTGGGGGCTTTTCCACCTTTAATGGACAGGACAGCTAGGTTAGAAAGGGGGGAGAGAGAGGGGACGACATGCAGGAAATTGTCATAGGTCAGACTCAAACCCTGGACTTCTGCGTCAAGGCATAAACCCTTCAAGTATATGTGCACCTGCTCTACCAACTGAGCCAACCCAACCACTTTTTTTTTTTTTTTTTTAACGGCTTTTCCCTTTATTACAGTGATACCAGTGAGACTGGAAAAGGGGAGAGAGATGGGGGATGACATGCAAAGGGCAGCAGGTTGAATCCGAACGCTGCGCCGCTGCAGGACTCAGCCTACATGGGGCGAACGCTGTTACTGCGTGAGCTGGAGGCTGCCCCAGTTAAGCAGCAATCTTGATGTATTGCTATCCTGAGGCAGTTGAAAGTGATCGCACCATTGACCAACAAAAGCCTGGTCTAAAGTCAATAGCGCAGCATTTCAATCTTATTTTAACAGCACATTAGTAAAATGTGCCTAGGGTTCGTGCACAGCGCGCGCACACTTTGCGTATTACACACACAGGGACGGGGAGCAGCACACAAACATGCAAAACTTAATAAACAAAAAATACTACAATGTGAAATAATATTGTATGATCTGGTCTTATACGCTTTCACTTCACACACGAGCAGATCAGTTTCTCCTCCTGAAAATCCGCCATCATAATAGCAATGCACCAAGGTACAAAAGCGCCTGGCTTTTAAAGGGAATGGGAAATGACACTCTGATTGGTTTAATACATATTACGCCCAAAACACACCTATGATTAATTAAGACACTAAGTACAACCCTTTTAAACCATGCGCCTGGAGCATGGACCCTTTTTTCCACCTTCAAACTAGCAAAAGTAGATTCATTTATACATGCCCTAAATGCAGCTGCGCCAGACACTTCACAACGTGTGCTTAGATTGCTAAAATAAGGCCCTCCGGCTTGTTTGAATTTCTTTTAACCAATCACAACCGTCCTGGGCAGCGCTTAGCCCCAGATGCATGCATTTATCCCAGCAATTTACATCCGGTAAGCAAAATTAGGGCAGGTTCCGTTAAACTTAGATGGACCTGATTTCTCTTGTAAACACAGGTTCAGCTAAATTACAGCTTAACCATTCATGTGATTATCTGGTGGTAATCTGATAAAGGCAGACCCACACAGTGTGATGCATCAGAATGCTGCAGCATATATGTTCACTCAAGTTATGGTAATAAATAAAGTCTATTTCAGCTATGTGGTTTTTCAGATCAACAAACAAGAATCTGCCAAGTGTCAGATGTGAGATGGCAGATGTGACACATTTCAAATTGAATTACGCAATACTAATGTATAGGTAATGAAAGATCATGGTCTTGATTTTAATTTTGAAGAATTTCTGCAGTATTTACTGACCTTAACCAAAATCCTTCTGTTGCCTAAACCTAAGCGGACATGGGGCTCAAGATTTGGACCCCAGTCTTTGCTGTCCAGAACCTGCACCTTGTACAGCCACCATCCACCCTTAGTAGCAGTACGTAAATCTAGCATTTCATTCACTCAATAAAACATTGCCTGTGAACATAATCTCGGCGGCAGTTACAAGTTACTAGCAGAAAAGTTTGAAACCACAGCTTTCGAAGACAGATCATTAAATAATAAACTGTATTATTGGGTTCCAAACAACCCAGGTTTGTACCCATCTTAAACCTTCACCCACTCCTAAGCTAATAATAGAGCAACATCCCCAGCAGCATTATCATGCAGACTCCAGACTGAAAAGTACCGGATGGGTCAGGTTCAAAATCAGGACTTTCTTGCTGTAAGGCAAAAAGTGTGCTATCTTCTGAGCACCGTGAATAATATGATTTGATCATTCATAATATAATATAATATAAATCTGAGGGAGAGAGAGACTGTCAGTATTTTAACATAAAAAGCTCCTTATGTAAGTGCTACAAGAGACCCGCTATTAAAATGCCGTCACCCTGCTTCTGGCTTTGTTTACATTGTGACTGATTGGATTGTCTTTCAATCGATTGTCTCATCTGACACAAGGAACAGGAAAGTCTTCTGAGAGCGGTCTACATTGATTTTGAGGCTGTGTAACCTCTGACTTTGTCAAGTTTGTATCCTCTAGAGTGAAATAGATGTCTATTTTTGGGGGGGCTTGGATTCATTGCAAACATGTCAAATGGCTTTGTTAGATATCTCAGATATACCTGAAATTTACACCATATAATCCTGGATTTTCTAATTAACCAGAGCCATAAAAGCACGGTTGATGTTTCTGTTTTTCTCTGTCCATCTGTCGACTGGACTTTCTAGTTTTAAACTTGACCAAAGTCACTTCAATAACACAAACCCAGCCACACATACACACACACACACACACACACACACACACACACTTGATATGCACACACACATACACATATGCACACACACACACACACACACACTCACACACACACACACAGACTCCCCAGTTACATCTTATGCCTCCTGCAATACACTGATAAGGCCCCCCCCCTCTCTCTCTCTCTCTCTCTCTTTCTCTCCCCCTCTCACTGTCTCTCTCATTTTCTTTGTCTCCCTTGCTTTTTCCCCATTTTTATTTTGTTCTGAATTACTTCATCTATCTCTCTTCTTCTTTGTCTCACCCTGTTTATCTCTATTTTTGTATCTTCCCATCTCTGCCCATATCTCTTTCTCTCTCTATCTTTTTATCCCCACTATTTTTCCCCATGTCTTGATCTTTCATCTTCTTTTCACTATCAATATCTTTCTGTCTCAAGTCAGCCTTTATATCTATCTCTTTCTGTCCTCTTTTAAAAAGACATTAACCACAACATCCGTTATCTTTTTATATATGTGATGTGTTCTTCAAGAACTTTTTAGGCTAAAATCCTGTAATGTTTGTTTTGGAATTCATTCGGGCTCAGGGCAAGGCAGTTTATTGTCTGGTAACAACACACATTTTCTCAGCATTATCTAAGGCATATATTTATGAGTAGAATCCAGTCCTGTTGCTCTGCACAATGTGCTGAGCTTTATAGATATATCCGAATGCCCTGAAGCAACATATTTAATGGCCTGTTACACCATAAAGAGAAAAGTATCCGCTCAAGTTCTGATATTTACATTTAAAAATGGGCAAACAGTATTTACAAAAAAAAGCTTTTGACATAGAGAAGAATCTTCTCTTGTGTTCTCATGCCCTTTCCAGGACAATACAATAAATTTGATAAAAGCAAACTATCAACCTCACATATCATAGTAAACATGTTATTTACACAGCAGATTATCAGAGGGGCGGCTGTGGCTTAGTGGTAGAGCGGTCGCCTACCAATCAAAGGTTGGTGGTTCAAATCCTGGCTCTGCAGTCCCATGTCGAAGTGTCCTTGGGCAAGACACTGAACCCCGAGTTATCCCCCGAGTGTCAATATGTGTGCATGTTTATCTGATGAGTAGGTGGCACCTTGTACGGCAGCCTCAGCCACAGTGTATGCATGTGTGTGAATGGTGAATGTCTCCTGTAGATGTAAAAGCGCTTTGAGTAGTCGTTAAGATTAGAAAAGCGCTATGTAAATACAGCACATTTACATTATGTTTATTAACAAATGACACCTTTTACCTCCAGACTTTACTGGTGTCTGTGTTGAGAATCACATCTGACAAGGACATTGTGAAAAATCTATCAATCAGTGTCTTCTGAAATCCCTCTGCTTAGCTCATTTATGGTCACTTAATGCACTGTATTGTTTTGGGTTAAACACTTAGTATGCATGGATAACTTCAGACAGCTTTTCAGTCAGAACACTAATGATAATACCATTACAGTGATACCCACTGTTTTTATAGCTCAGATTGTAGTTATTTTATTGTTTCAAATAATACCTACAGTTTTGTTTAAAATAATAGCGGTGATTTTTTACATGGCACGAGTAAGTGTTAAGTCATAGAAATCCAACAGACCCAACAGTCATGACATGAATGCTGCTCATTTTGTGTAATTGAATCTGTAATTGAAAGGGGCATCTTTAAAATGATAGCAGTGTTGTGTTCAATTAGTGAGGTGATTGAGTCTGTGAAGAAGCAGGTGTCAGTTTTGGCCCATATTTAAAAAAGGAAGGCGCAAATGTTGGGCATGCTGGTTATAGTGCATTTCACACTGAAATACTCAGCAAAATGGGTTATTCCAAATATTGCTCTGAGGAACAAAAGACTTTGATTAAAAAGTTGATTGGAGAGGGGAAAACAAACCAAGAAGTGCGGAAAATTGTAGTCTACTCATCCAAAATTACTTCAAATGCCTTGAAATGGCATCTTAAGCCTGAACAACAAGGGAAAAAGCAGTCAACTACCATTCGAACGGATCGAAGAATAGCAAAAATGGCTAAGCCTCAACCAATGATCTGCTCCAAGAAAATCAAAGAAGGTGTAAAGTTACCTGGGAGTACCGTTACGATCAGAAGAAGGCTATGTGA
This sequence comes from Etheostoma cragini, assembly GCF_013103735.1. NCBI lineage: Eukaryota > Metazoa > Chordata > Actinopteri > Perciformes > Percidae > Etheostoma > Etheostoma cragini. The sequence continues at coordinate 15,099,104 of NC_048420.1, read as the reverse complement.
AGCAAAGCTATCAGCTAGAAGCCCCCGCAGTGTCCCGTTGCTTAAAAAAAGGCAAGTACTTAATAGGTTGACTGGCCAAAGGAGAAATGGCGCAACATTCTGTGGACTGGTGAGAGCAAAATTTTTCTTTTTGTGCCTAGGGGCCGCAGACAGTTTGTCCGACCACCCCCATGCAGTGAATTGAAGCCGCAGAAGACCGTAAAGCATGATGGTGCAAAAAATCCTGTTATGGGGATGTTTCTAATTCTGTGGTGTTGGGCCTACTTCTCGCATACCAGGGATCATGGATCAATTTCAATACATCAAAATACATGTTGCCTTATGCTTAAAAGGAAATGCCTTTTGAAATGGGTCTTTCAATGAGACAATGACCTAAAACACACCAGTAAATGTGCAAAGTCTTGGTTCCAAATGAACACGATCGATGTTATGGAGTGGTCAGCCCAATTTCCGGACCTCAATCCCATAGAACACTTGTTGGGTGACATCTAAAATGCTGTTACTGAGGCCAAACCCAATAATGCAGAGGAATTGTGGAATGTAGTTCAATCGTCCTGGGCTGGAATTCCTGTTCACATGTGCCAGAAGATGGTCAGCTCCATGCAACACAGATGTGAAGCAGTTCTTAGAAATAATGGTTATGCAACTAAATAATAGTGCAGTGATTCAAGGTAAAGCAAACCCTTGAGTCCTTGTAAGTTCATTCAGTAAATGTTCGAGTTTGTAAAGAAAAATGCAAATACTGCTATTTTTTTTAACAGCCTAATATTCCTTTTTCTTCACTTTCTGTAAAGGTAGAACACAAACTTGATCAATGTTGGTCATGTTTTGATTTGGAATTAAATATGCAGTGTTCCCAATGCATTGATATTATGGAATTAAAAGCTATTCTCAGGATTTGGGGCATTAACTTTTTTGAAACACACTGCTATTATTCTGAACACAACTGTATATCACAGTAAGCAACACCATCCTGGGAATTATTGGTGGAATGTTATTTAGCTTGATTTCAGTGGAATTGAGCTTGCAGAAGATAAGTTTTAAAATTGTCATGCACTTCTTCCATCTTCCAATTGCAAAATCCCCCATTTACAGACGCTCTTGCCTCAAAGATGAATGAAATGACTGTGATTATTATGTCTATGGGGGAAAATTGCTGGAACAAATCAATTCTGCAGCGAGACAATCAGCAGCTCCTAAGTTTGATCGCCACCACTATTCAGATGGCACAGCATATTCTTCACTATGAAAAACGTTGAATCTTGACTGCGTTGTCTTCAGCCAGATGTGCTCATGTTAAAACTGCTGATCTTACAAACTGTGATGGGTGATTGTCAATCGGATCCTGGTGTTTTAAATCCGAGTGTGGGCTTTAAGGATGTCCGTGTCGGTCAGTTGGTCACTCAGACGAGGCATTCAGATTACTGCATTTTGTTTTTTGGCATCACTGCCTTTATTCAACAGTATGCAGTCAGGATACAGATAGGAAATTGAGAAAGAGACAATGAAGGTTTTGACTTAGGCTACTTTGGTAGCGTTGCATCTATTAAACTCTTGTAAATTTTGATTAAATGAGGTCAAAAAGAAATTCTATGAGTAGATTGAGAGCAAAATGGCTTATAGAGGTTTTTCCTAATAAAGGTTTCTTGGTCATCCTGCATAAAACTGTAGATGCATTCACATCAGTGGAGAGAAAGAAAAGTATAACAAATGTATACGAAAGTAAATTGTAAGGATCAAGATACCGGGTAGTGCACTGTGTAAAAGTATGATATCTTCTCATCGTATTCCTTTAAATGCATACAGAGGTGCACTGATAAAGATACCAGTATCACATTATGATCTTACAATCAATTAGAGTATCATTATTGCAGAATTTCACAGCAGGGAAATCCGATAGACAGAATGGAAGACAAAGATGCCAACTTAATTTTTTGCTATTTTTCGAGCGTGAAGACAATATCAATCTAATGGAGAAAATAGGAGAATATCACATTTTCTTTTTTTGCTGTTATTTCAAACAGATCCTTTACAAAAGAGTAAAATGGTGCTATTTATCTCAAGCCATGCAAAGATTACTATCTGAAATTGATATCATAAGTCATAGAGTGCTACAGTATCCGTTCTTACCTTGCGGACTAAATTGCTCTGATAACACTTATCTTTGTTGCATGAGGGTGCCAGGTGGCATATGTTTGCATGTGTGCGGGAACACTAGGATTTCTAGCTGTGTTCATGCTGATCATTCTAGAGACCCTGTTTAAGTTTAACACAAGAAGTTTATTCAGCTGTCACATCTCATTGGCTTCTGGTGCTCCTCTAAATGGTCCTGCGAGCCAATAAAGTTTACTCAAGGTTGCGATGTCACAGCAGCTGTTTCCTGAAGAGATGGAGTAAATTAAATGGGCCAGATGACTCAGCAAAATGTTCTCACACATAGGCTGACAAACAGACAAACACACACACACACACCCACACACACACACACACACTGATGAATTGTCATCCCCACACAAACTTGCATATACACACCAACAGCATGCAGACACAGGAAACTCATAAATATTGTCAATGTCTCACCCTACAACCTACCAGGCACACTCTCTCTATCTCTGTCTCTCTCTCTCTTGCTTTCACACACACACACACACAAGCACGCATGACTCCCTCTTTTCCAGTCAATATGGCTCATGGCAGTGGGAACAATGAGTGGTGCAATGAGTGGCGTGTAGAGCTTAACTTCAGTTTTGTGTGTGTGTGAGAGCATATTTGATGTCAGCAGGGTTGATTCACACTCACTTACCCCCCGACAACTGGAATCATACCACCCGCCTCTTGATGAGCTCACATCAATACACACACACTCACACACACACAAACATGCAGCTAATTAAGACTCTTCATTATTGTTGGATTATGCTGTTTAGCTCAGCAGCTACTGGCTTTTCGTTATGGGTAAAAAAGAGCTAAGGACCCTTAAGTACATTTAGCAGACTGCTAGTTTTACTTAAAAAATGGAATTGTGCACAAGACTAACTAATGAAGAAGAGTAGTGTTACCCATACTTAATGCTACAACACACAAGCCTCCAGTCCTCTTTATGGTTTGTATGCTGTAGTGGTATATTTGTTTAATTTAGATCATTGTAGTTTTTTAAAATGCGTTTTGGGGGCAAAACTCTTATGTCAAGCCAACAGTGTTTGGGTATCTCTTGTGCCAAATGTTTTTGTCATTTTTCTTAAGAGAACTGGGTTGGGCAAGGTTAAAGAACACCTTTTGATTTATTACAACTTAAGCCTTATTTTGTATTTTTTACCATTATCTGAATTCTGACTGGGCAAAGAAATGTGATCAGTCAGGTAGTCACACAAGTTGGAAAACAAACCTTGAGGTCAGCCAGATTTATGTGGAAGATAAAACTGAGGCAAACTGTTACATTATTACTGTTTGCACAAACTGTTCTTTGCGAAGACATACTCCCTGGTTTAGTTTGGATCTACCGTACTTACTGTTTTGTGCACTTACCGTTTTTATGTGCAATGAGGCATAACCACTTTTTTATGCTCACTTTCACTTTACCTCCAAATAAAGTCCATCCATCCATTTTCTGCAGTTTATGCAGGTCCAGGTGGCAAGCTAAGTAATTTAGTGCCTTTCTCCTTAACAGACAAAATGCTTTACACTTTGCCTCTCCTTTACACACACATACACACACAATTAGGGTTAGATCAGACATTTCAACATATGACAGTAGGAGCAAGGGATTGACCCTACCGACCCTGTTATTGACGACTGATGGAAGATTGATGGTTTGCTCTACCAGCCATGTACAGTAGCTCTTCCTGGGGCAACCTGTGGCATTCCTTAGCCCAAGTGGCTAAATCCCTCCATTGTATTCAAGGTCCACTCATGGCTTATCCAAAGAACTTTCTGAAGGACGAATCCAGGAAGCGTCCATCAAATACATGACCCAAGTTTAAACCTGAATTTTTCTTTAAATCCTATTTGGGGAAAACAATTCATTATCATTAATTGGCAAATGGAAATGCCTAGTAATTGTCCTTGTGCTTGTAGGTTGGCACATATAATACCAACTGGGTCTTTGCTCAAGTAGTCTATATACTTCCCATTTCACTTCCAGGATTACTCCGTTCCTACATGAAATTCCTCTAGATGCATGTATTTTCCATTTCCTTCGTCTTTCTTTGTGTTGTAATTTTAAATTCGGTGGATTTTTGAGGACTATTGTTGACTGCTCCTCAGATCTCTAAATGCTGAATTGAGACAGCTAGCTAGAGTATCTGCCCAATCTGAGTTTTCTCTTGCACAATTTTCTTGCAGCGACTCTGTGCAGAGTTTAACACTGCCTATGACTATTCTGATTGGCTTAATGAAATGCCATTAAATCAGATTATGTTTTCCTCCCATCCACGAATGCTATGTGGGGTGGCCAGACCCTCCTTTGGAGGAAGGTCTAGCAAAGCCAGGCTATTGCTCAAGGGTACTTTAGCAATATTGGGAACTGAACTTTTTCATTATGTTGGATCTTAACCCTTGTATGGTATTCGGGTCAAATTGACCCATTTCAGAAAGAAAGAAGAAAAACGGTACAAGTTACATTTTTTCTTCCTGAAAACCAATGGCCTTACCTTTTTTTCTTTGATAAACATGTATTCCTGACTCAATTTAGAATATTATTCTGGATATGACCACTAATGTTTTTTCCATAGTGGATTGTTAACCTGCCTTAGCCTTATGACAAAAAAAGAATCCCACTTCCATTTTTAATAGTAGAGACTGATTGCATTCCCTAAACATATATGTTATCTCAAGTGTTTGAAATTGAGATAAAGACCATGTTTGTAGATTGTGAAGAAAAATTTGATTTCAGAATGGTTTTTAAAACCCCAAATAAGTCATGGGTCAATTTTACCCGAGGGATACGAGAGGGGCCCAAAAGGGAAAACAATACAAGGGTTAAAACTGATATGCCACCAAACTCAGCTGATCCTATTATTTGCTCTCCATCTCTTAAAACCACCACACTCACCTCCACTCCTCTCCTCTTTACTTCTCTCATAAAAATCATTAAGAAAAATACTTTTTGTGACGACAGCGTATGTCTACGTGTCTCTTCATGTGTGTACATCTGACAGTATGTATTAGTGCAGATGTGTTTGCCTGAACTCATGGCTGCCTGGTTGTGTATTTGCGTGGGTGTTTTTGTGTGTACTTTGGTATGTGTATTTGTATGTTTTACTTTTGGTCACGACTCTCTCCTCTGCTGGCCTGTTGCCGCCTCCTTACATCATTAATCCAACAGATCTTTAAATCTCTGCAGCTCCTTTTGATTAAAAATGGCAATTGCATTTAGTATATTACTGCTAAGGTTACTCCGGTTCTCAACTCAGACAATAAACCCTTTTTATACTGTGGAACGTTTTTCAGGGATATGGAGGTTTAGCCTAAGGTGAAGAGACAGAAAGGTGGTTAGTTCTATCCACCACTGACTGAAGGATGCACTCCAGCAGGGAACTGGAAGGTGGCTGGTATAACACCTACGACGCTTACTATCCCTGCCAAAGTTCCCTTGAACAAGGTGTTGACACGTTCTGAAGTGTTGCTGCTCTCCGGGTGACCCTGCTCTCTGACAAAGAAAGACAGATATTTAAAAGCCCTATACTCGCTTTCTATGCAAAGCAGTGCTTTTTTTTATAGCTGAAGCTGGAGTAAAAACTAAATAGCATATGGGTAGTCCTGACTTTATGTAACTGCATGACTAACAAAGCACAGTAAACTCCAGACAGCTATTTTAGTCTTGCGCTAGCTATGATGATAATCAAGCTGGGATAGAATGTCAGTCATGCTGTGCAGTGTCCAGCATGACTCTCAAGATGCTAGCAAAATTAGCATTGATGGCAAATGCAACATGTGCTTTGTTATGCTTGGGCCTGATAGCCTGAGGTACCAGAACAAGATTTATCCCCTTCAATGACTACAATCTTGCCAGCATGAAATGGTGAAATATGCATGCTGCAGTTTGTGCTAGCAGTCCGCTAAAACAGCTGCAGTAAATAGCAAGGGGACAAGCAGCTGGCTGCTGAGCCACATTCAACTTGGAGAAGGTGGCTTGTAGAAACATGTCTTTTTATGTTGTTCAAATTAGTGATCCGATCATTCTTTTTTTATTCTTTTATGTTGTTTGTGGAAACAAATGTTTGCTTTGGTAAAACAATATCAAACCTATGGTACAGTTTGTGTATATTTGCTGGTTTTAAAGGCATTGCTCAGACTGTATTTAATGCCGAACCAAAAGGGTTGGCCTGTCTCTTGAATGATACTGGAGTGCTGATTCAAGCTATGTGACTTTATACAGCTAGAGGGATTGCTTACTACTGCAATGTGATTTAAAGTTTCACATATTCACATTATACATAAATCTTTGAAAAAAAGAAACCTACGCTTCATGTAGAAGTAATTTATAATCTTAAAGGAAATGAAGTATATGGGAGAATGTTAAATCCCAAGATAAGCTTACACTCTGCAGCTCTGACGAGGGGAAGAAACCTTTTTCTGTGTGTGTGTTTGTGTGTGCATCACACCTTAAACTAGGGTAGCTGATACCCGAGGGCCTAACAATGAGACACACACATTTAAATCATCCCTGAGGGGCAAAGTAGTGCTGACCAGATGAGTTGTTTTCCTTTCATCTTGTGTGTGTGTGTGTGTGTGTGTGGCTGGTTGAGGTTTTGGTTGTGGTTTTGACTCTGTAATATGATTTTCATTTTTGACAATGTGTGCATGTGTGGTTTTGTGTTTCATTGGTGTTGTAGGATCATGATACTGACTCAGCACTTTAAGAACTTTCACATGAAAGTTTTCCTTTGTTCCTGTCAAAATTTGAGCATGAGCTCGAAAAGTGCTTTTCCAAAATTCTGACTAAATTAATTTTATTTCAGAAACAAGGCCACATATTAAGCTAGGTGTTTGTACTCAGACTTATTTCAGCTAGAAATTTGTCTCAGTTTTTCAATAAACCCCACTTCACATTTATTGTGGTTATAATATATCTGAAACTGTTTTGTTCACGTTTCTATATATAGAGAGACTGCCAATGAATTAAAAAGGAATGAATGCTCCTATTATGGAATTGTGCAGTTCCTTAGTTTTATTTTAGTCCCTTTTTTGTGTTTTTTGTCATAAGCAATTTTATTGTAATCTATTTCTTGAAGGTATTTTTTTATTATTCCTTTATTGTGATACTTTCACTTTATGGACAAATGTTCCAAATCTACTATGTCTCGTGTAGAATTGCATCCCAAGTTAAGACGATTACCAAAGACTATTCCATTTAATAAATCTAGGAAGAAATGTTGGCATTTGAAATAGTATTTTAGTATATGTGTTTTTGTGTGTGCAAAGAATTGATGTCTGTATCCTGGTGTTTGTGAGGGTTTTTCTTTTGGAGTCCCAGAAAACTGCAGTTGAGATGAAAGTAGAAAAGAGATGGAAGAGAAATATTCATATAGCTCTGTCTTTTCTGTTCTGGTGCAATCTCTCTCTCTCTCTCTCTCTCTCTCTCTCTCTCTCTCTCTCTCTCTCTGTTCACTCCCTCCTTGCATTTGCAAGGTAAAAAGCTGCTCCCTCTCCCATTATTTGTGTAACTTTGCGTGTGTGTGTGTGTGTTTCTGAGTGTAGGTAGGTATGTGTGCTTGAGCAACATCAAGAAAGAAAGATAGTTTGCGAGTCAATCTTGCTGACCTCATGCACTTATTTCTCATTTTTTCCTCAACCCATTTGCACACAAACACACAAATACACACACACACACTTTCTCTCTTTCTTTCTCCTCTGCATTTCCTGGGGCTTAACTTAGCAAGAACACAGATCGACAAAGCAAAATCTGGGTACATGTTTGGTTGCATCTAATTTTTTTTGCTTAAATTTACTGTTTTACTTCTGAAAGCACTTTGAACCTTCATTTGCAATATTATCACATTTTGAAAAAAGTGCCTCTCATGCATTTTTCAATGCAAAAGAGGAATAAGAGGAAATAGTTTAATGTGATTCATACATTGAATGTTTAACGATATGGAGTAAAATTTGGCATGACAGACACAATGGAAGGAGAAATAGAGCATAGGATTCTTATGAAATAAGAGAAATAGGGTGATGAGAGAAACAAGTAGGGTACACTCCAGAGAGGAAGAGTGAGAGAAATACAGGCAGAGAGCACAGTACAGTATACTCAGGAGAGAGAGAAAACAGGAAGGGATGGGGAAACGAGAGCACAGTACAGAATACTCACGAGACAGAGAGGAAGAAAACGAAACGAAGTGCTTTCAATTGCACATTTAAACATTCATAGCAATTTTCAGGGATAGAAAAAAAACATCACTGTGCTATTAACATGTTTTTTGAAAGGAGCAAAGAGAGAAGACACTGCGAGCTTTCTACATGCCTCCTGCTAGAAGTCTCAAGTGGCTCAATACAGCTTCCACACAGGAAATCAACCCAATAGCTATAGGCAAAAGTATTGATGATCACAGCTCTGTGTTCATCAGAAGCTTTGCCGTTCAGAGAATCTCTTTCAGAATTTAGTTGGAAGTGTTGAATTTGTTTTCATGTCTGAGGAAAGGAGAGGAGATTTAAAAAAAAAAAAAAACAATGCTGTGTTTGTGCTAAAGGGAAAGACTCAAATGTGAATGTCAGTGGGGTAGAAGGGGAGAAAACATGCTTATAGTACAAAGTGCTCCTGGGGCCTCACACATGCACAAACACACATTTACATGTACTGTATGTTTGTTTTCTCACATGTGCACACACAAACATCACACACAGATACTCTTCATTAAAATCATTTAAGTATTCAGTAAAGTGAAATTAAGTTTCTGGCGCTAAAGTGGTTGTCTTATCCAAGTCTGCATTTTATTTCCCTGTGCATAAGTACTGTTTTTGTTACACAAGATGATATTTGATGATATTGATATTGATATTTTTTCTTCTCCTTATTTTAGAGTTTACTGACACACCTTCAATACTGCATTCAAGGATACTGTATATTTGTTCAGTTTTTAACACTGCTTTCTCACACCTCTGACATTTATGCGCACAACTTTGATCTCACTCCCTTCAATGAAAAGGCACACAGAATATCGTTGGGTGTGTAAAAGGATGTTTGTATGCTTTGTTTTCCAATAGGTTAGGTTACTTTTTTGTATGCATAAATAGACTTGATTTGAAGAATATGTCTTTTCGTACTTTTTATTAATTATACTTTATTATTCTACAATATAATTATCGCGACCATCTCTTACTTTGCCTTCTTTGAGCATTTATTGTAGGACAAATCTTTCTCCGATTCAGCTCACATTTTTAGAAATGTACCTTCTTTCGATGAGTAACCTTTACCGCATTTTCCTTCTCCATGCTGCGAAGCTGTTTCCTACCCAGCTCACACCATCAGTGCTTCCTAACTCGTCCTCCCTCCTGCTGTCTTTACCTCTGTCTCCCTTTGCATGGCCTCAATTCACAGGCAAGCTCACATCTATTGCTCTCTCTGCATCTCCCTGCTTCTCCTATACCAGGTGTAGCTGTGTTGAGCTTCAGGCTAATGTGTGTGAGCAGCACAAAGTGTGTGTGTGTGTGTGTTTGTGGGACCTTCTGTTTTACTCTCCTCTCTCTGTCCTCAATTCCTAGGCAGCCATCAACCCCCCCCCCCCCCTTTATTTTTTCCCTTTTCACTTCCTTTTTGTCTCTTTAAACCACATGCGTGTGTCTCTCTCACCAGGTGTATTTTGTATTCAGCTTCAGGCTAACGTATGTGTGCAAGTGAGAGAGAGACAGGGAAGATGCCCTAGTTCTTGCAGTAAAAGTAGAAGTGGGAATAAAATAAACTGCAATCAAGGCAATAACAGTAAAATCTGTGTGCATAAAACTGTAAAAATGCCATGTGTGTGCCCATGAGTGGTTCTGTGTGTGTTTATGTTTGGTTGTAATCCTAATTATGAAGAAAGTGTACCCCCTCTATTCCAGCTGTCATTGCTGCTCCTCTAGAATCACTTACTGGCATCCAGCACCCTAGTGGCGCAAAAGTAATTGAAATAATTCAAATAAAATTAATCAAATGATCTGCTTCCTGGTTTATTTGGCCCAGTCTGGGACGTTGTTGTGCTCAATTTCCCACCCATCTCAAGAAATCCCCTACAGCAGACACATCAAATGCAGAAAAGGCTTTTGAGAAAGAGAACGTAATGGAAACTGTTGATGGAAAAGTAACATTAGTACTGAGGCTCCACGTGAGCCTGTTGAATGCTGTGCTGATTGCTTTTATTTTTGTATTTTTTTTATAATTCATTCATTTTTCATAACGGGGAAATTTCACATAGGTTACCTTTGACTCAAGGGGCAAAACACTGAGTGTTAATGTAATTTACGGGTCATTGTCCAATCATCAGGGGTGTCATTTGGCCTCAGCAGTATATAACGGCTCCAGTGATTGTGGTTGGCTTGTAATGAGCCTTCAGAGATAGCTACTGGTATAGCTACTAATTCACTGGGCTTATAGCTGACACTTACTTAGGAGAATAAGCGATTATGATAGTAAAGCCAAGTGTAATGTGAGTAAAAGAGAGCAGTATTTATACAGGCAGGGAAAGAGCAGCGTTAATGGCAAAGGGATAGCTGTAATCCCAAAGTATGTGAGCACCCGGATAGTCCACACATTTAGTATTTGTTAATGTTATAACAAAACTAGGGGCGTTGGGGAAAGAGTTTTGACATTTTTGGAAATACGCTTATTTGCTTTCTTGTCAAAAATAAGAGAAGAAGATGACATCTCTCTCATGTGTGTGAATCCTTGAACCCTTAGCTTTCCATAAGACTGGAAAACATCTAGCTTTGCTCTGTCCAAAGGTCACAAAGTCTCTTAAACATCTTAACTGCTGTCTTTACAGATTCAACTAACAAGGTTTGAATGTTTAATTATCTTTAAAGGGGCAGGCAGGTGGATTTTATAACTTTTGGATAGAGTCAAACTTGCCTCTTTTAGCAGAATCTCTGCTAAGCTATGCTAAACTAACCAGCTGCGGGTTCTAGCTATAGGCTACGGAGCCCCGGAAGGGTCACAGCAATAGTTTGTCAGGGGACTACTAATGCGTTACCTTGCAATATGTTTTGCATTCCCACGCAATAAGTTTGCGTTTTCTCATCTGGTCGTCACTTCATACATCCGTTACATCCCATGTGCAGCCACCAGACCGTGATGTAATTGTTGATGTAAATCTGATGTAATTAAAGGAATAAGTCCCACAAAGTATAGCCTTCAGAAAAATAGAGGTAGGTTACAGGTAGAAAATTAACAACTAGTTGATTCATTGCGCTGGGCAGCTGAATGGAAATAGACACATTCCTCAGAAGGAATGGAAGAAGAAAAGTTTTGCAAGGCAATGCAAAACATATTGCATGGAAATGCAAAACATATTGTTAGAGAACGGAGAACCCACTGTTTTTTAATAACCTGAAAAAAATCTTTGGTACTTTGGTACTTTAATTTCTCTTTATTCATTGACATATACTGTAGACATATACTGCACTTTAACACCAATATATCTGCAAAAGCTAAGATCGGCAGATATTGGTCTAGCTCTATGATGAACAGATTCACATATTTTGGGCTGTATACCTAAGTGTGTTGGGATTCCCTTCACTCTTCTTTCACAAATTCCTGATAAAAAGATATTTGCATACTGGCATTTATTATAACTGAGCACAAAATTGTAAATACATTATTTGAATGCATGGTACACAAACCACCACTGCCTCTAAAACATTTCCAGTTTCTTGAGAAAAAGGTATATATTTTGAAATAAATTTGATGTCTTTGATTGCAACATAAAATCACACATGCTCTGTAAACATGTAAACATGCACTCCTCAGATTTCTTGGTTTTCCCAAGGGAAGGGGCTAATGCACATTCACTAGTATGCTGACAGGGGAGGGTGGGTGTTTGTGAATGATGTAACCCAGAGAAATATCAGCAATCTGGGAAAGCTGCTCTCTGCTCCCCTCTTTCTCTTCTCTATCTTATTAACTTCTTGTTTCTCCCTCCCCTTGTGCTTCTCAGTCCTTTTCTCTCCTCCCACCATCTCCACCTTCACTTACCCCCCACCTCATCTGTTTGTCCCTAAATACACTTCTCTTATTTTTTAAACCTGTCTCCTTTCTGTCAATTTCTTCCTTCATCTTCTTTTGTTCATCATCTCCCAATCCCTTTGTTACTCACTTCATAAAGCTTTTCAATTTCTCCCAGCATCTCTTTACTTTATCCACCCTTTCTCCCTTTCTTCCCTAGCTCCCTCTTCTCTCTCTCTCTTTGAAATGCAAGAGAGAGGGAGAGAGAGATTAAAAGGAAGATGAGATTGAAAAGAGGATGAAAACCTGAAAAGGATGGATCGAAGGGGGAGGGGGACAGTTAAGAAGACAGGGAGGAGAAAGCCAGGAGACAATCAAAGAAAAGGAGGCTCCAGAGAGAGTTCTTGAATTAAATAGAAGATTAAATCAAATAAATATACAATTGAGAGATAGAAATAAGAATAGAGAGAGAACAAGAGGGAGGGGCAGGTGGATGATAAGAGAAATGCTCCATGTAATGTATTTAAATTGACTGGTTAATAAAGAAATCCTACCATTTTGGCAAGAGGGTTTACACAACACTATTTAGTTTGTACCGATGGGAATGATTTTTGAATATTAAATATGCAGCCTAATTAAAGCTTCATTAGCACATAATCACATGTAAGTCGCACCAAACTCCTTTCATAAGCACCATATATATACTTGAACAAAAAATTATATATAATACAGGTGACAAAATTATCTGGATCAGGCAGTGCATTCTCCAAAAAAGCATGTTGATCAGTGATTGTCAAAATTCACTGGCAACTCTTCTGTGTTTACTATCCAAGTTTACATGCTGACCTGAAGGAGCGAACAAACTAAATCAGATTTTGCCAGATTTTATTTGGTGACTTGGGATAAACTTCTACTGTTCTTTCCAACAGCTCAGTGAGAATTTTGACGTGCACACATTAGGGGAATATATTAGGAAATCTTTATCACTACATCCATGCAGAATTGAGCAAGCCAGAGCCTCCACCAAATATTCTTTCTGCAACCTTAAGGCAAACATTCAATACTTTTGTGATAACAATGTACCACCTGACTTTGTCAAAGGGCTCACTCACAGTGATGAACCCACAGAGAATCATTACCCAGCTCTCCCTCAATTGTATTTTGTGTTGCAGGTTTTCTAGGAGCAGTATAATGTTTCACTCTCACGGCTCTCATCAGCAGCGTTTTCAGCATTAGCTGGTAGCAGTTTTCAGGAAAGATGTTTTAAAAACCAACTGTACACTGTCTGTCCAGCACCAAACAGGCAAACAGACAACGTTAGCAAAATGCTTTAGCAGCTAAAGATTCAGATATTGCCTTAGGAGTTGGTAGAGACCAAATCAGAGCTACAAGGTGTGATTATGAGACTATTTACTAGGTAGCTAAAAACATGTCATCAAATATTGTTGGTCTGTGATCTGCTGGTTACAACTGTTTCTGTAATGTCAGTGTTATGTTAACAGCTTGTTCTGCTGCTCCTAAAATGTCCAAAGATATCAGTTAATGCAGTGCTGAAGCCATTGCCAAATTAACACTTTGTAGTCACACATAAATATACTGTATTAGTATGTCACAAACTACAACATCTCATATCATCAGGAATCTGGAACAACTTTGAGGCTAACACGACATGCATACAGCATTTGGCTGTGGCCTCATGTTTGAGCAGTTTGCCCTGGAAGTCAGTCACAAGATGCACAGTATGAACAAAAGCACTACTCCCCTGGGGCAACAGCTAGATATAACCCAGCCGTGTATGGGCATTCAAAGAAGTCAAGTCTTTCAGAGGATGGCAGTCAGTTTCACTGCCCGACTGGCTGAAAAAAAGTGAACTTGCTAACATTCTTTTTAATCAGCTCTGTGGTAAAAGAACCTTTCCCATTCTAGCTCCTCAAGGGCCAACAGAAGAAGACAATCTTCTTTTACTTGTTATTTCCCAAGGGTGGACATCTGTACCTCTCCTTGCAAACATTTCCGTACCCTTCAAAGGTTCTTACAGCAACAATTCCCGCTACGTCTTAGTCGTCAATCTCAAAGGGATTTGGAATTTTTAAGTCCTTCACAATCAATCACAGAGTTAAGTCCTGATTGACAGCAGACAAACCCTTGAGATGTCAACCTGCCTGGAAGAATGGTCTTTCTTTCATGCTTGCTTTACCTTCCTTCCTCTCTCTCCCCTATTCCCATGCCTGCCTTGTACCTCTTTTTCCCAGCTGACAGTCAGACTTGTAACCCCCACCTGCTTGTTTTCCATATGCCTCCATTTTAGTCTCTTAGCTATTTAGATCATCTCGTAGTACGTGCATGAGCCCCTTTCTTTTGTTCCTCTGTCCTTTCCTCTGTTCATTGGTTTCCATCTTGTTCTGCCCCATCTTTCTTGATGACTTGGGGGAGCACTGGTCGCTTTGGCCATCAGATAACAATGTCCTTGATCGATATACTCTGTGTGTGCAAGTGTGCGCACAGAAGTATGTGTCTGTGTGTTAGTGTGCAAGTCTTTCATCTGTGTGTGTGTGTGTGTGTGGGTGTGTGTGTGTGTGCGTGTGTAGCCTTTTAAGGCATATCTCTTTGCGATCAGCATGTGGCTGAGCACTGAGCACTTTTGATACCCTTGCTATAGCTATAGGGGCCAAGATTCCTCTCCTATAATCCTTCTTCCCTTCCTAATTAAGCGTTTAATACAACTTATAAACCGTAGAAGACAACATTGCTATTCATGGAAACGAAAGCGAGGAAAAGGATGGAAGAAAAGGGAGGAGGGGGAGGAGTTGAAGGAATGCAGGGACAGGAATAAGGAGAAATGGCAACTGGAAGATGTGAGAGATAGCAGAGGCAACCCATTGTCACTCCCAACTCGTGAAATACAGATGCTTGGTCTTTGGCGCTCAGCGTCAGATACTGATGCAAAAATCATCCTTTAGCATCTGTATGGAACACCGGGTATGGCAACAAGTTGACCGCGGAGTTACAAGATGACCAAAATCCATGTAAGCAGGTTGGTTGGGGTGGTGGACGGGTCTAATAACAAAGGACTTTTACCCCGGAGACCGATGTCCCATGTGTCACTTAAATGTACATTTTGTAACCTCAACCAAAATCTTTTCCTAAACTTAACGGTCCAGTTTTTGTTCCGCATGTCGGTTAAAATGGACGTCTCGACCCAGAGCATTGTAAAGTGATTCCAAGAGTCCCAACCAAGCACGTCTAAATATGTCAACAAAGGGCTAGACGCTAAGGGAGACTTTATGCATCAGTAACACATGCCAAAAGCACCTGACCAATCATCACGTTTCAACGTGCTGGGATGAGATTGTATAAGAAAGTGAGGGAGTACAGGAGGAAGAGATTGAGCGTATATGAGAGACAGTTGGCAGTCATACGGATTTAAAATAACGCACGGTATTTTCCATAATGCTGACAGTTTTAAAATGCTGAATTAGTTGGGAAAATGCCACAAGGTCTCAAGTGATTCTCAGAGTGCAGACGAGAAGTTTTGACTTCATTTCACAAAGGTTAAGTAACCAACTAAACAGCAAGACTGGGAAATGTCAGTTGATCTGGTATAATCTGGAGATGTACAGTAGTACAGATAGATCGCGTCAGCTAATCTTGACTGTAAGTGTTACAAATGTAATTTGACATTACAAGTATATTTCCATATGTTCCTGAAGAGTTTGAGTCTTAGACTGAAAAAGATTTGATTTACAAGCATTAAGAGAGTCAATGCAAGGAAAACAATACAACTTGGCTGTTTAGTCACCTCTTTTACACCTCAATTACAAAGTAGGGTTTGCATTCATCAGTAATTGGTGACTCATTTAGTGGATAAATAGAGACAAAATAAACAGTCGTAAGTCAGTTTAATGTATAATCAAGAGAAAACTTGAGTCTTCAGCCTGTTGTGTTCTAGACGGGGGTAAAAGTTGGACACCTCAACAACCTACAGTACTAAGGTTTATATTCTCGACTATAAAGCAGCTTATATCAGTAATCTATTCAATAACTGTGTGTCGGTGTGGGGTTTTCCTTTTTTGGTTATTTTAACAACAGCAGGTTTCAACTTTCATCCCAGCTGGATGTGCCTGTGTTGTTTTTTTTTTGTGTAGGCCCTTAAATGCACAAGAACCTGCAGGTATGGTCTGAGTATGATCCAACCAATTTTATTATTCTACTTACTGCAACTCATTGAAGTATCACCTTTCATAGCACATTCATGTTCGTATTAAACCTTAAGGAGATGTAAAAAA
The DNA here is from genome assembly GCF_013103735.1 of Etheostoma cragini. Lineage (NCBI taxonomy): Eukaryota > Metazoa > Chordata > Actinopteri > Perciformes > Percidae > Etheostoma > Etheostoma cragini. The sequence continues at coordinate 15,082,685 of NC_048420.1, read as the reverse complement.
AAAAATGGCTGGAGAAGACCTTGTTGAAAGTAAGCCAGTTTATTCTCTTACCAATTCATGAAAGCCACTTCATACTTGAGGAAGACTTGCCAACCTTAAGATTGAACTTTACTTTATCGCCATGGCCATTATAATAGGGCACACACTTTTAGTCTTCCTAAGAGGCTTTTGGTTTAATTTTTGTAAACCTTGATTTGAAGTGTGTGTGTGTGTGTGTCTGTGTGAAAGAGAATTGAGTGGTTGAAACAGGCAGTGGGAGAATGCTTGTTAATTCTCAAGGAAGGTGGGAATATGTGGTCATGGTAAGAAATGAAACAGACTTCCTTCCCTTAACAGTTAGCTTCAATTTGCCCGTAGGCGGAGTGCTTAACCACCAAACGCTCTGGTAAAAGTTTGGAAGGCACTCTTATTACAAGCAAAGGAAACTGTGGTTGTACCGGGCAGCCCCCAGGTCTGAATATGTTTAGCCATATCAAAACAAAATGGGGGATTTGCTATGTAAGGCAACGCATGCTGAGTGAAACCCTTCTTGGGATAAGAAACTGTAATACTAAGGTCAGAAGAAGTAAGAGATGCCTGGGTGCTAAGGAAATGTTGGCAGCTGCGATTTTGATTTTGCCCTCAGAAAACATACGACTTTTAAGATGTAGAACTAGAGTCTTTATCTCTTACTGTCACTCTGTCTCTTGCTCTCTCTTTGTGCTACTCTCATCATAGCAGCGGGGCCCTTTGCTATCTCAGTAGCTATCTGTGATGGGCACAATGTTCAAAGCAAAGCAGTGGTGTTTGTGTCTGGGTGTTAAGTGTCTCGGCATGCCTGGCTGTGTGAGCATAAGTGTGTGTATACTGGTAAAATGTCTTTTCCATGGCCCTGCATGTTCTCTCTTCCTCGTCTCCCTCTTTCCATCTCTTTCTTTCACTTATTCCTCCAGAGTAGTCAGAAACTTCTTTCCAGTCAATTGAGGCCATTTTCATGTGTGCCACACTGCTCCACTGCAAGCAATGTACGTGCGTGTGTATCTGTGTTTGCGATTTTGTGCGTGTGTGTGCATGCATGTGTGTAGACGTGTGTGTGTGTGTGTGTGTGTGTGTACTGCTGCAGGCTAGCCATGACTGTATGATGCCTTCATAATTTAGAACAATGGAAGGTAAATTAGTAGTGTAGATGTTATAAACTGCATCCGTTAAATTATACTGTGTATTAGATGTGTTTGAATCAGAATATCCTATTTAAACTGGTCATGTGAATCTTAATTTTTCATATAATTATTTAACACTGTATATAAATAGACGGCCGTTAGCACAAAGTCATAATTCTGCCACATTTTGCGTGCATGCGTGGGTTGCTTGAGTGTAAGTGCAAGTGGAAGGTTGTGCTGTTTCAAATAATTCCAGTGATATTTGTAATTACAAGAACTTAACTCCACATATTAAACATCTTAGTAACCCTGAATTACTCTGACCACCAACATTTATGTATGATTATTTTAAGAAAAGCGCCATCCTAGTATCCAAGTATTTGTATGCAAATACATTTGTAATTGGAGTAGGGGAATAGGGAAACCTGATTTCCCCAGCTAGAAACACATCGTGAAATGAATGAAACTGTTACTCCCTAAGTGCTGGATGTGTAAATGAGCCAAGGTTAATTACGTTAAGTTCGCCTTATCAACTTAGGAGGTGATATGCCAACATTGTGTTCACAACTTGTTAACGCTGCCGCCAAGTGGTCAAAAAAGATGTCGAGTGCATGTACATTCAAATGCATCTATGGTAGCTGCAACTGAATAATCTTAACTTTATGTTGCATAATCTGTGTTTGACCTGCTATCAGCATAAATAGGATAAATACACCACACATTTTCATTCTTAATTCATTTTAAGTGGTCGTAATAAAACAAAGATGACCCTAAATACCAGAAGGTACTTCACTGTGGATGTCTCCATTTACAGGTACATATTCATAAAGTCCGTTCAGTTATGCACATTATAAAAGTTAAAATATATTTAGGCTGCTCATTTAAAACCTATTCCTTACTACAAACAGTTGTTTAATTTCCATGCTTGATTGTTCTGACATTATATATGAGCTCACCTGCATGCATGTGTGTGTTAGTATGTCAGTTTAACTTGGTGCCTGCACTGCACAGTAATAATATATAACCAGCTCCCATCCGTATTGTGCAATCATTTCAACCATAGTAATATTGGCCTCAGTTATCTTTATTTCACAGTTTACCTTAGTATCTTTATCAACTTACAAACATAGAGTTGCAGCATTTTCAGTATCACAAGGTGCAAACATTGATGCATTTTATTTCAGTTGTTGTGGTTAGAATCAGAAGTTTAAGTATCTCATTATCTAAATGCTGTTTTGTAGTTAATTAATATTGGCATCAATGGAAAGTTTAAGTGTTTAATGATTGAAATGTTGTTCCAGAGAATTTCATTAGCATTTATATCGATGAAGGCGTTTAGTGATACGTACTCTTGCCTGAATGTTCTATGTAATGTAATTTTACTAGTATTCATTTTATTGGGGCGTTTTAGTGTGTCTAAATGCTGCTTTTAATTGTTCTGGCTAGTTGTTTCAGCGAGGCATTTAGGTATCAAATAAACAGCTGGAAACTGCTTTTAGTCAAAGACTAGTCATTTTTGGATAGCTCTGAATATTACTTTGTCTGCTACAATAGGGTACTTTTACAGTAAAATTATATATAACAGGATGACATACTTTGTGGTTAGATACAGATTAATCCTTTTCCATGTGTTATCTTCTCTGCTGAAAGGAATAAACACATTCTAAATGAGAAATATCACATTTTACTCAGCCAAATTTACCAGTTTGATTCCCTAAAATGCTCTTTCAGAGGCTGAGTAAGCAGCATATCGGCAGCAGTATGCACTCAAAGCAGGTGTTTCCACACAGGTGTGTTTTCTGTCTTAATTAAGTGAATTAAGCTAATTGTTTAATTAAACAATCAATTATCCCATCATCTCCTCCTGAATGCCATTACAGTTATCACACTACACTCGGCCTCTGTCCAAATCCTCCAATTGGCTGCAAATGATTTAAATGAATCCATCTGCCTCCTGGATGGATGGATGGATGGATGGATGGATGGATGGATTCACTAAAGAGATGAAGAGGGAAATGCTGGATGTGCACATAAAGGGAGCAATGACAAATGGCCAGATGGATAAATGGATGAATGAAAGGATGGGAGGAAGCGAGGGGTTAAATGTTCATAGAATGCTGTAATCCTAGGCCATCTTACAAAAACACTCCCTGTGCTCGTCAGTAGGCAGACTTACTAACCTTAACTCTTCTTTAATGTCACAGTTCACATTTACTTTATTCTCTTTCATTTTTAGATTAATTAAAGGGCCGCAGGCTTTGTGAACATCAACCATACTGACTCTGAAAATGATACTTTTACGCAGCGTGACTAAAAATAGTTAAAATATGTTTTATATATATTTTTAGGTTGTAGTGTAGCCACCCAGAAATAAAAAGGGAGGAACTAAAATTAGCCAGTGGCACATAGTTGAAAGGCAAAAATAATTTTGATTAATTTTTTATTTGGTTAGCTTTTAGTTGACTGATTTAGTCTGTAGCCATATTTTTTAATTAGAATTCAACATACATTCTAATGTAGGAAATACATTTGTATCCTTTCTCTCTCTCAAACACTTTTTATACCTCTTTTTTTTTTTTTACATCCTCCTTCCTCTCCTCCCTCTATGATCACCTCTGTGGATATAGTAGTCATGCAGATAGCTAATGTCAAACCACCAATTACACAGTCAGTCGCCTTTTATCCTCTCCCTCTCTCTTCTTCTGTCTTACACTCCCACAGCCACCCAGTAACACACACTTGGAGATACGTTGAAACACACACACAGGTTCCGATGTCAGGCACTTTCTGTCAGTCAAGTATTACAGCACGGTAATTACTAACAAACTAAGACTTTCCTTTTCAGCCTACACATCAGGACACCCACATACACACACAAACACACGCATAACTTCAAAGAGGAGATTTCCCCTCCATATACGTTGCAGCTTTCATTTGGAAATAAAACCTTTCCACTCTTTCTGTCTCTGTGTCTCTCTCTTTTTTTCTTTCCATTGCTTTCACATTCACCAATACCATTATTGGAACCATCAGCCAGAGTGGTAGCATGCACTGGCCCTGACGATCACATGCACTAACACTTAAATACGCACGCACGCACGCACGCACGCACGCACACACACACACACACACACACACACACACACACACACACACACACACACACACACAACACAAACATAGTGTCTATCCGGGCAGGCTGCCCACTGCATGCTAATCTAATGAGATTGGCAAAAAGAGCCACATTACCAGTATCAGTGGCAACCTTCATTCCATTCTCTCAGATCCATGCTCTGAGACACAGGATCAAACAGACTCAAACACACAGACAGACAGGTAATCACACAAGAAGAGAAAGTCAACCACGTGCATAGAGTAATGCCCACAAAGACATTTGTGGCGTTAAATACAAAATAGATCATCATTGTCAACTAATTGTGACTTTATTTCAACAACAAGAAGTGATCCATTTACATCCTTCTACACAATCCCATTTTTACAGCGATTAAAAATTCACATATGTACCGTAGTTGTGACATTTGACCGAGGTTGTGACTCAGTGCCATTGTTGCATCTTCCTGACCACAAAAGACACAACAAGTGGTTAGAAATCCCTTTGAATTTGCCTCATTGTGCTTGAAAGCACTGACATAAAAGTTTCATAAACTGGTGGCCCAAATTCTATTAAACTTTAATTCTGAACGCATGCACTTGTTATGGATACAAAGTGCTTTTTGACTGGGAATAAGAACTCTGGCAATTTCAGTAGAAAACATTGAAGACTTGGAAGTATATTTGTACTCTTAACTTATAAGGACCAGTTTGAGTAAAGCATGCAAGAAGTAAGGACTTTTCAAAAGGTGAGAGTTGGAGGCGGGGAAATGCTAAACATTAATTTATGGTCCGACAGCATAATAAGAGCAAAAACAGTAATTTGTTCAGTTTATAGAACAGTGTCCCTCAATGTCTTTGAAAACGCTATTAAGTTTGCTGAGAGTATTTCATTTGCAAAACAGTTTATAGTTTCTGCTTGCCAACATTTGTCTTAAATCAAAACAGATGGACAGCCTGTTCTCATGAACCATTTGTTCAGGAAGCTATGATAAGTTAGGCACTGTTAATAAGCATTCCACATTTTGTTTTTGCCCTCTTCACGACATAGATGGTCACTGTATAATGAGGCGGCTGAAAAGGGTGGGTTGGTGAGTGTTAAAGCACAGGACTTTTAAGCCAGGGAGCAATGTTCGCTTCCAGGGGAAAACTAAAGCCTTTCACCCAGTAGGTGCTTCTTCTTTAGGAGTGTTTGTATGGTGTCAAACAGATGCCTTTGTTAGAATGTGTTGAGATGGAAGACTGCGGTTCTGTACATTGAAGAGAAAAGCATAGTGATACTATGTTTGAATAAATATGTATTACTGTTATGAATGAAATCTTAAATTTAAAAGGAACCCAGTGTAAGACAAATTACATTTATGACACAACCAGCTAAATTGGTGTGTGCAGGTACAGCTTTTTTTTCTTTGGCCCTGTGCTTCTTTTTCAAACTAATTTTTGTAAATGTGTGTGTGTGTGTGTATGCTTGCATGCATGTGCATCTGTGTGTGTGTCTGACAGTTTTACCAAGGCTTTTTGCCAGCTTCTGTGGTGTCTTCCTCTTTGGCCAGACCAATAACGCTTCCAGCTGTGCTATTTCTTCATGTCATTTATCATTTACTGAATTAAATAAATGTTTTAAAGCGATCCTGCAAAAAACAAGGGAATATTGTTCAATCTGGGCTAAGAGCCGAGTGAAAATTCCTCAACATTAAAATTGTGCTTATCTTCATTTAAATGGAGATATGTGCGTGCATTTCTAGGAAACATTAAACTGCGATTGTCATTTGAGTATGGCATGAATTACAGTACTCACCTTTGTCACATGGATACCTGAAATTACAAATCAGGAAACAGCTGCACTGCTTAGCAATCACACTGGTAATTAAAATAAATTAAAGAATGTTTCTTAAATCTGTGGATCTTTTGTCAATATTAACCTTGTTGAGTTTTTTTTTTTTTTTTACAAACATTGCAGCTTTTACGTTTCCTCTACTCTAATTCTCTCCTTTTTCCCGGTTTACCGGTTGCTACGGTTACCAGACAGACAGAAAGGGAGGTAAGGGAGGAAAAGAGAGTGAGGAAAGGAGAGAGACTTTTAAGAGCAGTGAGAGATACTGTGTGTGTGTGTGTGTGTGTGTGTGTGTGTGTGTGTGTGTGTGTGTGTGTGTGTGTGTGTGTGTGTGTGTGTGTGTGTGTGTGTGAAAAAGGGGAAGAGAAAGTGGGAGATATGGAATTGATGTCACATCGTGGGCTCATTCTTTCTATTTAGATGGTAGATTAAACAATCATGACAGTTAAATTAAGAAACTCTCAAACTTTACTGTTTTATTCGTCTTCCACGTTAGTTTAAAAAAGGCACTCAAACCTCTGCCCTAAATAAACCTTGATAGATACTCATCTGCTAAGACTGGCTAGATTCATCTGCTGGATTGTCCATGGCCTTTTTTTATTCTACAAATTATGGAAAATATCAAACAAACCACAGGCAAAACACTAGAACATAAAAGTATGTCCCAGGGCCAAAACATACAGAGAGGAACGACAGGGGACACACACAAAAAGAACGCAACAGAAAAAGTAACGTCCACAGCTTACAACATGCAGAAACAGACATACATAGACGCATACATAAACAGACACTCGCACAGACAGATTAGTTGTGGTGTTCTTCTGTAAATTCGGTGGGCTCTCATAATCTCGCTCTGAACATCTGCTAAAATTGGGAAACACTTAGGCAGGGACCACGAGAGATACTGAATAGCATTAGCACTTTCTAGCCCCTCTTTCAGCCCAACTATGCGGATGTTGCATCTTTGGTTTCTGTCTTCCATTTCTGCTGGCTTTACTTCCAGCTCTTGAAAGGCGTTGCGATTTCACCAGAAAATGCATCTGCAATGGCGTCAATGCAATGTCATCCTCCTGTTAGATTCAGCACCCAACAGGCTTAAACAGGGCAAGTTTTAAACGTGTTTTTAGCCTCTAAACATGTTTAAAATGTCATTACAAGTGCCTAGCTATGAGCAGTTATTCCTTCCAAGGGAACACAGTGAATGTGACAGAAGTAGATGTGACAGAAAGGCATAAAGGTTTTGTTAATCCATACCTCTGTTTATTTCCTGTTTTCCGGTGAACTCCACACTAGTCGATTGTCAAACTCATACAATCCAACATTCAAAATTTTTTTGTGTAATGTATTTTTTCCACACAAAAAACGATTTGCCATTGTTATGTCATAAGTAATGACTATGTAGAAACTGGCTGTAACTTGACACCACAGTGGAGCCAGGAGAACAGCAGTTCAAGAGCTATCACAGGTAACTTAGCAACAGTGGTCTCTTGAACTTCTGCTCTCCTGGCTCTGGCTCTGGGTTGCATTTCTTAAACCAATCACAATCATCTTGGGCAGCACTAATCTCTGGACACAGCAACAGTGGCTCTGCAAAATGGTATCGGGAATTGGTGGAACATTTTCACCCTGCAAAAGAAAAATGCCAAATACAAAATCAAAGAGCCCTTCTTATATGTATATTATTTCAGCATCTTATTTGTACTCTTGGGGTCCACTAGAATAGGTTTACATTCTTCGATGTTTAAAAAACATACAGTATGTTTCTTATACTTCCCATTGCTGCAGCTCCTCTGTCTGAAACACTCTGCTCTTGGCCCGCCTTCCTAAAATGCCCAGTCTGCTCTGGTTGGTCAGCTGGCCCCCTCTGTTGATTGGTCAACCAAATTCAAAAAAGCCACTGGCAGGCTGTGCTTGCTCAGGCAGCAACTATGGGGAGCACATGTAAAAAACTGGGCTGGCTTTCTCAATTACTGACTAATTGAGGTCTAAAATTGACAGGAATATGGGCAAGGCGTTTTTAGGCAGTTGAGAAAAAGTGCTTTGTGGGGGGGAAAAGCTCGTTTTTTTTACTGCAAATATCGTTTGCACACACTAAAAACTACATAACACACTAAAATACAGAAAGAATCCCCAAAAGCACAATAGGGGCTCTTTAAATGAATGAAAGTTGACTGTTCACACAATACAGTAAAGTGAGCTATTTAGTTTAGTTGATACATGGTTACAAATAATGTGCCCTTCCACAGCAATCTTCTCCAATAGGTTCTAAAACGCCCTAGTTAGATAGTAAAGGCCGTAAACATATTCCTCGTAAATCTTTACAATCATTCCCGCCCAAAAAAACAAGCAGGCCTGCCTTGTTGCACAATCCAAATCTCTCTTCAAAGCCTGCCATTTTCAGCGTGTAGCTTTCAAACTTAAATTTTGTTGTTGTTTCCCAAAGCAAACGGCGTTTTTGAAAAAGTCAGTACACAGTGAGCAAAAGCTAAGGGACATGAGCCGCGTGCAAGCAATTATCCTGGAAATGTACTTTCGTTGATCCAGACTATTTGTTCATTGACCCAGAGTTCATCCTTACCAACCCAGAGGAGGTTAATGGACAGCTACCCAGCCACGAAGGAGAATTCTGGCTCCATTTTCAAAGCAGAGATGCAAAAGCATTACTCTCTGTCCTCAGTTACCTGTGGTCCCACTGATGTGTATCTTGACCTCAACTCTGAACCAGTTAGGTTTGCTTTTCTGTATGCTTCTGTACTCACACTGGAGGGTTGGCAGTAAAAACATAATTTCCCTACAATAATCAATAATGTCACAGACTTCTCTGAGTATGTAATGAGCTTGTCGAGGCAGAGGTCCCTGCGGTAACTAAATTTGATCTAGACTGGTGAATTGTTCATTTGTCGTTACTGCTTCCTACTCATTAAACATATCCCTGTCTTAATTCATTGATTTGACGTGGCTGTCTTTGGGGGTTCTTTTTTTAAATTTATCATTGCCTAAAAACAATCAATTCTCAGTCTAGACCACTTGTGATCAATCACAGTAGCAAGGCGTTGCTTTACCCATGTATGTACACAGTAATCGATTGATGCCAGTACAGTCAAACTGGCTCCCAAATTACTTGTGGTGTCTGAAACCACAGTTCAGTGGTCACCTTGTTAACCAGAAATAGTCATTTAGTTTTTGCCATACCTGAATCTTTGCCAAGAAACTGACAATGGAATAGAACAGATCAGTTTGCAGCTACATTACTGTTATTCAAAAGTTTTATATCTGCTTTATTACTTACATAAGATAAACAGACGGCGAGATTAAAGGGAAAGAAAGAATGATACGATTTGATAAAAGTGCAGTTCACTGAGAAAACTGGAAATCTTTTTGTTTTTAAATTAATCTAAGAAGTGTTCAAATGTCATAATGGTGTGTCATTCCAATCTGGCAGTCCTGCTAGAGTAACTTTCACAAATTTGGAAACCTTTGCTGTTCCTTTTTAGAGGCTTTTAGATCTTGCCAGGTTTGAGCAAGAGCACCCAATATAAAATCTGAAAGAAAAAGAAATGGATCACGGCAAGCGGTAGTGGTGGCCTAATTACACTTTTCAGTTGCCAAGAAAGATTTCTCAGAAATAGACCCAAATCTAAGAAAATAATGGAAGTGTCTTCCCCAAATGGCATTGCTGAAAAGAAGCTGAGAAGTACAAAAACTGTTAATATTCTTTATATTCGACTTCACTTCCCAGTTACAGCATCTATGTGTCCTGTTCAACTGTCCTTGAATGTGACACTGACCTTTTTGGTGTCAGTGACATGTAAGCCTTATATAACATATTATGGTTATAGCTATGAATGCCTTTTCCCCTTCCTGCAAAGCAATCTAAATTGTCTTTAGACTAAGGTTGTAGGAAGGATTATGGCTCTCATAGGGCAAAATGGTTTTCTGCCACAGATGTTCAATGTAGTTAGTTTAGCATGAAGTGTTGGTTTTTGTTGTTGCAGAAGTACGATTTAGTGTCCTTACTTCAACCCAGCATCAACCCTCAAAGGGACCCTGTGCATACCTTGTATTATTGAGAGCTGTTAAAGACGTTTTTCTGGCTACATATGTTTTATCTTCTTGTTGTTGTACATATGTTCTATCTTTAGTTTACCTGACTCATGCACATATTATTTCTTGTGAAATAATTATAGCAAGGTGCATTATAGTTGAAGTGTAAGATGTCCTTTTGATCACAGTTCTTGCTCATTCCTGTCATGGTGTGTTTTAGTCTTGACATGTATGTGGGTGGTATTGGGCCATTTTTATCATGAACACTTTGTGACAGGAATATTCAAGGTTTGCAACTAATGGGGAAATTAAGAGAAGTTTTCAGCCTAAACAGATGCACATTTCCTGCTGACCTGTAGAAAAAAAGGGGACACGTGGGTAGCTCACCTCAGTTTTATTACATTTCTTTCATTAGTGGCCTTGGACGACTAGTCTAATTTCAGTCACATATGACAAGTGAGTCCCTTAAAGGGCAAGACAAAGATGTTATGTCTGCAATATGTTAAAACCCAATTTAATCTGTGTTTAAATAAGTTCACATTTACGCTAAACAGCAAAGACACAGGCTGTGAAGGTGATGTCATCTATAGACAAAACCTGGAGCTACTGCATAGACACTAAATAATGAAACAACTCCTAGGACACTATGACAGCACCAGTGGTGATTTTACTGGCGTAATAGAAGAAGTCACAGCTGTAAGCACTACAGTTAGAAACAGTACAACGTATTTGGATGTTATCTCAATCCAAATTTGTATGAGCCCACAGACTCAGTTTCCACGTCACTGTCAGTGGACCAACTCCAAGTGCCCACTGATGGGGCCTGACAATGAATTTACTGTACAAAATAACTGGAATAGTGCAAAGTAAATGTACCGTTTGACCTTTAAAATGTGGTTTAACAGTAACCTGATGGTTTGAAATATGCGGGTTTGAATCCACAATCGTTTTTGAGGAAATGTGGTGGAATTGTGAGCGACACACATACCTCCACCCTCTCTTATGACATGCTTATCCCTTTGAGCAAGCATCTCACTGCCCTATGGATGTGTTTGATGGCAGTTATAAGTCACCTGCTGAAAGGAGATTTGGTTGAGCTCCATGGATTTAATGGAGGGTAGTTTACATGCACGCTCAGCTGAATTCCCTATCTTAAAATAAGGATGAAGGCAAAGTCCTGTGGGTGACACAATTTTGCTTTGTGACACTTATCCACCATTGCCACTCAGATACCAGTCAACTAGCTTTAGCACTTCCACTTATGCGTTAAACATTATTTTAAAGTACTATCCTCTGTCTCATCTTACTGTTGAAAAAGCATAATGCATAGGATTCATATTGTTTCTCAAGATGCATACGATTCTAAACCGGTGTTAGATCTCTAGATGAAGGGTGTGTCTAGGAGGACAGGAGTCTCATCTTTTCAATGTATGACTAAAAAGTTTTAGAGTGATTGGAAGAGTTTTTATGTCTTTTTATAGCTATTTAAAAATGCCTCACCTTATAATCTTAAGGTCAGCACTTCAATGTCAATGGGAGCCCAAATGTTGCTTGAGAGGATCTCATGCAGTCTAGAAACTACTATACATTGTTAAACATATTACCATCTTCTCTGTGTAATGTAACTTACAAAATAGGCCCTATGTGGCATATTGGAATGTGTTGTAATTTTCTTCAAGACCCATGTTAGTGTGCAGCAACACTATTAAAGCAAGACACTGTTTTTTTTCTCAGGTCTGAAAGTGCCACATTGCTTTAAGAAACATCCATAGAATACACAGAAAAGTAGGACTAGCACCTAAACATTTAATGCACGCCTACTGGGATGAATATGTGTCTGATCACTCTTTCACATAACTTGAGTTGTTAATTTTGAACAAACTTGCCTTTTATGTTACTGGTCGTCAGAATACAAAGATAAACAAAAACAGCAGAATGAGCAGAACATTATTATAAAGTCAAATATCATGTAGTTTAAATAGATTTCTGCCCACACTAATTGCAATACTTTTATTACTGCTAATATCTAGTTTCAAAATTTGGTACTAAAGTGATTGTGTGTGCGAGTGTGTGTGTGTGTGTGTGTGTGTGTGTGTGTGTGTGTATGTGTGTGTGTGAAAAAGGGAAAGAGAAAGATCAGAAAATGGGAGATATGGAATTGATGTCCCATCGTGGGCTCATTATGTCTATTTAGATTAAACAACCATGACAGTTGAAGTAGGCAAGTCCAGAACATTGTTTAAAGTAGTCTACTTGTGGGGCTTCTTTTAGATGATTTCTTTCCACAGATGGACAAATCAAAGGGAAAAAAAACAAAATTGAGTGAATTAATGGACTTTGCCATTTCCAGATTTTACCCCAACTGAGCACCTATGGGAGATTTTTGGACTGTTATCCAGCGCTTTCCATCTCTATCATCAAAACACCAAATGCTCCCTGGTTTTGTCGCTGCAAATGAGCTGATAAGAGTAGATTGAACTAGATTTAGGAAAAAATAACATCCCATGATAATAACATATCATAAATCATTAAACTGAAGCTGGAGTACTACATTTTTGCCCAAGATCTCTGCTGGTGGAACTAATCAGTTCACTTGTGGACATGAAGCTGTTGAGGTGACATTCCCTGTACAAATGAAGGTTTCAACTTAAAAAAATAAAATAAACAGTGGAGCAGATGAACTGTCGCTCGGAGCAATGCGATGTTGTGGAATTCTGGTCCCATATCACGCCATTGTTTTTTTACCTAACAAGACTTCCTGAATCCTCAACTCAGTTTATATCAAACGTTTGTTTTTCCCCTTTTCTCTGTGCTCAGAGGCCCTCAGTTTGACAGGAAGTGTTCACTGAATATTCATGTAAGAAGTCCTTGCAGTGATTTGTGATGCACTTTTGCTGTTGAGAGTTAACTGAGTGAATCCAAATGGTGTTGCTTGAAGTTGCTATCTCATATAAAATTACTTTGAGACATACAATTTAGAGAACATAAATTACAACACACTTCGGCATTTTTAAGACTACTGTGACTCACTTCATATGGAATTAAAACAGTGTTACATTTTCTGTTACATGTGCATGTAAGTAATTATTTATAAATATAATGATGAGCTCTTCACGTAACTGAACTTCTCTTACAAATACTTTTTATTCACCTCTGCCAGTGAGGTTATGTTTTCTGTATGCATGATGGTAAAACTACTGTCCCAATTTTCTGATCATTTTGGAAGGGTGTAGTATGGATCAAGAAATAACCCATTCAATTTTGGAGTGAACCCAAATCACGGGGCGGCAACACTAGTTATTTTTTACTTTTGTTAACAATGCTAGATATGGCATGGCCTTGGTGTTTGTGTGTGTCTGTGTGTGTGTGTTTTGTATTTCCTGATAGATAGATAACATACGATCCCTACAGAGACTGATGAAGAGTCAACAATATGGGAATCTCCTGTTTCTCCCTGTATTCACATTTTCCAGTACACTGATTCATGAAAAGGCAAAACCTGACTGATTTTGAAATAGCCCACAGTACAAAGAAAAAGAACAAAGAAAAACTTGCTTTTGATTGATTTATATGAAGTCCTACCATGACATCCATTTCCACAGCTGGCCTACTTTATGTGAATTTAAAAGAGCTGCATGCACTGTATGAACCTCTATCATAAATGCATAATCTGAATTACCATAGCTACAGACGATACGAGACTGTTCTAACCAGAAACGACTCATTGCTTCTTCAGATGCCTAGAACAAAGTATGTCTATGTTTACCTGATGAGGGTCTCATGCAGCCATACAAATTATAACATTGCTTACAGAGCAGAGATGGAAGTAGCACAATATGTCTGATATATATGGTATAGGATCACAAACCCTCTTATGGAGGTCTGGGTGGATGTTTGAGTCAACAAAGCGTAAGACTTGGACACCAGTGTTGGCATCCTATTTTCCGGGTGGGGATTGATGGTGGAATCTCCAGGGCGGCGGAGACGTCTGATGCCAGATGTTGTGCTGGAGGTCTCCCAGCTGCCCAGAATTATCACCCTTAACTTTTTTGTAATGTTAAGTCTTCGTTTGGGTGTCTAAACCTTGCTGTCGTTGGACATAGGACAGTCACCTTTTGTCTGATAACTGTATCTGTAAAGAGAGCTGAACATGAAGGGGGAGAGATTTTCAGCAGGGAAGAGATTTCCGGCAAGAATAGCCGTGGTGTTAACGGAGATAGCAGCTGTTCTGACACGGGTTCCTGGAGTCTGATATAGTCTGTTTCCATTAGGAAAAGAGAAAGAAAAAACTGTATTACGGTTACTGAGTATAATTATTTTTGGGACATCTTTGTTTTTATTCAAAAAAAACATTTAACATAGATACAGTCGTTTTAGAAATTTTAATTCAAAATTATTACATATCCTACTTTGAAGGTAAAAGTTTACTAGTTAGATAATGGTTCACTTAGTGGCCTATTTGCTTTCACATCTCTAAGCAATCAGCTAACATAGCAGGGAACATAGAAATGGTTTAGTAATACTGTTAAAATATAACAAGAATTGTAAAGGGAAATTAGTAAATTGGGTAGCAGGGTTTGCCCTGCTGGCATGTTTGCATCCTCCGCTCCATCGCTCTGTATACACTGTATCTGGAGACAAGTGGAAATGAAATTTGAATCCTGAGAGTGAATCCTGTAATTGCTCTCTTATTGAGCTCAACCCGCAGTGGCTGTATGTACTGTATAACACCAGCTGTTGATACACGGAGGACGATGCAGGGCTTTAAAAAAAGTATGTGTGTGTGTGTGTGTGTGTGGGAGGGGGTTCTATCATGATTAAACCCATAGAAAAAAAAGACATAATTACATTTCCTGAGTCGTCTTTTTTTTTACTCTTGAAATCACTTTCTTTTACACGAGAGGGAGAGAGGGAAGATGACAAATGACATGGTGGAAGAGAGCAGAGGAGGGGGGAGAAAAAAAGAAGAGTGAGAGGCAGTGAGAACACTCGCAAAACCCAACAACAGGCAGAGGGAGAGAGAGTGACAGCATGAGAATGAAATGTGAGAGTATGAGCAAGGAAGGTGGGGTAAACATGGTGAGGGTTGGTGTTCCAGGACAATAGTTGGGCGGAGTTCAGTCCAAGTTTCCATGGTAACAGGCCTACAGCAACTAACCTGTAGGAAAGATGAGTGGAAGTGAAGGCTGTGTGTGTGTTTGTGTGTGTAGGACCTCATTAGTCAGATTGGAGATGATGACACTCAACAGACACAAATCAGTAGTAACCCCCTCAGACAGTTTCTGTCTCCCTGTTTCTCTCTGTCTCATTACTGCTGTGTACTACCTGCCAATCAGTGAGGGTTTGGATCTATAGTATACATACGTTCTAAAGTATATGTCTGTGTATCGGTGTGCATGTGCATAAGATTGCTCATTTAATAATTGATAAAATCATAGTATACAATCTATAATCTACAATAATGCTCATTTTTCTTATTTCTCTCCCATTGCTATTCTCTTCCCCTGTTTGAAGCTAAATGATCAACTCTCAAAATGTAAATACAGTAAATTCTTACGATGCCAAGCGCAAGTAGTTGCTGACTCTCTCACACACTCCCACTCTGCAACGCTCAAACACAAAAACACAAGCTTGTTTTTACGAAAAGAAATGCCCCTCTGCTTTGCATTCTTCCCCAGCTCTCAGTGACCCACTTTCTTAGAAAGCAGGTTTTTATTGTAATTTATTAGTGAAAGTGAGTGCTTGCTTATTCCCATCGCTTCCTGTCACCACTGCTTACACCTTCTCTACGCTGCTGTAGTGCAAAGCCAGAGGTCTTCCAAGCTGCTATTTAGCCAGGTGCCAATAAAGCCAGCATACTGCAGTTAGAAACATACTCTGCAAATATGATGGGTTATTATTGTAATTTTACTTAATTTGAATTTTTCAACCTACAATTAGCTGTGTGTAGTGCATTTTTTTAGATGGATTGAAAAGGATAGAATATTCGAATGTAATACACTTTCAGATCAATCAGTTGGTTAAAATCCTTCCAAACTATTTATTTATACTCAACATCATTTTTTTAGAAAAAATGAGAGGTTGTATGCCATTTAAGTAATGCAATGTCCTACTCTCCATACTGTAGTAGCTTTATGTAGTTATTGGAACAGTGGCAGTCACAATTTATATCTTAGGAGAACCAGGAAGGTTGCTTAAGGCCTGGGTATGACTGACTGAGGACATTAACATCCAAGCTGATAAACAGAACCTTGGCATGAACAGGATCTTTCTTACAATGATAAATATTTACAGCAGCAGTAGAAATGACAAATAATACCAGTATATCATTACCAGTATATAATACTTAATTGTTTTGATTTGGTCCAAAGAGGATGGCTGAAAAAGCAGTAGTACAAGCTGTGCTAATAAGAGTAGTATTGGTAGCACTAGTAACTTTTGTTGTGATCATGATGCTAATAGCAGTATTTATCTTGGCTGATGAACTAATGGCTTATACTGGAGTTGTAGTACTGTGGATAGATACCACAGTGGAAAGTATATAAAACAAAAAAATAAAGTACAGAAAAGCACTGGTCAAAGAGTTTAAATTACCCGTGCCTGTGCAGTTGGAAGGCACAATAAAAGAACAGGTCTATGAGGATATTCATTCTGACTTTCAAAGCCTAAAAACATTTAAAATGAAAAAGCATTAAGGTGAAATAGCATTATAGTGAAAGTTACAATGAATCAAGATGGTGGGGTATAATTTATAGCACTTACCTTTAATTTCCTAGGTGGGTATAAAAGCCCTTCAGAATTTTAATTTGCTTCAACAGTAAATCTATGTTTCTACCAACAATATTGATCACTGATGGTTTCCATTTTAATTTAAATACATGTGTGCTCTACAGAAACCTCACAGTGTATAGTCATATCATTAATTCCCTTGTTTCTTTTTTAATTGAGAATCTAATTCTGTTTTTTTGTTTTAATAGCTGCTACTATGTGTTGCCTTTACCATACCAAAAACAAAGGATATAGCTGGTAACGTTTTTGCTAGTAAAACTACAATAGGTGCCTACATACTGCAGCAAGCTAGCTAGAGGTTTAAGAGCAAAGAGATAACTGAGGGTGTATATGCCACTGGGTTACAAAGGCCCATCCCATTTATTTTGTTGAGGAATTAAACTCACAACTCGCCCACAGGGTTTAACAGTAAATCCTTGCATCCCCAGACTCATCGTCCTCCACACTCTTTCTGAGTGAACACCTACACTACACTGCTTCCCTGAAACTGCACCAACACCTGGCCTTATGCTATATGCAATAATTTCCCTCCTCAGCATATAACTCTAGACAACAATAGCTTAATAGGACAGCAGACCTTGTCAACTTGAAATGGGCCAGCAAGCAATTCGGAAACTGCATTTTAGTAAACACCTAGAGACTAATGGAAGGGCTGACCCTGCTGGATAAATCATATTTCAATTTCACACATTTTCCTGCTCATGTTGTGTTAAATTAATGCATTTTTTTTTTTTGGAGCATGCTTTACCAGCTTTCATTCTTACTGTAGACATATTTTCTTAAGCCTATTAAGTGTCAAAAATTTAGGTTTAAAATCCATCTATTTTGTACTTTTGTACAAACACAATCTCTGTTGGCAGTCCACACACAACTGTGCCACCTCAAAAAGTCCTGGAGTCGCACCTGGGTGGCACCTACGTGCTGCCATGCTAAGACGCGATTTTTCTTGCTTTTCCTCACATTTCCTTCTATAGTAAATCTTTAATTTTTTGTTCTATTTACAATTAGTGTTTGTCCTTGTTTAGGATGTAGTTGGAAAGGTACTGATACTGTTCTTCTTTGGGCACTTATTAAATTCTAAATACGTTCTTTTGTGTTTAGAGACAAGTTGGGATAGTTAAAATGTCTTCTTCAATAACTCCCATTTCAAGTCACTGCAGGCACTCTCGTATAATGAATTTAGCAATAAAAAGTGGTAACCTGTGTATTAGAAATGCTTCAAGTAGTAATAATTATAATTACAACTAGCCTCCACCAGGCAATTCTTGAAAAATTTTTAGATTTAAAACTGACACCAGTACTGTACTGATTTACGGTAAGCTTATTAATATTTAAATTAGAAGTTATACAGTCACAGCATGAGAATTTAAACAGTGGGTTAAACATGACACAGATGATCAGTCAAACTGAACAAAGTTATCCATTGTTTCCAGTCACGTATCCATGATTTGTAGCAGTGGTGGTTCTAGAGGCTTTTAGCTTGATGCCAGCATTTTTTAGGCTTTTTAGTATTATCTGAAGAGGCTCTGCCCCCTGCAGTGGCTTCACTGAATGTTTGAGGGTATTGTCCGTCTGTCTTCCTCTCTCCTCTTCACCACTTCCTCTTCGCTTCTCTCTGATTCCCTCAACCTAACAAATAGTCCCTTCTGCTCTCATCCTTTCTCAATCAGTCCCATTTGTTTACTGTTTTCTCAAATCTTGTCTTTCCCTGTTATGTGTGTCCCTTTCTCACCCTTTGTCTCCCCCTTGCTCTCTTTTCTCTGTCCTTATCTCTATCCCATCGTCCCTTTTTGCCTTTGACTGACAGTGTTATAAATTGATTTTCAGCCTGGTGTGTTCCCTCTGTCTCTCTCAAGGCATTTCCCTTATTTAGCCTCAACCACTCCAGGGTATAGTCTAGACCACGGGCCGACTGTCAGTCAGTGGCAGCGTGGAGCAGTCTAATTCTTGGCTGACAAGCCTTCCTGACAGCAGGAACCAATGGGACGTTTCAAACATGCTAACTCTCTCTTGCTCTGTCTCTATCTATTGCATTTTCCCTTTGCTATCTCTCTTTCTTCTTTCATTCTCCCCGTCTGCCCCTGCCACTCCACTCTTCATTTGGTCACCCTTTCTTGCTTTTAGTGTGTCTACCTTTCTGTCACTCTGTCACCCCCCAAGCCCACCACCACCCTTTCCTGTCCATTTCCTCCATCTCTATTTCTTTCTCGCTTCCAAAACCACCTCAAGAAAATGAATACCATTATTTTTTCAGAAACATGGACAGCTCATTTTAATTAACTAACACTGCACTCGTCCACACACATGCTTGCGCACATTATACGCATCTCATATTGCTTGAGTGCTGCTGTGATCTGAATATTGATTGGATGGTTTGTCTATCTACAATGATTCGATTGGTCAGTTTGTTCCACTGGGAAAACCATTCTTTAATCATAAATGAGAGTCTATGAGATTAGAAGAATAGCCCTTTAACAGAATCTGGTATCACTGATGTCTCCAGAGAGAGGCAGAGGCAAAGAGAAAGGAAGAGAGTGCAGCAGAGAGATGAAAGAGAGGCGGACAAATTGAAACCACAGAGAGAGAGATAGAGAGAGAGAGAGAGAGGGAGAGAGGCAGAGAGATGGAAGGGATTTAAAGCAAATTTTTCTCAGTGTTGGATTGGTGTAATGTCACTACACTGCTGAGGATAAGAGCAATATTTTATACTACAGGATCCGGGCACACCCACACAGATATGTGTCATATGGAGACACATTGCTGGCCTTGCAAGTAGGAGCTGGGGACGCCCGGCAACCTTGAGGGGGTACTGTGGGTCCCATTCAAATGAAGAATAGAGTAATTTAACTGTTTCCTCATTTAGCAGTCAGCACCATGTAGAAATGGCTATATTGATCACAAGTCTCCCGGTGGAAAATGACAAGCTTAGTAATTGATTTCGCCCCTCAGAATCATCAAGCTTACATCAGGATGTCGGAAGTCACATTATCTAACTGTATGGCAATGGCAGGCTTTTTTTATTTATACATCAATTGTGGTTTGATTTTGGTTTGGTTTGAATTATTATACCCACGATGTCGTCTCACTCACTGTCGTTAAAGGCTTGAGGCGGCTGGAGTCCGTAAGCATGCATTAGCCTTCTGCCTAAGGGCACATACTGCTGCATCAAAAAACTAAGGGGCCGTAGGGTGTGTTGTTACAGGTTGAGAAGGCAAACCAGAATCCATTTTGAAGGCTCGTCTGAAGCAAAGACACTGACTGCACAATGCACAATCCTTTGAGGAAGGATTTAACAATTCTGAAAAGTTTTATCCGCAGCAGTCTTTTTTTTTTTCACAGTGCACCACGATACAAGCTATAATGTATTTGGCCACCTTTTTTGCTTGACTACTCTGTGTTTTATTGCTACAGCTCTTTGCAGCTGCTCCCCTGTTGCACCAGTAAACTGACATAATTGAAGCTGATGTAGGGCCTACATTTTTTGACCCAGCAAAATTGAGAAAGACTCATTGCTACCTAATGCAGGCTGTAAAATACCCTGCACAGGTCACAGGGCCAACCCAAACAGATACATTCATACCTACTGGCAATTTTGGACTTGTTCTTGAAAACTCCGCACAAGAAGGCCAGTCAACTTGTGTTGTTTAGTAGCAGCGGTTACACAGAGCTTTGATTATGTGCTATTAATGTCATAAAAGTGGCCCTGACTACATTTTAAGAAAACTTTACTGTACTGTAAAAACTGGACTGTCTTGAAAATTATGTGACAAGTGCCGGCATAAGCCACTTGTTAAGCTTGTGCTTTTTTTCCTGCAGTGTATTATCTCAGACATTCAAGATGAGATATTGCTTTGAGGAAAGAGATCAAGCCTATATTGCAGTCCAGGGTTCATTAAATCCACTCAATTCAAGAAGCAGATTTTCTTCTTTGTCTTTAAGCTTCTTTTATCCAGGGAAGGTTTTGCTGAGCATGCACGCTCTTTTCCAGCTAAACCCTGTTACTCATTAGTACCAGTGCATATATTCACACCTGGGAGCTGCACAGTCCTACCACAAATCTTTTACTGTTTGCCAATTAGCATCTCTATTTAAGTCTTTAGGGGAAAATGCATGCTTAAAGTAAGACTCAGCCCAAAGTCATTTTAGTATTAAATACACATGCCCTGTAGACTCTAAAACTGGCTCTGAAAAGTTTGTAGTTCTCTCCGTTGTTGAGGGTGACAGGTGTAGTCATCTTGAATTAGCTGCATTTATGAATTCCAAGAGGTGATGCAGTTTCATGGTATTGCCAAAATATTAAAAAGTTTAGTACTTTTTCACATCCAACACAAGCATGTGTTGGTTTGTGGAATTACGGTAGAGTGACCCCCACCTGTTCTTTTATTGGCCGGAACCGCTCCGTCCTTAACAGATTTTCTAAAAAATAATCACTAATATTAAATGACTACAGAGAGGCATACTGTACATGCTTTTTCAGTATACCCACACTTTGTATGTGTTTGTATGGGGTGTGGTGAACAAAAGGTGTAGTAAATGACAGCAGGGTCAGGGTTGTGAAGGAGGCTTTGTGTGTGTGTGTGTGTTTGTGTCTGTGTGTGTGTGTGTGTGTGTGTGTGTGTGTGTGTGTCAGTCAGTTTTGGTCTGGTAGTCAGCATAATTAGAAGTCTCTCTTTTACCCCTGTCTACTCACTGTCTCTCCCTCTCTCTTCTTTCTTTCTTTCGTTCGTTCGTTCGTTCGTTCGTTCGTTCGTTCGTTCGTTCGTTCGTTCTCTCTCTCTCCTCATTCTCCTCCCTTCTCTCTCTTCTTTTTACTCTCCCCTCTCTTTTTATTTCCCCATGTCTCTCTCTCTTTATATATCACCCTCTTACATTTTCTTGCCTCTATCCCTCTGACTGACAAGTTTTAAATCATCCTTTCATTCTTTGCACAATGATGAACGAGGGGGAAATCTGTCTTTTTCTCTCTGTTTATTCTGCTTTCTATCTCTGTTCTTCTGTTTCTATTTCACTCTTTATTCACCCCACACTGTATCCTAGTTATTCCGTTTTATGAAGTTACTGCATTTTAGACTACAGCACAGTCCTTTCTGTTGAGTTCAGATAAAATTGTGAGGGACTGAGTTATATTTTCTCATGTGATCTGCAGGCTACAATTATGGCGTTTATTTGTGATTGTGTTACAGGTCAACAATTTTAAATGACAAGGGTTTTTCTGAATATTATGAGTGTGTATAAGTGTCTGTAGGTGCTAAGGCATGCATTACAGTGGCTATGTTGGGGAAATAGAATGCAAACATTTTTTATCATAACTTCATGAACCACCAGGTACCTGTGAATCATTGGCCTGCATCAAGGTTGAATACACTTAATGCCAATTCATAGTTTAACCACTAGAGGGATCATTTAAATGTTGTTAAAGTTTTTTTTTTTTTTTATGTTGCTTTTCAACATATTTCCATCGTAGTATCCATTATCACATAATGTTACCTCTGGATTGTCAATGTTACATGTCCTGTTTAGGAGCTGTTAAGTAACTCCTATCTCGTCTAATTGTAGGTGCATAACTAAATGTCACCCCTGGGAGTTCAGTAAACACCTCACTTAATTCATCATTACTTGAATTAAAGTTCCAATTGCACTTTATAATGTGCTTAATTTGCAGCTTCTCTACAGTAACATGTGACACAATAAGGCCTTTGTGTGAGTTGCTGTCTTTGTCCTGGCAAAATGTATCATTCTTCTCCAGTGATATGGTTATATTGTGAGCTTAATCCCGTATCTTGTCCTCACAACGCTCTTGCTTGATGCGCTGCTGCATGTCGACAGACTGGGTTACAAAATCTAGCATCAGTTAATCTGTGTATTCAGCTGTAGGAAATATTGTGCCACCTCATTCTGTTTAATTATCTTGATTGTTATATTTTACTATTTCAATTTTCTAATTTGTTGTTATTTCATATTTATATTTTTGTTTGTCTGTAATTGAACTGCTAAACTTTGTTTCGTTGTTGAAAACAATGACAATAAAGATCTGTTCTATTCTAAAAACAACACAAGAAAGAAACCCATTCATATAGGTTTAACAAAATCTTCTTATTATCTTATTAGATAACCTCATCAATACACAATCGCTAACGAGGTGGGGATAAAATAACAGGAAAAGCAACTGTATAGTTAGGTGCATCCACTAGTAAAAAAGTTTAAAAATATATATATATATATATATATTTATGTGTCCATTCAATTAGTTTGATAATTAAATCATTTGGAGGCATCACATTAACTGGCTTTACTTTTAGATAATATCTCAAGCTTTATAAAACTAATAATAATTATTATTAATTATTATAATAATAATAAGCCAAATTTTAAATTAGTGAGTTAATTCAAAAGTTGAGTGTTATCTTCCACGTTCCGGGGTTGTTATATAACAAAGAGTTTCAATTAAAAAATCTAACACATTGGATACAAGCTCTGATAAGTCTGCCTTTTCTTTTTAACTGGGAGTATGTGTTGTCTTTAGGTGAACTACTGCTTCGTGGAGCATAAATCTCACTTAACTTTGTTCATAAAATATAATTCCTGTTGGGAACCACATGGATCTACCATTTCTGAACTTGGCTAAAATGGCAGTTTAATAAGTTTCTTTTCTTGCTGTGCTGTGCACAATCTATCAGACTCCACATGGATGTGTAGGTCTGTGTGTGGTCTCACATGGCTCTGCCTTTTCCTCCCTTTTTCTCAACATCTCAGCTCTGATTGGTTGTGAACAGATAGCTGCCCTTAATTGCAGGTCAGATTGGTCATTATATCTGTCACTGTGATGGTATTGGAATTGTCTGGGTAGATGAGGGTTGGACAAACACACACAGGCACAAACATATATAGTGACTCACACTTTTTTTGGTTCAGTCTTGGATAATTGGTTGAAAAAGCATCCAGCAGGATCAGGCTGCTGTCCCTATGGCCCTGGCTGCCATGGTAAATAACGAAGCTCATAAACATTAAAGGCAGGGGGATGATCATTCTGATTTGAGCTTTGCACTCAGAGGAGACCAATTAAGGCCTAGTAGTTCAATGACTTTAAGCATATAATTTTCAATTAAGCACTTTCATTTAAACTTGGAATGATACACCAAAGTCACACTGCTGCAGCAGCTATTGGAGAGCATTTCTTTTCCTTCTTTTTGTCTTTTACCAATGATATAAAACTGAGGATAAAACAGCCACTATATAAAACAATTTCTAACACAAGAAGAAGACCTCGGATCAAACCCAATATAACAGCAATTTTCTTCTCTGCTGTAGTGTCCTTGAGCAGGATGAGACTAAATCCCTACCAGCTCCAAGGGTTTCTGCTCTGTGAGCTGACTCTGCAGTCTGACTCTCCTGTGGAGCGGAAGAAATGAAGAGCTTCTCCATTGGGGATCGATAGAGTATCGAAAAAAAAAGCTCTGGACCGACTTCACTTCTGGACACTGCAAGGTTTTCATCTAACACCTGTGGTGTTTGATATGAAAGGAGCATTAAGATCAAAGGGAGAAGATAATGATCCTGAAGAGAACCGTAAAGTCTGAGAAGATCAATTACATTTACATTTTACAATTTAGGCATTTAACAGGCTCTGGAACCCGGAGAGATTTAGAATAAGTACAGCAGCAGAATTTGCTTCACCTCTAATTTATCAGTACAAGCAGCCTGTAAAAGGAAGTGCGAAGGATGAAACAACACACTGCTCTCATCCACATTAACAACCCTTTCCAATGGTAATATAAAGTTGTGACAAAACCACAGAAGATACTGACTACTTTCTGTTAATATTGTCTATTTGGAGATTAATAATACAGTTCCTATCAAACGTTTATAAACCATTTTAACTTAGAAATCATATTAATGCTTTGTTTCTTTAAATTAACATCCCAGTGAAACAAACCCAGACATAGGTTAAACTGGCTAGAAACACACATTTGAAAATGGATGACATTTTGAAGCCTAGCCATGGCATAGTATAAGCCTAATATTGCTCTTGGAGGTGTTCCAATATTTAAAATAATGTCATTAATTAGTGGATGGGTATGCAGCACTGTGAAATGTTTTGTTTGTCATAATTTGCATTTAATGTATTTGTTAGTAGGCCTGCATGATTAATCAATATAAAATTGCAATCTGGATTCACCCTGTTCACAATTACATCTTTAAACAACTCTGATTCTCATTTAATTTACAAGCCGACTGCATCACAAACGCTACTATTTTCATTTAAAGTTTTAAAGTGCTGCAGTGCTCCCTCTTCCCTTCATTGAAGTCTCTATGTTTACAGGCTTGTGGTGAGCCGCAAGGTGCCAAAAAAAAATCTATGATTGGTACTGCCAATTTGTTTTGTTTTGTCATAGTCAAAGAAATTGTGGCAGAGAATCGTGATATCAATTCTAAGCAAAGAAACCGTGATTCATATTTTTCCCCGAATCGTTCAGGCCTATTCCTTAGTTTGGCATCTCCTCCTCTTCTCCTACTTTCTTTCATCTTCTCTTCCACCTACCAGCCTGCCAATACATACATAGAGCCATGATGAAGAGCTTATAGTAGCTCATCAAGACATTATTCTATTTATTCTCTCCCTCCCTAAAGAAATCATGTATGCCTTTGATGCTGCATAGAGTTGCGTTAGATCACTGTAGTTTTTTTCATCCGCATAGAGCCAGTCATTGTAGATGTATACAAAACAAATGGTTACGTCCTTCAGTTATAAATTGCAGAGTGATGTTCAAAGGCATGGTTAAAACGGACCTTTTGTTGTCACACATTTTGACGTCAGTAATCCATTTGCAAAAACAAAGGAATAGACACCTTTTGATCTTTTACAGGCTCGATGGGTGAATCCAAGAGAATGCTCTGGTCACTTATTGATTTTGCCTTTTATGTTAGCTGGAAGGGGTAGCTCAGTGGCAACGGAGTTCCCCCACAGTCAGAAGACCTGGGTTCAAGCACCCCATGCTGAATGTGAGTACCAGCTCCTGGGGTGCTGCTCTGAAACAGACCCTGCCCTGTGCCCTCACAGTTGGGGATGCCCGTGAAAAGAACGTGCTCCTAGCAGCACCACAAATTACAGATCCATGAAACTACTATATAAGACTTTCCGACATATACTTGATGCAACAGTTTTGGCTCCTGGTACAGTATATATTCCGTTAATATGTAATCCTACATCAGCATCAAAGAACCAGGATATATCAGACCCAGGCTGACCTACTTAGTATCACTCATGCTGACTTGTGGCATATTTCTACACTGATGTAAAGCATTCATTTGCTTCAGTACCAGACTGGCACTTTTTAGCGCCGTTACCTGTAAAAGAAATAATGAATATTGGGCCACCAATATTGGACCGGGCCAGTAGATCAGGCATAATTAATCCATTTTATTATAGAACGTGTAGAAATGATACACGTCTTACCAAGTAGTGCTGTTGGGTTCAGATGAATACAAAGAAGTAGTGTGTGTTTGCAGGTGTGTTTGTGTAACTAATTGTGTGTGTGTGTGTGTGTGTGTTTGTGTACACACATGCAATAGAGACAGACAGAGAGAGAGAGAGAGAGAGAGTACCCTGCATTTATTACAGAGAGACACACATGGATTCACAAAGACACGCATACAATATTCTGTCCTTGTGCTTTAATCTCATCAGACACTGTTCTTTGTCACAGTTTTAATTTAATTTTTTGTTTTTTAAGATTTGTTTGAGGCATTTTAGGCCTTAATTTGACAGGAACGCTGAAGGCCCACTGCGTCGAGGAGTGAACCTCTATATATAGGCGCCTGCTCTACCAAGTGAGATATGTGGGTGCCCCACTATTTTAATTTCTGATTAAAAAAATCTTCTTTTTTTTCCTTCCCCCTCTTTAGGTTTCATCTATACATGTGGCGGTACACTGAAGGGCCGAAATGGCAGCATAGAATCGCCAGGCTTCCCCTATGGCTACCCTAATGGGGCAAACTGTACCTGGGTCATTGTCGGGGAGGAAGGAAGTCGAATCCAGTTGATGTTCTTGTCCTTCGCCATAGAAGAAGAATATGATTTCTTGTCCTTGTATGATGGACACCCACACCCTGCCAACTTCAGAACCAGGTAGGACCATTGTTTTTTTTTCTTGTGCACAAGTGTGCACATTTGAAAAAAAGGTGGAAGTTTTCTGTTGTCTGTTGAGTCATAATGTAATAGCAGTAGGCTGTTAAGTAAGACCAATTAGAACTGTATTCTCCACACTTTATTTAGACTACTTTCACAGCAAATTATTTGTGTTCAATGTCTTCTAATTGCAATTAGAAAGTACCACGGTATCTTTGTATATTTGTGTATTTATGCACATGGCAGCACTGTTGCTGTATGTACAGTTGTATAGAAAAGTTTTAAAAAAGTTTATAAAAAGAAAGAAAGTTGCACGGCAAACACAGCACACACACCTGTTATGGCATGTAGCTCAGTGTATAATTTGGTTGCCAGTGATGTGCAGCCAGTTTTCAGTTGTCTAAGCTGAAGCTATGAAAAGACATGACCAAATATCAGGGTTCATGAATTTAGAAGAAAACCGAAAACCAAAAAAGAACCAGATTGATGTACTGGTTCTATTACTGAATGAATCCTATATTTGGAGTTGTGGTATGAATGCACTTTTTTTTGGGAAGCAACTTTTTTATAATGACAACAACATATTTTTCAACAAACATAGACAAGATGTTATTGGTGCTGGACTGGATTCTCTCCAGCAATACTATTGCAGCTGAACAAATGACCTTGTATAGCAACAGGGTGCAAATTGCCCAGGCTCAATCAGTGACACTGCGGCTTCCCTTTAGTTATTGAACTAGTTTATCGAGCCCCTCTTGCAAGACACAATACCCAGAAAGAAGCTCATTTGAGATAAGCTATTAAACTCTCCTTGCCTTATGATTTTATCAGGCAATCAATAGTGCCTAATAGCATCTGTCTGTGACTCAATTCACATTGGACTGCAATGAAATTAGTATTAAGTCATTTAATTCACTGTGAAATGTTATAGTGCTCTCAATCGACATGTTGTTTGATTTTCACGTGGCTAAACACTGATGGAGATTAGGTTTTGACTGTTGCACAACTTGGTCCACAAAAAGGTCCTTGTCACAATTGGTTCTAAGTTGAACTTTTTTTTTCTTGTTTATTCACACAGAAACAGCCTTTGCACTGACTTTTAATTATTTGTTGCATGAGGTATTTGGGAGCCTTTTATATATACTGAGTAAAAACAACATGTTTGTATCAGTCAATAAAATAAAAATAAAAAATTGAAAAGCTTTACCAAGAAGAACCAAACATTTAAAGCAAAAGGGTATGAATGAATACTTCTTTTTCCAGCTACTCGTTCCCAATACAAACCAAACATTACAGCCAATATATTATACGTGCTATCTATGGGAAGAAGACATAATTTTGTCAAGTGACTAGATAAATTGATATTGTGCTGATAAGCTGTTGTGCTTGATGTTTGGATGAGGCTTCTCTTTCTTGCTCACATTCTGTGAAAGCAACAGAAATGAGAAACCAACTGTAAACAAGCTCTTAATTTCATTTTGGATCCTGTGGATGTGAAAATCCACCTGGAACTAATTCTGGGAACCAAGATTATCCAACCGGAAACCCTGGAAAGGTCCACAGAAGAGGCTCCTCTTTTTGATTATGGATGCACAAACCAAGGGAGGAATCTCTAGCACCCAACAAAAGAACAGACAACTAAAAAAGATGGCAACTCTGTGCTAGACTAGAGATGCTAAGACCAGCATGGGTCAGTTGAGAAAAAAGGATGTGGGTTACACAGAGATGAAACGAGTCCTCTTGATACTTGGTCGTTTGCTGAAAAGCAATTCTCTTGCCGTGGGGAATGAACCATGTTCCTCTGGTTCAACAGGCATAATTTCTAATCAGTCAGCTGCAATAATCAACCTTTCTCGGACAATCCTGTGGCTTGTAGTGCTCAAATTGCCCTACAGAGTTAATTAAATAACAGAGCAAAAATAATAATAATAGAATAGAATAAAATAGAATAATATAGAGTGAGTTGACCATGACATTTTCTGGCTTTATACAATATGTGATTCCCAATTCTGCGGGAAAAAGAGAGAGAACTAACAGATAGGAGGAGAGGAAGTGAAAGATGCCCTCTATGCTCTTATTACTTGATTAGGATTTCCTGCTTATCTGAGATAACAGGAAATGATGTGCTGCGTGAGTGTGTGCACACATGCATTCATGCATAGGGTGTGTGTGCACACCGTGTGTGAGGAAGATTTATGGTCTGCATAGTTACAATTGGCCCGCTAGTTAAGCCAAATTACTCTGCTGTCTCATTCTGTCTTTCTCTCTTCTGCTTCTTAAAACACACACACACACACACATGGCAAAATGGTGATTAAAAGGTTAGATCCATTAACAAGAAAATGGTAATCATGGGGAGAGAGATTAACATGGATCACTCACACACGCACGCACGCACACACACACACACACACACACACACACACACACACACACGTTTGTGCATGCACATACAACACACACACACACACACACACACTAGTCCAATCTCTCAAGAGGTTTCAAATATCTAATGTCACATGACTTGCACCCACCTCATCTGTACTCTAAAGCGTAATTTCTTCCATTTGAAACACAACATAAAATCAATGGCGTGATTTTTAACAAAGGTATGAAAATTGTACAGTCATTTTCTATGATAAATGTTCAAGGCCAAACAATCTCCCTCGATCAAGCAGTGCTTGGTCAGGTGCTTTGTCGTTTGTTATTGAGGAAAAAAGTCTCCTTTAGCATCATATTTAGACATGCTTGGTTGGGACTCTTGGCGTCACTTTTTGACAGTCTGGGTCAGGATGTACGTTTAACTGACAACAGTTAGGTTTAGGAAAAGACCGTGGGTGGCGTTACAAAATGTACAATTCAGTGACGCAGGAAAAGAATAGGACATGAACCCCGGTCTCCTGGATGAAAGTCCTGTGTTGTTTGACCTATCCTCCGCCCTAACCAACATACCTATGCAGATTTTGTGTCTTTTATTGTCATTCTTGTCATTTTACAGCACCGCGATCAAGCTGTTCTATACCCAGTGCGTTCCATACAGATGCTGAAGGGTGATGTTTGCACCGGTATCTGACACTATGATCCACTGACTAGTGATCAGTATTTAAGAGTTGGGATTGAGAACAAGCTGCTTTTCGTCTAATCATGGTCACATCTATTGACGAGTTTTACCACTGACACTTTAGTTGAGATTCAAAGTGATTTTTCAATGGAAACATTTATATAAATGAGAAAAGGGCCTCTTATTGCTGTCGACAGCGGGCACTTGTGTGAAACATACATCTGATCTGACTGATAATCCATATTATCCCCGGACTTTCATGCTAAACACAGATTCAGGCACTGTGAAATAACAATTCATCCCCTCTTGATTATTTATTAGCTCTGGTATGACGTTGGAATTATTGACTGTGACAGTGTTTTGAACTTTGGGTGGGTCTCGTCTCCCCTGTCCACCCTCGTCATGATGTCAGTCCACAAACAAATGTGATAAATGGGAGTTTTGTTCATAATTTCTGTGCCACGATGCACTCACACACTGTAACCCAAACATCTAAAACACATTAATAATGCATAGGACCTCATTATAATTCTAGTTTTGCTTTTTGGTCAGTGACAACTAGAGTCAGAGCAGACTTTATGGCATTTCTGTGTCCTGCAAAAGCTTTTGAAGATACAGACATAAGACATATAGACTATTTTCTCCCAAACAGATCTTTAATGCTGTTTTTTAATTGCTCATAATATTTAAGTGAATTCATTTTAAAAACAAGGTATCCCATGTACCTTCTCAACTGCAAAGTTGGGAATTCCTGGAAGAAATATGACCTGATAGATATGTAATTGTTCTAACAATTTCCACTGTAGCTCTTCAAGGGAGATATTTCTTAATTAGATTTATTTTAAAAAGTTTTAATTAAGGGGATTAAAGTATTAAGGGATACGTTGTTCCTGTGATACCAGTGTGGACGTTAACATACTCATTTACAGTGAAGACAGAGTCACTAAAAGAGATGAAGAAGAAAACAGGTGACAGAGAGGCAGAGTTAAAAGGCATAGACAGAGTGTGTTTGTATGTAATCATTTTTGAATTATATTGGAGCCTCCTGAGGTGTGCTTGATTTATCCTAAGAGTCCCTTAAACAGACAGTGTGACATTTTGAAATGAAGTCTGTTAATTGTCTTCATTGGTCATTTGTCACATTATGTTGTTGGCTTTTCAGCTTGTGGTTATCCTTTGCTTTTAACATTTATTAATTTATTATGTAACAGAAAGGAAAGTTCAGTTTTTTTTCATTTCTGATAAAATGGCAAGTGCTTAACAAAGCCACACTGAAGAAGGTCAAGGTAGTTTATGTCAGCGTTTTTAAAACATGCTTAAATAACCTTAAATTACAGCACAGATAATTGCTGGTTCTTTTCATGGCTTTGTTGGCTCATTTAAACAGTTGTATTCTGTTGCAACCATATTCATGTATTTATTTACTAAGACCAAAAGTTAAATCATTGCTGTTTATTCATTTCTTTTGACGCTGACAGACAAGCACTGTTTCCTAGTGTGGGAAACTTTTGCATAAAGTCCGACATAACACTGCTTTCCCTTGTCACCTCAGTTGCTTTCGTCCTGTCACCATGCGTATTGTAGCTATAGCTGATGTCTTCCTGTGTTACAAGCTGCCATTTGAAATGAATGACTTCCTGTCACTCACTGATGTTTTGTCATATGAAATGTGAACGCCTGGTAAGGTTGTGGCACAGAAATTGTTTGAGTGGAATACTTGATTAGGACAACAAAGTAGCCCTCAGAGAATTTAACAGCTGTCTGGGAATTAATAATGTGTGAGCGTCTGAAAGTTTTGGAGCATGGATGGATAGATGGATGAAATGCAACAATGACAGAAACAGTACATGTCTTTCTTTGACAAACTTTCAGGATTAAAATAGGAAATGACCAGATTGAGGATTTGATCCCAATGGTATGTGGGACTGACAACGTGTTGTTGACAGTCAAAAGCTTTGACAAATGCTTATTTGTCATTGCTGTCAACATGCATAATAAAGTCAAACGGCAATCACTTTTAGTCATTGCAATAAAAAGTGGGTCACAAAATGCTGAAATAAAGTCATGATTGGGTTTTGGAGAATAATGAATCAATTCACAGGAAACAAGGGGGAGTCTTAGATAAATAATTGAGAGCAATTCAAAGACCACTTACTGAAACCCTACATTTAGACACTCTTGTGAAAAACACCAACCTTCCCACCCAGACCGGAAAATCTGGTCTTATTTAAAAATGTATTACCAGTGGGACATGCTTCAGTGAGGAGGTTTTTGCAGCCCACATCTCTGCTATAAACAAGATCAAGACAGCATGTGGAAATAAAATAGTTTAACACGTTTAGGGCACATAGAGGATTACCTCTCACTCAAAAGGAGGAACTCATATTTTCATGGTTACCATATTGTTTCTTTGGAGATATACAGGCCCTAATAATTGTCATGTCTGGGTTTAATTGATTTTTTTACTATCTCTTTTGAGATATGTCAAATGGATATTATTAATCCTATTATTGTTTCTTTTTTAGCACCTTTATTTCACCATTCCACAATGAATATCGAATATCTACAGCAGCATCCTTACAGATGTATTTCTGGTGTTCCTGCATTCAAATTCAAAGAATTGCGTACACATTGGTTTCCATTATAACTATTGTCTTTAGTTGTGGACTCTTAAGATGTAAGGTTATGTTTTACAGCAAGAAACTGCAAAGTCAGACTCGCAAAAACAGCTACTGAAGTTCTATCAGATCACCGTATGAGTATTTGAGCAGTGCAATTTGTCAACCGTTCCATTCCATCTAGTGGCTTTGTTTGTTTTGTGCAAGCAAATCTGTTCTTAAACCATTTACTAATGTAAGACTAGGTTTGTGTGGATGCATGTCAATAGTCTGACTGGGTCCAATCTGTATAATCTCAGACCCTGATCCTTAGAAATGTGGTTAGAATGTCTGGATTACATTTATACAGAGGTCAAAAAACACAGTACAACTTAAATGTAGTGTTGAATGTTTAATTTGTGGTTTCAGGCAGATTTAGAGGCAGACTATTGCGGTCAAGTCATATTAAACAACCACTCACGATACATTTTCACCATTTGAGAAAATATAAAAACTGCAGATTCTGTTGGGTCTGCATATTATTTATAGAGTGTAAAAAACAAGACTCTTTCTAGTCTTGAAAAGTAAATAACACTGCCATCTGAACAACTCAATCTTAACCCTTTTAACCTCAGAGCAAGCAGAGGATATGACTAGAGGGGAAAACGTGTAGTGAGCATTATTTAAATCTCAAGTTATCAAAATTATATTGTAATGTAAGTATGTCTCTTTTTTTTTTTTTTTACATAAATCCTTTTCATTATTCTTTTTTGAGGAAAGTCTTTGTTTACATAATGTAGAGATTTTTAGAAATGTGTAAATCTTCCAATTCCCCCTGAATGCAGCATTGACTTTGCGGCTTGTTGCGGCATGCTATGAGGCATGAGAATGCATAACGCTTTCAAATTGGACTAATTAACTCTCGTAAGTACTATGATATGAAACTTATTCCACCTATTGTGTAATTTTTGTTTTATACTCGTTGTAGCTAGCATTCGTTAGATTAATTTACTACTGTTGCTCTAACTAGCATACCTTGTATTAGCTGGTTAGCTAACGTTCGCTAGCTTTAGCTAACGTCATGACGTCTGTGTTGGTTATAGGCTACTGGTTTTCTGAATTTGAAGGGCTAACGTTATACATAAGTTGTATCCTTATAGACTATAACGTTACATACATTGAAAGGCCTAGGTTTCCCCCTTTAGTTTAACCAAAGAGGACCTCTTTGGTTTAACGTTACCTTTTTGTTTCTTGCTTGTGGATTAAAATGGTAACGTAAACATGTTAACGTTAGATGTAACAGTGTTAGTTTTAGCAATGTGGTGTTTGCTGTTGTATGACTCATTCGGTGATTTTTTTTATGTTAAGTTCAAGACAAAAACTTTAGAAGATGTATTATGTGATTAACTCGTGGAAGGAAGCGAATAGGTGATCTGCGACCTGGCAGCCTTTTGTTTTCTTTAACTGTCGATGGTTTTACTCTGGACAGAGTGCAGTGTAACAGTTAAACTATAATGCGTGTCTTACCCAGTGTTGGGCAAGTAACTTTTACTAAAAGTAATTAGTTAGTTACTAGTTACTTCTTCCAAAAAGTAAGTTAATTGGTTACTCAGTTACACATTATAAAAGCAACTTCAGAAAGTGACTGTTACTTTCAAGTACATTTTTATATGCTCAAATGTGACCCCGCCTCCACCCCCCCCCGCCCCCCCCCTTCAACAGAATTTAAAATACATGTGCATTTTCAGTTATTCATAATAAATCTTATTATAATGAAATGGACACTTTATAAAATACATTATTAACAGAAACATTCTACACAAATCAAAACTATTTTAATGTTGCTGTGGGACAAAATGCCTTCAATCAAATGCTATATATGTAGCTATTATGTTTATATAGTGGATCGATAAAAATAACACAATAGATGTTTTGGAACTTTTGATATTTATTGCCCCTCATTTGGGCTTGGCATACCTGTCTCTCGTTGACTGACTCACTTGTGTTGTTTGTTGTGTGTCCGACTGCGTGCACCCGCCCAACTCTACCTCTGATTGGCTTACCATTAAATTCTCCTCAAAAACCACACCGTTTTTTTGATATTCCTCATCTGGCTTCAGGTTGCACTACAAATTAATTTTACTTGAACAGTGCAGTGTTTAACAATTTTAAAAGAGATTTGAACCTTATTGAAAGTTGTTTAGTGTAACTTGTTAATAATTGAGCAGTGGGAAAAAAATTGTTAATTGAAAAATTAATCGATAGATTAATGGAAAAATTAATTGTTTGGGACAGCCCTTTTTCCGCCACATGGATATTAAATATTTCTACCCAAATAGTTCTGTTTTTCAGTATTCACTTTCTTCTCTTCCTCTGCTGTGTGCATGTCGGAGCTTCGCGGGGTCGGGCCGACATGCGCACACAAAACACTGGCGCACACACCCGACGCCAGCCACCGCGTCACTTCTGTTTACTGATCACTAGCGTTTACCTCAGGCTAAATAATTTGCTAGTATGTGGCGATTTTTGGCAGCCAGCCTTTCCAAAAGAAAGCAAAATGAAATAAAATGTTACGATCCGTAACCGTTGAATGACAAGCAGGAAACGCATCCAGGAGGCTCTGACACACTCTCCGCATGTTCTGTGTATTGTCATGGACGTACACAGCCACTTTTGTGAACCCGCTTGCTGGACTGACACATGTTAACAGCGGACCGCGGCGTATGTTTTTGAGCCAGACTCCACCACCTCCTCCTGCGGGAGGTCAGCTGCGTGTCTGATTTAACTCGCCGGTCGTCATCAATATAGTTTCACAAGCAGAAAAAACAGGAGCTTAAAACGCAACTTGATGGTTCAAAGCTAGGACTTGCAAGTTAATTAGCAGTTAAGAAATTTATATATGATAGCCTATTTAAATTTTTATCATGCAAAAGAATTTTTTATTGTTTTTAATAATATTAGTTTAACTGTTTATATTAGGCTGATCCATATTGTCGGGTAAAAGTTAATCATCAACCTAAAACCTGCAATTTAATATTTTTGTGGGGGAAAAAAATATGCTTGGCCGGTGGATTTTTTTCATCTACTGGCCAACTTGGCCGGTGAGTCAAAAAGTTAATTTGGGACACTGGTCACAGTATTGATCCGTGCGTAATGTCTGTATGACTTCAATTAAAATGTCTTGGTAGCTACAGTATACCAAAAGGAAATCATTACTGTATGTCACAACAGGCAGGGTCTGTTAAATCTATTCTTGTTTTTGGTTGCCATTTACCGGCTATTTCTTCCCTCTTTACTGTCCGTGCCCTGACCCAGTTTGTCTGCAGTTCTCTACAGCAGCAATTTTACACCCGGTGTAAGTCTCACCCACATCTCCCTGCAAACTTTTGGAGACATGCACAGAAACAGAAAGACACACTGTCACACAACTAAACTTATACACAACCGCATCACATGCATACAGATGGAGAGTAGCCTTTTATACAAGGTGGTTAACGGTAGAGCCCGATGATAAAGGGTAATTAAGACCGATACAAATAGGGGGTTATTTAAAATTCTGATATTTATTTATAAAAATAGAAATACAGAAACCCATAAAAAAACAGATTTCCCTAAAATTAGTTAGTTCTAGTTAGTTATGTGAGTTCTCAGTAAAATAATATAATAATAAATTGTGTTAATGTCACAACAGAACATAGGAACATCAGAAATACATTACATTTCAGATAAATATAATGTATAAAAATACAAACTTAAGAAATGAAACTTGAAGTTCTTTGAACAGAAATACAAAAAAAAAAGCAGTGTTGCCAACATGGACGTTGTAGCGCCCTCTGGTGGATAAACTATACAACGCCAACACTCATAACATGGTTGACCATCAGTTTTTATTTAAGTTTTTAAATATTCATTTGAAAAAAACAAAAAAATAGCCAAATACCGGCCGATAATATCGGCCCACCCATATATTAACGGTTGTCTCGCTCACACCAGATGTCTCTGCCACAACCCTGTATTCTGCACAGGAGGCCAACTTGGAAAATACTACCTCTCCATCCAAGAAACTCTTTGATTTGGCAAGTGGGTTTGCAATCTACAACCATGCGTAATGTCAACTTGTGACCAAACTAACGCTCTGTGTGCGTGTGTGAGCCGCTTGTGTGTGTGAGCCGTTTGTGTGTGTGATCCGTTTGTGTGTGATTGTGAAACGAGGTGTGTTTACCCCTGAGGTAGTGGTATTTCATCTCTTCCTGCATCAGTTCCGCCCTGTAGGGGGTGAGGTGTGTGTGTGTGTGTGTGTGTGTGTGTGTGTGTGTGTGTGTGTGTGTGTGTGTGTGTGTGCGCGCGCGCGCGTGTGCGTGTGCGCGCGCGCAAGATCCAAATAGCTTGGCTCAGGTTAAATAGACAGGCTTTTTTTGTGGCTTTTTTCAAGGCTTTTCTTTCTTCGTGGACCTGTGTTTGAGGTTGAGCATTTTCAAAATCAGAATCACATTATATTTGCCTGTGCATAGAATCTTTTGAATTTGTTAAGAAGGCTTATTGATGTAGTGTAAAGTGCAATGATGAAACACAACAGCGCAATGCCGTCATCTCAGCTGACAATGAAGAAATGTCTGGTTGAGTCCTTCCCTTCCCTAATCTATTATACATTGAATTGAATGTTATCTGTAGATATCACCAGTGTTGTGACGTCCCAAGAAAGTCTCAAGTCAATTGGTCCAAGTCTCAAGGAGCAATTCTCAAATGTTGTCTTTTTGGGGTTAAATCACAGGTTATGTAAAGCCAAGTTGAGTCTTTGGTTAAGGCAAGTCCAATCCCAAATCAAGTAACTTTTTTAGATCCAAAAAAAAATCACTCTTACCCATAGCACCCAGTCGATATAAAGAGAAAAGACAAGGTATTGGTAGCCCATCTAATAAAATGATTGGCTAGGTTGTATGATGAAACCCCCAAACCGCTGTATTGCAGTGATAATTGCAGTTCTCGTCACAGCCCTAGCTGTAAGAACTAGGAAGAAGAATTAAGGAATTGACATAAATTTCCAAAGATTTTTTTTTTTTATTCCTCTTTTTAATCAACTTTAGCATGTGTGTGTAAACATATGCAAGCCACTGTACATGGACTATACCTGATATCAACTGTCCACTTGTGCTGGACACAAATTAACTTGCAGACACCAAATAAACCCTGTCTTTATAACTTTGTTGCTGCACCAATATTATTACATTTTGGCACTGTGGGTGTCCATCAGGAGTCCAATGTGGTGTAATGAATCCTGGAAGAAAACTTTGAGGAGTGAATGTTGTGTGGACTTGCATTGATTTGTTCCTAATTGCTAAGCCTTGTGTGCAGGGAAATGCTCAGGGTGTGAGTGTATTTGTGCTTTTCAGAAGGATACTTTCATTGAAAGTTGCAAAGCTATTTTCAGCTATTTAAAAAATCAGCAATAATTCTATGAAATGTGACTGCAGTGCTGTAAAAAGGGAGCATGGCATTAGATTTGTGGCTCTGGGAGGGTGTACCTTAATCTGAGACTACAAACACCATTTCTTAAATGTAGCTCTTTCCTCTGTAATACTTTGCTAAATACAATTTATTTTTGCAGCTCACAAAAAGGAGTGAAGACAGAGAGAACAGAGTGTTATATGTTCATTGAAAGATAATTTAGCTTAGATTTAGCTCATCATTCATAACTCCCTTTCTTCAAATTACAAAATTTTGCTTTCTCATTTTTTACTTACTAGTCACTGGCTGTATCTCTGAACTTAATCTTTCAGTTCATCATCACTCCTGCCTTGATTCTCAAAATCTGTCTCAGTCTTTCCATCAATCTCTGCCTTTCTCTTGATTGTAATTCACACTTTCATCTTTTTGTTTCTTAATTGCTGTCTCTCATCCCCTCTGTCTTTCTTTTCACAATACTAATTCAAACCCCGCCCCCACCCCATCTGTTTCTCTCTCAATCCTTACTATAAATGTCATTAATTCAGTACTGATAACCAGCTCTGCTCTTTTCAGCTCAGCCAGGCACAGATTATAATTATACTCATTACAATAACTTTAACAGTGCAGTACAAAATTCAAGAGTCAAATCCTCTGGTGAAATATGTCTCTTGAGACTTTGGAGCTCCTGTTCTTTGTGCAATATTGTGGCCACTGTAGCCCATAATGATTATGTCTGCATGCATTAATACACCTGGGGCTGGTGTTAATTGATTTTTTTTTTCTTCATTTTAGAGTGGTCTGTTCAGTTTTATGAGAGAAAATGTGCAGCGCTTCACACCGTATGCAATGACCTATCCATTACAATGAGCACATTTAAATACTAACCACCTATCAGTGCTTGATGAAGGCAAACTTCTAATTCAGAAACTGCCATATGAACAATGCAATGGGTTTCATATCTAATTACATTACTTAACATGAAGTCATAATACAGGGCTCCACACTGCAACCAATTGGTTGCATTTTGTGACCAAAATTTGAGAGTGTGTGACTGAATTTTACATCCAGTTGCACATGTGCGACCAGTAAATTTGCTCCACTTTTTTTGCTCCAGAGACATATTTCACCAGAGGATTTGACTCTTGAATTTTGTACTGCACTGCAAGTTATTGTAATGAGTATAATTATAATCTGTGTGAAAATCCGTGAATTTGTATTTGATTTTTGCAACCTGTTCAATCAAAATATTATGATAAATCACGTCAAAAACAGTATCTGTAGCTTTCGGATATTCTCAAGACCATTTTTCAGAGCCACTGTTGCTTATCGCCGCCCAAGACAAACGGGATTGGTTTTAAAGAAATGCAAACAACCCAGGTCGTTATTTTCTCCTATCCCTTCCCAGAATGTACGTGTGAAGTATGCAGACCTCAGTCCGCATCGCTTAGAAGATAGGTCTGGCAATGTGAGACTAAGGTGTCACTCAAAGTGTTGATATTTGTCTAAGTTTGTAAATGTATTTGGGACAACAGATTGTTGCCTGGCATAGGCCTTTTGCTCTTGTCAATTTCATTGGACTATTAATACAAATCCAAATATATGGACTTTGATTATTTATGCTAAACCTGGTTTTGCATGGCTCTGATGAGACCCACTTAGCCTTGGACATGGCTGGATGTTCTTAACCCTGTTTGTTTTGGATAGCCAGCTAATGAGAACCAGGACAGCGTAACAAGTCAGCAAATGTACCTTGGATGACTCTCATGTCTGGTAATATTGACACACACATTGTGTGTGTGTGTTTTCAGTAATTCCAGCAGTGGTTAAACTGGTAATCCCCTCAAGCTGCCCATTAGCACAGACAGTCACCAAGGTGTTGGGAAGACAGTTCCTCAGGGAGGGATCACGGTGATCCGCCATAGAGGTGGCCCACTGCTCCTGGAGGGAGGAATGGAGACACAGCATTGCAATACATACAGATTAAACAGAGGGAAGCAGGGGGGGAGATGAAGAGAGAGAGAGAGAGAGAGAGAGAGAGAGAAAGGGATTGGGGTGACAGGAGGGGAGAAGAGGGAAGGAGAAAACGAGTTTGTAGGATGAACAGGGGTGAGGAACATACTCTATGTATACTACGTATAAAAAAACAAGGATTAGAAGAAAAAGGTAGTTTTTTTCTGTCTCATTCTTCTCGATTAATTGGCCTCTGCAGTGAATGTTGTGATCTAGAGAATAGGGATGTCACAAGAACCGTTACTTGACATACTTTTCGAATCAAAAATGATTAAACACCAACAATGCCCATTTTTTTGAAGCACCGTAAACACAACGAGTGCCGATACCAGCGTTAGCATCGGTGCTTTCTCTGAAATGGCATCAGCTGATCTTAACTGTTTCCTTTGAGTTAGTATCCTCAAACAGATGATTCACCGGAGCCACACATGGACTTTCTGAAAAACACATTGCCTTTGGGGATATGATGTCTTTTTTTCTTTAAATGTCATTTTCCCTTACTCGGGTTGATGAGATAATCTGTGTTTGGACTCTTGTGGCCCTCAAAACCAGTATAAAGCCCTCATAGTTTCAAATGTAAGCCCGTCAGTGATAAAAATAAACACTCTTTGTTATTTCTGCAACGCTCCTTTTTATAGGTGTGTGCCAAATGTTAAAACAACAATGTGTTGCTGTAGTCTTGTAGCCACCTACTGTCCCTCTGGAGGTTAGCCGTGAACTGTGTGGGCTGGATAAGACGGGCTTCTCTCATTATATGAAGACAACCTTTTGTGAGTCATTCAGGTCTCTAGATTTTAGTTACTCTACATTGACGTGGGATGCCAGAGGAATCATTCCCTTTAGTGTGTCACATAACACAAACAAAGGCACAGCAACAGTGACTCATTCACACTGTGGGTACGTTGGTTCTGTATCCTAAAAATTTTTTCTGTCTCCACTGCCACTTCTAGACACAATGTTACAGATGATGTTCTCACTCTGTTCAGCCCTGGTTCATTTATACATCTCTTGTGTTAGTGGGTCTATGCTTGCATGCCTGCAATATCCTCTGTCTCTTCTTGATACATATTTGTATTGCCTTGTTCATATTTACAGTGCAAAAAAAGTTGAAGGCACCAAAGAATTCTCGATCTCTTGTGTACTTTAATCATTTAGCAACCAGGTATTATTTTGTTGTCCTGGCCAAAGACTCAAGCAATATTTACAGAAGGTAATTTTACTTACTAGCATTCCTTTAGACAGAAATTAAATTATATTAGGTGATAATCACCTGTTAGTTTCTGTAAATGGAATGAGAAAAAATCCACTAAGTAAGGGTTATTTTTTGTAGGCAGTGTATATCTAAACAAGAGTTCGATGTTTGAGGTAATTTAATTAGTAAGTATGTGACACTGAAGCCCTGGACATGCTATTTGATTTGATTGTATCTTTCTTTGGCCTATCATGCACATGAACTTCCCTAAAGGCTCAGATTTAGCGCAGATGCAGGTAATTGGCTGTCTGTGGCCCTGTATCACAGTACGGAGCTGCTGATCATTGCTTACAGTGACAGTGTTATCCATAACAGCCTTAACTGCAGTTTGGCTTAGATATGCTAAGGAAAGAAAAACAGTAGGTGTGTGGATTCAGGTAGCACTGGGATCTGTTCTCTTGTAACAATGTACAATGTACCCCTTTCATACAGTAGACATACAAATAACATGGATTTACTTTGAGTGCCAGGGACAGCAGTCAAAAGTTGCAAACATTCACAGACTCAATTGCAGAGGGAACTGGGAACAGTCTTAGTCTCTGAGCTCCATGGCTCACATATCTCTTCTTTGGCGAAGGACGTGGTGCATGAAGCACTAGCGGTGTAGAGGAAGGTGACACTGCCTGCATCCCATCAGAGTTGACCCAGGACGCACAATGGTGCCGCAGTGCTTTAGAGAACACTCCCTGCAGGTCTTCCTCTTGTTGTTGATCTGGATCAGCTCATGCTCAGCA
>NC_048420.1:14935708-15040443 GCF_013103735.1 Etheostoma cragini | reverse complement strand
CGGCAAGATAAAGGAACTCGGAAAAGTGCGCTAAAAAAACAACAAAGATCATTACCTCCAGATCATGTAGAAGCGGTCCCTTGCCATCGCCTTGGGGACGTTGGTCTGCTACAACCATTTGGTCTGCCTCCAGAAATCCCTGCGTGCTGGCAGCTTCAAAATACCAAAGGCGAGACCCAGTCCTCATCAGACAAGTCTTCATCTCCCTTTTGGAGACAGGGTTCCACTTCGAGTTTGTCGGGGTCTGACCCCACGTCTGTTCAGCGTACCGATTAGTTTCTGTAACTAATATGTCCCAAAGTTCATCGGTAAAAATCCTTGAAAACACATCCAGAGGGCTAGCGTCCACGGGGATCGGCTGTTTCACCCCCGGTTTGCGGGTGAAATGCTTTGCCTTGCGCGGCTGGTAACCGTCGGTTCTCCAGTCTACCTGGAATCCTTTAAACTTTAAGCCATCCTCCTCTTCTCCTTCTGTATCCCACATATCCCACTCCTGTGCTCTATCCAAAGGATCATCCATCACTTCTTCATCATCATCTACCACATCCTCCCTCCCAAACTCCTCACTATCTTCCAACTCAATGTCACTGTCCTCGCTGTCAAAATCCTCTTCTATCGTTGCCATTTTCTCGCTCGCTCGTCTCTCAAAATATTCAAAAACAAACGCACATGTATTTCTGGTTGATTGGCATGATTTTTAGCGAACCACAGTACATTTGGGTGGTCACATGGCTTTAAATGGCCAACAAGCTTCATGAAAAGACCGACGAAGACAGAATGCTGCGCTACGCAGCAGCCAGCAGGAGGTTCAGAGTTGCGCAACGCAGTAACCGGCGGTAGATGTAATGTGTCGGCGCGAAGCATCCGGCAGAAATGGGTTAAATGCCTAATTCCGTCCATAGAGGTCTCCTTTTTTTTTTTTTCTTTTTTTTTGCAAAGCCAATCTACCGCTCCGTAAACAACTGTCTGATCATGTGCAAGACAGAGTTGTTCCCTGCCCTGCGCAGCTTAGTTTCTAGATGTAGACAGTCACATTGGATAGGGTAACGTGAGGAAAATTACAAAACAGCTAGCAGTCGATCATACGTCGGTCACAAGGTATGACCAGTAAACGCCACATTTTGTCCGTCTGTGTTTTTTTTTCAGACAACAGCAGTGACCAGTGCTAGTTAGTGTTTGTTAGCTCACAGGGCTCTAGGGTGCTAGTTAGTGTCTGTTGGCTCACAGGGCTCTAGGGTGCTAGTTAGTATCTGTTAGCTCACAGGGCTCTAGGGTGCTAGTTAGTATCTGTTAGCTCACAGGGCTCTAGGGTGCTAGTTAGCGTCTGTTGGTTCACAGGGCTCTATGGTGCAACTAACATTTTTCCTAGATCGCACCGGTGCACCTAATGTCCTGGCATACGCTGCCTCTCCACAAACGAAGCAATGTTGTTGATATCGATATGGTCTAATTTTGCGTTACATGACCCATTTCTTCTGTAAAGCGTTGGCTGTGTTTGGATCTCTCCTCTTACTCTCCGCGCAGCACCGCCTCCATTCACTCACACACAGCTCCCCGGCAACATGGAGAGACACAGCTGCGACAGCGGTGGCCCACACTGCTGAAATTTGTTATTTTAGTTGTTATCAACACAGCTGTATATTTTTAAGTATGTGAGGCAAACCTGTATTTGTACCAGTGCTTCCACTGGTAACTCTGCTATTGTGACGCCGAAAAACAAAGAAGTTATTGAATGCAACTAACTTCAGTTTGTTGAGTAACAGTGTGTGAGATGGAGCCTGCTGGACCTGGGCGAGAGATGTGACCCATTGTCAGAATATCATAGGTAATAAACATGCAGCGCAGTGATGATACAGACATTTCACGTGTGGAGGTCCGCTGACCCGCCTTTCCACCAGAGCTGGACCCATTTTTAACGAGTCAGCCATCACTGTAGCATATCAGTCCATGATATGTCCCTTACGTCCATCGCACTCCCTCTCTCTCCCTATCTCTTTTAATCAGTTTGTTATTGTTGTTGAAAACAAGTGAAGGTTTCTCAGAGATGATCTTATGTTTTGTTTTGTTTTTTTACATATATCCTAGATATACAATATATATTGTATGTGTTGCAGCTGTATACAACATACAACTTCAACATAAGAGGAATGTTGCACAATATGGATATGAAAGCAGTTATAAATACTCTATGTGACAATAAAATTTGTTTTGGTTAAAATCAACAAATAATCGTGATAATTAATCGTGATCTCAATATTGATCAAAATAATTGTGATTATCATCTTGCCCTGATATACAGTACGCAGTACGTTTAGTGATAATGCTGTAAAGCCATTTTGGTTAAACATTTAATATAGACAGTTGGTTAATTGCTTGTGTGTGTGGATGCAAGCATGTAGATGGACATGTTTAAAGACTCCGTGTTTGGCGTCTATTAACT
The DNA here is from genome assembly GCF_013103735.1 of Etheostoma cragini. Classification (NCBI taxonomy): domain Eukaryota; kingdom Metazoa; phylum Chordata; class Actinopteri; order Perciformes; family Percidae; genus Etheostoma; species Etheostoma cragini. Next base: position 15,038,003 of record NC_048420.1, on the reverse strand, counting down.
GTCAATCTCTAGTCCGGAGGGAGAACCAGAGAACAGAGCAGAGACGGACTGACATAAGGAGACATAAAGGCCCAGAGACAGGAAGAGTGAGAACAATGTGTTTCTCTCTGCTCTATTGCTCTATTATCAATCAAGAAAGAAATACAAGAATTCCATTAAAAGACTATGTAGTGACCTTAACACACATGCACAGGCGTGAACACACACAGTGTTGATGTATCAATTAATCACTCTGTCATTTGACCATTATAGCCTGTGTATCCTCACTGAACCATAGGCATTATATACAGTTTGTGTGTCTAAAATGTCATTCTACTCTATAATGACCATTTGTTATTCCCAGCTGTTACAATGTTGTAAGCTCCAACAGGCTAATAGGTCTTTTTTGTTTGGTTTTGTGTGCGTGCACGTATGTGTCAAAGTCATTAGAATGCAGCACTTTGTACTAGCAGTGTGTTATTAAACATTAAAACTAAATGACAGTTTGAGTTTCAGTAGAGTTTGACCTGACCCCTGGGGTGTTAAAACTAACACAGTAGGAAAGACTCAGGGAACACAGTGGCAACCTCAAGACGTTTACAAACTAAGATGCATTCAGATGTCCATCAGAGGCTAAAGCCATTTTAGATTTTATTTTTTAAGTAGCTATTTGGAAAGAAAAATGCCATTTTGTTCACACGATAGCATAACAAATTCACTGACTCCGGTCTGCCTAGTGCTATTGATGTCATGGTCTGCCCAGGAACTGAAGAAATTCACTGGCTTTGTGCCATAAGCCCATTTCACTTATTTTATAGGGCTGTGCAATTAATTACATTTCGATTTCTATTTTGATTCACCAATGAATATATCCGAGAAAAAACAATAAATTTGCCATCGTCTGTTTCGCAAGAACACTCATTTTTGTCTTGTGTTCTGCATGACATGCGCATACGTGCGCACATCCGTAACGCACACATCTGCTACTCCCCAAGCCATCAAATTTCTCAGCAGTCGGGGCAAGTCGTGTGCTTCCACTGGAATTGGAACTGGAAACTCAGCGCGAGTAAAGATAGCAGAAGGAGGGCAGCCACAGCAACGTTTGGTGAGCAAAAAAGGCAAATCCAACTCTGTTGTCTGGGAAAAGTCACCCCCCCTCCCAGTTTTTGTTAAACTGTATGTAAAATGAGTCAACGTGAGTCACATAACATTATTCTAAGGTACCGTCTATGTGCTGGATTTTTCCTTAAGTAGCTAGTAAATAAGCCCACTGAGGGCAACGTTATTGTTCATATTTTAGCAAAATGTTTAGTAATGACAGAAGGCTAGCAGTGGTCATAGTGAGTGAAAATGTGACGTGTGATGCAATATTGTGTAATGAATTGTTCATTAGCTGTGTAAAGTTATGTGTGATATCTGTAAAAGCTGAACCGACTCACAGTAGTAAAACAGATTTTATTCAGATCCAAAGACTCTTTCTGTGAGGCAAAGGACACTAACAGATTATACCCTGGATACTATCCATTATATTCAAAGGTAATAAGTGATCGTGTTAAATAATCGTTATTTCAATATTGACCAAAATAATCGTGAATATTTTTTCCGTAATTGAGCAGCCCTACTATTTTGTGAGGACAGTCTTATTTAGTTTGCTACAGTACATGCAAATGCTTTAACTCAATTGTTGTATGTTCAAGAGTTTTGTATGTGTTGTAAATAATACTGCGTTTATTTAGCACTGTGTTAATGGTATTTGTAATTAATTATAAAAGACTCCCCCAAAGCCAGGCTCAAGAATAATTGGACGTTACAGTTGAAAGCACCTGATTTTATGGATAGAAACTATATTTTCTGGTTCACAAATCTAAACAATATTGCAGAAACAAGTCCAGTTAAATATTAGAACTAACAAACACCTGATATGCCCACAAGTTTAGAATATGGTATCAAAGCACTAAGTGAATGGGAGGTTAGCAAGAAGCAGGGAGGCAATATATTAACCTGAGTGTGAAGTTTTAAATGTACTCGAGACATCCATTTCACTTTAGTGCTGCTTTCTGCAGACAGAGACTGGAGTGTCAGTCCATCGCTAAGTCTTCTAATTTATGATACAGAACTGGGCATGTCAAGTGCAACTTTCTATGCTCTCTAATTGCGTATGTGCTTTAAAGGTGGAGTCAGCAATTCTACTTCAATACACAAATTTAGCAAATATCACGATCTGCTCAGTTGTCCGTTCTGTGTGTGCGCTAAACAAAACCATGACTTCATATATGGGAAATTAACAAAGTGGCTTGGACCAAGCCTACATGATTTTGTTTGTGCTTGTGCACAGGACAGGGGAAAGGCCATGGATGTACAGTAAAAGAGAAAGGCAGTGGGTGCAGGAGGGACGGTAAATTTGGCATATTAACATTCTGAATTTGCACGGATAGGAGGGTTGTATTTGTTTGGGTGTTGATATACTGTGTGTGTGTGTGTGTGTGTGTATCTATCTATCTATCTATCTATCTATCTATCTATCTATCTATCTATCTATCTATTAGTAAGATTAGTAGATTAGTAAACAAAATGTGTCTTTGGAACATTGGATGAATGGTTGCTGATAATGGGAAATGTAGATATTGCATTAAAGATCAGCCACCCACCCAGATCAGCTGGTTCCCTGTCTATAATGGAGTGAAATGGAAATTTGTAAGTGACCCCAAACGTTTGACCGGTAGTGTATATATATATATACATATATATATATATATCAGTTGAACTGATACATGAATATGTTGCCTGGTTGCCCTTGGCAACTAGATTGAGTCCATTTGCAATCTTTTTGTGGACCTTTGGCAACCACCTGTTTAATATTTGTGTTTTAAAATATAAAAACAAATCAGTATTACGGTGTCACCTAAATGTCTGCGCTGCTCTCCGATGCTCCAAAACAGACGTTACAGGCAACAGAAACACTGTTGCATATCACACTAGTGAACACTAATAATACGTTACACTTGGCAGCATGTAACGTTAGCCTACCGTTAGCTACAGTAGTAACTTGATTAAACACAGTTAAAATGCTGACAGTTAAACTGTGTAGTGTGACTGTATTTCACTGTAGAGGATTTCAACAGCGGGACGTACAACAGTCTGCCGCTAAAGCAATGTGCTAAAAGACAAAGTACTGTTGACAAACTGACTGAAGAGCTGGTTAATTAACCTGAGTCATGTCACTGAACCGGTAGAATCGAGTGCCATGCGTCAATGAACCAACTCACACCTGTTTTTTTTACCTCATTTATATATATGTGTAATTATGACTTACCATTTTACCCTGGCGGGCCGCGATCAACATCGAGGAAACACTGCAATATTAATATAATCTCTAGTAGTATCGTTATCAGCATTTATAATGGCAGATAAAAAAATATATAAATATTTTGTAATCATTCATCAAATAAATGATTCTGATTAATGAATATTTAATAAATAAGACGGTCAACATTCAACGGTAATGAATGTTGCAGTTGCATAGTTTGTTCACCAGAGGGCGCTCTATAAAATCCCTGTTGCCAACACTGACCTTTTTTTTGTTCAAAGGACTTTAAGTTTTATATCTTAAGTTTGTATTGTTATACATTTTATTTACTTTATTTTATTTACTTTAATTTAGGTTGATGTTCTACTGTTCTGTACAATAAAACAAATTATAATATTTTAGTGATAACTCATAACACGTTTCTGGATTTAAAAAAAAATATATATAAATATATATATATATATATATATATATATATATATATATATAGATAGATAGATAGATAGATAGATATATAGATATATGTAGATATATAGATATATAAATATCTGCCGATATACCGGCATGTTGGATTTTTATCCTTTATCTGTCGGGCTCTAATCTCTAGCTAACAAGTGTCTCTCTGTAAAGAAGCCATTTTACTGGAGTTGCCCAGCAGGCTAGAGCTCACTTTCAATTGAGTCTAGCATTATTTAATTAATCACATTACACATGACATTATTTTTAGAGGGTTGAAAAAGACTGCTACCCAAAAGTATAATTTGAAGGTATGAAAAATTGTATTCAATACTGTCTTTATTAATTTGGCTAGCAGGTTCAATGTTTGCCATCAGAAATACAAGTACAGATAACTAGAGGGCTGCACCGCTATCTTAATGATCTGACCAAGGATAAGTCAATTGTTCTATGTACGACACAGTATATTATAGTACATAGCTGTTGGGTGATTTCTTGCAGAAATAGTCGGGAGAGTCACTTATTCAGATTGAATAGACTTGAAAAGACTTGTGTCCTATTAAGCATTATCATACATTTGTAAGCAAGGAAATCATACATCTTAGGTCACTGTAGTAAACAATTGAAAAAAATGATAGAGAATGTGTACCTGCTCTGTTGGTCTCAATCTCTAGTCAATCTTTAGTGTGTGTGTGTGTATCCCATAATATTTCTCCCTCTGTCTCTCACCATTCCATCTCATCCTCTATCCTTCTAGTCTTCCTCATCCATATATCTCTCCATTGACTGTCCCTTTAAAGGCCTTTCAGCCCTTACACCTCCCCTTTTAAATGCCAGCAAACCCATGCAATCTGTTTCTGCCTATCTACAAAATACAGGTGAGTGCACTTGCATGCACACACATTTGTGTGCATCCCACAATAATGCGAGACCCTTCCAGTATATGCATTTGTTTAGTTGCCCCTTTCTATGTATGCGTGTCCGACTTAATAGTAAGTGATGAAGTAGCCAGTAGCCTAAACAAGCTTTAGCTCAGGGGGGCAGCACTCACTATCCATCTAACTGCCAGAGAGAGAGACAGAGAAACAGAGAGATTCGCAATATTTATCATTTAATAGTGGAAGCAACAACTCCTTTTTAACAGTGGATACAGGATACTGTTTACTGTTACCATTTAAAGTATAATGAGGAAAGCCAAGTCCAAGTATATTGTGTGGCATAGTGTATTGGTAGGTGACAAGTGAAAGATTCCTTTGCCTGAGTAATAGAGCTGGGACGATATGCTTTTGTTCTACTTCAATTCCTTTAGGATACATGGGTGGTGATTCGATTTGTATGGCCATTTTCAATTATTGTATTTCAAATTTCTTCTTTTTCCCACACTTTGAACACTGCGGCCTATACTACAGTGCGGCTAATGCATGTTTTTTTTCATGCCGCCAAAACATTTTGCCTTGTAATAGTAGACCAATAAAATTGCTGAGTAGTTCAGAGGTCCAATGAAATTGTGCAATAAATCAAGGGCACTTTCACAATTAAATTATTGTTAATCAGTCGATGGTACTCAACCTCATCGACATGGAAAACACTCAAAGCATTTGATGCAGCTTTTAAGTTAAAGGAGCTCAATCTGGTGGTTGAAGAAGGAATTCAAACTGCTGCACGTAATCTTGGGATAAATGAATTGATGGTGAGGTGGTGGAGACGCCAGCGTGGAAGACTGAGTCAATGCAAAAAAGACGACAAAAGCTTCAGAGGTAATCATAGCAGATGGCCCAGACTTGAAAACTTTCTTGAAGACTGGGTAAACACACCGAGATCAGGTGGCCGTGGTGTGTCCACCATGCAGATAGGACTGAGAGCTAAAGCAATCGCCACCGAAATGAAAATTGAAGATTTTAGAGGTGGGCCATTGTGGTGTTTTAGATTTATGAGACGAATAGGCCTGTCCGTTAGGGCGCGCACAACTTTATGTCAGCAGCTCCCTCCCGACTACGAGGAAAAACTTCCTAACTTTCACACATTCACTCAAAGATAGCGGAGAATTCCATTGGGCCAGATGAAATCATAAATATGGATGAAATACCTTTGACATTTGACCTGCCTGTCACTCGGACTGTTAATAAAAAAGGTGACTCGTCCATCACACTGAAAATAAGTGGCCTTGAGAGAACCCATTTTACTTGTGTTCTGAGCTGTACAGCATTCGTATTAAAGCTTCAACCGATGGTGATTTTTAAGCGGCTGACAATGCCAAAGGAAAAATTCCTACAGTCAATAAGAAAGGTTGGATGATGGAGAGCTAATGAAGGATTGGCTGAGAGTGCTACGTCAAGCGAGCAGGGGGATTGTTTCACTGAAAAGCACTGCTCGTTATGGAGCATGAGGGCCCATATAACAGATTCATTAAGAGTACAAACTCAATTCCAGCTGTGATTCCTGGGGGCACCACTAAGTATTTGCAGCCGCTGGATATCAGCGTAAACCAGGCTTTTAAAGTGGCGCTGTGCGTTGAGTGGGAGGCTTGGATGACGAGCGGCGAGAAGTCCTTTACCAAAACAGGCTGCATGCAAAGAGCATCTTTAACTCAAGTCTGCCAGGGGATCCTGAATACATGGAGCCATGTCAAAACATCCATCACCAACCGATTTCGAAAGGCTGGACTTCTGCTTGATGAAGAGGTCCGCGTGCGTTCAAGTGAGAGCGACAACGAAGAGACTGAAGTGAGTGACGAGATCCTGAGGTCGTTCAATTCGGACACTGAAGAAGAGGACTTTGATGGTTTTAGTGCGCAGGAGGAAGATGAAAAAGGCGATCAATGACTTTTACTGGTAGGCTGCTGCTGTGTGTGTGTGTGTGTCTGTGTGTCTGTGTGTGTGTAAATCTATATATAGCTATATATCTCGAAAAAAGACCATTAGCAATATGTATTTGTTTATGTTACCATACGGATTAAATTAAAAGTTAAAAAAATCCTCACGTGTAATATCTTTCTCTGTAAATATCTCATATTACAACGTGGGACCCCTGCGGCTTAAAATCTGGTTCCGGCTACAAAATAGATTTTCTTTCTAAAATTAAAGCGTGCAGCTTTAATCAGGTACGCTCTGTATTCCGGGATTTATGGTATTTGAATAAAACACTTCTAGAGACAAAATATCATGAGACGTTTCTTAAAACTAATTGTTTTATAAAAAAAACACTTGTCAGTCAGTCTGACAAGTACATAACATGTATTTTCAGCATTTTCTACTTTTGGTCTGTTTTTGCTGGAAATGGATATGATGTGGTCTAGAGTGTGGATACCCAAACCGAGGTCGGCGGGACCCGATGGTACCTCGGACAGATATTTAGAAATGATGTTTGGGTTCCGGTCGGGTTCAATAAGGCCTTTGTTGTAAAATGCCTTATTGTTTAATGTAAATTGCCGTGGCTCCTTTAAGATTGCTGTGTGTGTGTGTGTGTAAGCGTGTACGCCCCCCCCCCCAGACTGAAAGCCAAGTTCATTCATTTGCTCACCAGAAACGGGATTTTAACCTCAACGTTATTTATTTTAAACGTCAGCCCTGGAGGTAACGAGTCTCCTCGGGTTTTTTGACCTCGTTCGGCAGAGAAGCAATCAGGAAAGGTTAACACATTAAACAATTTAAATTAAACAGCTTATTAATGTGCGCTTGTTGCCTCGTGTGCGCCCATCTGTTGACATTTCCGAATGCCTTCCCACAGTAGCTTAATAAAAGCAGGCTTTCCGCCCAAACGTAAATGTGTTATTAGTGGAGTAGAGAAAAAAAGAGAGATTGAGATTTTGTTAAAGTATTTCTTTTAGAAAAGTATAAAAAAATTGTGACAGGAAGCCAATAACTAAGATCATCTTTTAATCATAGAAATTAAATGAGAGTATAATGGACATTGAACTGTTTGTTGTCCTCATTTGAGTAGTTCAAGAGGAAATGGCAATTGTTGGGACTTTTTATGGTGTCAGCTAGGGGTGTCACAATTTATAATAATTGATTGAATTGAGTTTTATTTATTTTTTATTTCCTTTTTCCACACCTGCAGACACAGCATAGTTTATCAGCTGGTAGCATGCAGCTAAACACACAGGGTAACAAGTAATAAGGGTAATTAGCTTATTGGTAGCCTGCAGCTCTCTTTTCCAGACACCATGACCATGGCTGGATTCTGAGATGACAGAGAGAAACAACAAAACTGGAAAATCATTCTGCTTCCCTGAAGTCATTGGGTGGAAACATTTTGCCTTCCCCGTGAATGAGTTATGGAATCAAACGGCGAAGGTAAAGCGTGTTGGCTCCAACTGGACTTCATGGGCCTTAAGATACACCTTGTTACACTGATGGTGCATGCAATTGCGCCTCTGTAAAAAACGACTGAGAAATTCAAACTGTTGTTGCAGAGTAGCTTTCTGCCATCTGTTCAAAAAAATGTTTAAATTAGAAATGTAATTGTGTCATTACCTTAAAATCAAAAGTCAAGTCAAAAGTCAAATCGTGGATTTAAGATGAGATGGTGATGGCCGTAAAGGAAAGTGTATCACACTCAAAACACTAGTTTAAGAACTCTTTTTGCCTACCCTCCACACTAAGATTTCTCTTGTTGCAATTTAATCCAGCAATCCTCAATTACTCTCTAGCATGACCACAATGGGCATAGTGCACAAAAGACACCTCCCCGTGCTTCATGCTACTCCACTACTAGCAAAACTTCCTTTCATTGAATTTGCGTCTTTCTGCAAGTCGGTTTATACAGAAGTTAGAAGTTAACAATAATCAAGGTTCTTTACAATGGCAACGCCATATATAGAACTACTCTAATTCTTTTGTTGACAAAGTTTTTATTATCAATTCTTTTATCCTAAACACATGAAGTAGACAGTTTTTTTACATTTAAAAAAATGTGCATGCAAAAGAATACCCGAGGAGCCTTGGTGGGCCTTGAATGTGCGTTCATGCCACTCCGAGTCTCTGCATGTTTGTCTTTGAACCTCTGGCGTTGACAGGGAGGTTAATTCACTATTCAACCTCAGTCAGAGAGTGTCTCCTCGGGGGTGCACGGAGAGCAGCGATGGCCCATGTCATTTCCAAAGCTCTGGGAAGATAACCCCCCCCCCCTCCAAAATCCACCACAAAAGGTCTTATCGTTGCTGTGCGTCACAGCAGTGCTGAGGGAATGGATGTTTACACTGCTGGGTGCCAATAAGCAACAGAGAGTGAAACATACGGTCAGCACATGCATGTAAGCAGGTTTCATGCACAATCTGATAAATGGCAAGAGAAAATGAAAGTTTTTAGATTTTATGAACACATACACAGGCACACATTTACATTGGTTTGTATGCAAACCGATTGACAGACAAAGCCATGCTAGCAGCAATGGGTGCTATCTGTTGGAAAGAAATTGGTTTTCTCCCATTCTAACCCTCAGTCTGGTTTTGTTAAAAGTGTGTGTGTCCGTGTGCATTCAAGCATATACATATGACGGATGACAGCATTTACTCTGAATCAATATCTCTGTGTTCATCTTTTGTGTGTTTTAAGAGGTCATTGAGTCTGAGTATTTGTTCTGGGATTCTGTGTCATGGTTAAATAATTTAGTTTTACTTTGCCTCAACAGACATGATATGGTGCATTGAGTTAATCACACACAATGATTCCCTCTCACTCTCTTTTTTGGGTGGATTAAGTTTTTTGTTTAGCTCATCACACATTTTCGAGACTTTAGCGAGCTAACATCTCTGTATTTCACTCACCTCCTCTGTGAACAATGGAGCCAGTCAATGAGTGGGGTGTGGGGGTGACCTGGCCAGAGGCCTATGTGTGTTTATGTGTATCTGTATCTCGTGAATTTTACAACGTAAGACTAATTTAATGGATAGCATGTCACCACGGTCAAGGACTTCGCTACACACATACGAACACACATACAGACACAGGCACATTGAAATACACACACAGTTTAGGGCGGGTAGGGAATGACTGATTTACAAGACACACCAGTGACTATTGACCACATATACAGTAAACTGAAAAATGACTGTGAGTCTGTGTGTCTGTCACTCAGGCTAGTGTTGTTAATCAATCATTCACTACAGACCCTGAACTTTGGACACGAGTTGAGGAAATAAATCTACTGACATGAAGTGGAAGAGAGGGTAGGAGGAGAAATAAGGAGGCGAGGAGAGATGGCTTATTTTTTTATTTTATTTTTTTACTAAAGAGGACAATGCTCTTTTCATGCCACTTTAATACTAAGCAACATTTAACCAATATTTTGTGGATTTAATGTATTAAAGGAGAAGAAACATTTAAAGTGCTCCTATGGTCCTATATAGGTATTACCTGATAAAAGTCGCTTTGAATAAACAGAGGTTTAGTGTAAGTGATACAACTCGAGTGCATGAGCTAACACGTGACTCCTTCCTTTACAATGTTCCAAATGAAATTAATACAAATGTATATTTTAGTGATGAAGAAAATCAGTTTATCTTCCTAAAGTGCTTCAGTAAGTTTTAATTACCTTCACTTTTAACAATTTAAGTGTAATACAATTTTAAATTTAAATCTTAGATCCATGTTCTCACTCTAAACTTGGTCTGTGTTGATGGCCTTGTAAAAATGTCTGTGATATGACGGATGCACTTCATCCTTTTACTCCTACACATGGGTTGATTAAACAAAGTCTGCATGGATGTTAAATGGATCTGATGTGACAGGTTGGAATGTCAATTAGAAGAAGTTACAATTTCACTTATGTAGTGCGAGTGGTCCACCATGGCTTTAACCTTGTAAGAAACGCTTGAAAATCCATGCTTTTTGGGCTAAATGTCATACCCAAATTAAAAGTGGTACAGCTCCCAAATACTTTGGCCTTCAGGGTTGTGCCTTATATCATTGGAAAGGTAACACTCAAGTTTCTGTTACAATGATTCATTATCATGAGTCATTAATATAATTACCTCCAAACACAAGAAAGAATGCTGCCCCTTCATACACTTCACTTTGTTTATTTCTCCTTTTCTATCGGCAGTTCGTGTTTATGTAAATGAGCTATGTCAATTTCTTCACAGTTGTGTTGTTTATTTGAGATATTATTTTGGATAAAAGGCACAAGACTACAGCCGCAAACCCAAGTAGTAGAATTTAAAAGAATTACAAAGTCCAAAGAGTTCAGTTTTGCTGTTCACATTTATTATACACACTGATTTATGTTTGGTCTGAGTCTGAATACAAGCAGAGAGAGGCAGTGGGCTTTATTGGTGTACATGTAGAAAACTGCCTCATGGGAAAAAGAGGAGTGGAAAGAAAGTAAATGGCCAGTAAATTGACACAGTTACTGTTCTCTCAATGGAAGTAGTCAGGAGGGCGGGCAAGAAAAGATGGATGGAGTAACATGAGATTCTGAGCATTTTGGTTTGTGGGGTCAGGTCTTGGGTCAGTATCAACTCAATAAATTGCACACAGACAAACTAAAATACAAGTACTCACAGCCACAGATGTATACACGTCCTCTTGCTCAGAGACTAACATGCCCATTGGTCTCTCTGTACTGCTACTTTGGTGGTTAGGGACTGGTAGCTACACACACTGACACCAGCTGAGGGAAAGTAAACAGCTATAATACTGAGTAAGCTTGAATGATATTGAAAAAATCGTACATTGCGATATTTTTTCCCTCTGCGATATATATTGCGATATGAAAAAAGAAAAAGTAATTTTTAAAAGATGACAAATAGCTCTGTTTGTTCATAATAAATCATTCTCGACCGCCGCGGTGATTTTGTAAAGGGGTGCATCTAAAAAATGAAAAAGGATCTTTTCTAATGTGAACCATTCTTTGTTGAACTTTAATGCTTTACAAACACCAAAGTAAGCCCTGTGACTAACGTTGCTAAAGTGATTTTGGAGAGAGAAATTAGGTAGAAATACGCTGGTTGATTAGCATGACACCATTGTATTCATATAATAATAAATCCAGGCTAACGTGAATGACTGTAACGGCATGTTGCTTCCTCTAAATTTCAGGTTGTGGTCGACTAGCGGTGCCAGCTCGTTATTTTGATAAGTTGATCAGATCTGCATGTCACGTGCACTAGCAACAAACTGTATCCAAGAACAATTAAATCTGTGTAAATGACGTTAGATCAGACACAGACTTCTGTAGTAGATTAGTGTTATGTTTCAGCATCGCGGCTCCAAACCGTAACGTTTGTTCGGACAAACAGACCCCCTGGATCTTTAAGCTAACTATATTTTCTTTAGCCTGGCTGGAAGCAGCTTTCACCTTGTTTCTGTAGACCAACTATATTAGTTTTAGCCTGGCTGGTAGCCGCTTTCTGCTTGTTCGTTGGGCTAACTATATTAGCTTTAGCCTGGCTGGTAGCAGCTTTCTGCGGGGGAAATGGCCAGGAGACGTTGTGATTATGTTGCATTAAACAGGTGATTTAGTTTTTTATTTGCTGCAAACATAAAACACTGACTGCTGTAGCTTTCCTGACTACCCATCAAAATTATGCACATCACTGTGTCAGTGGCAGCTGGTACCTACGTTACACGGAGAGCCTCCCCTCCCATGACAAACCCTGTCCGACTAACGTCACATACACACATTACCCACATGGCTACCTGTCTTGAAGAGGAAGGGTTGGACGGTAATAATCAAGTAAAAGGAAAAAGGTGAAAGTTTACTTTTCAATCAAGCAGCAAAAAAGAATTATGTCAACATCGCAACGTCTTGCGATGTGACTATTGCGCATGTGAACATCGTGATGTCGATGCTAAAACAAACATCGTTCAGCCCTAATACTGAGCTACGATGCTTATTCATTCTTTTTCATACAGAATCGTTCAACAATAAATATCTCTAACACATAAATGTGTTTTAAGGTACTTCATATGGTATATTAAGTACCTAAGTACTTAATGAAGTCCTGGACTGCAATACATGCGTACCCAAACCAGCCCAACCAGCCAAAACTGTCTTGACTATTTCTGTTGGACCCCCTTCTATAGATCAAGATAGTATTACTTTATATTTTATTGTAGCTAATATGCTTCTGAAAAAAACATTACACAATATCTGTGTGTGTGTGTGTGTGTGTGTGTGTGTGTGTGTGTGTGTGTGTGTGTTTAGTTGTATATATCACCTGTATGTATGTATGTATGTATATTTATATATAATGGATATGTGTGCTGTAATAGATGTGGCTTATTCTCAGTTTGTGTAACTGGCAATATGTTACATTGATGTTAATTATTACAGAGAATTGAAAGTAATTCTTAGTATTGTTTCTTGTCATACGCTGGTGGCTATAACATTTAGTTTGGTAAATAATGTTCATAGTAAGTCAAATTAGTAATTGCTTATATTTCAGAACCACATCCAACTTCACGTGTAACGTCAAATACAACTTCATAGTTGACATCATGATGGAGTTGTAAATAAATCTTCCTCTCAAAGTCAGACATCTTTGGTTCAAGTTCTTACAGGACAACCTACAGCGTAGCCAGTATTCAAAAGTTTTTACAAGTCTATTGCCTATATTTTTGTAATATTATAACATTTAACAGTAACATTCTTTGACAATTTCAGCTTGTTTCGGTTTATCAGTGCTTTCTGAACATATTGAACACACTTCTAAAAGGCCATGTTCATACCAAAAACAGTGATAATTATGGTCATTATAACCATAAGGTTAAATTTTCATATTGATACATCCCTAAGGACAATGTGATTACCAGAAAATACTTGCTGTCAGTAAAGTGAAGTGAACTGTAATCTACATAAACATAATTATACATGAAAGTGGTTAATTTCATGTCTGGGAAGAAAACTCACACAGCGTCCATGAATATCTACCCCAAGCATAAGAATAAGGGCTCTGTAGGCCCGTAAGATGACTCGCTGATATGATTAAATTATGCAGTTCACATCAGATATGATTAGATGCAAGACACTATTTTTCAACATGACACAAAAGCTCAACTGTGCACCACTTATTTTGTCCATTCTTCTTTTTTTTTTATAAAGTTGATCTCTTTCAACCCATTCTCTTCTTTCATGACAGTAATAACAATGAAAAATCTCTTTTCCCTCTTGGCAATAAAGAGACCATCAGATACAAGGGAAGGAGAGAAAAACAAAAAGAAACAGGGAGGGGGGGTGGTCTGACAATCGCATTAGGCAGACTGCATGGTTGCTTTTTTGAAGAAAATGAAGAGAATGGTGTGTCTCTCTATCTGTTTGTGTGTGTGTGTGTGTGTGTGTGTGAGAGCAGAGAAAGCACTCTGCTGATATTAGCTAGTTCTTCATTCACTTGCTAATGTGATTTCACTCTATACACTACACTACAACACACACACAAGCATGTACACAGTCCCACAAGATCAGACCTTGAATGTCAGACACCCTCTGTTCCATCTCTTTTTCTGTTTCTGTAAAATAATTTTGATTTTACCTCCATAAATCTTAAAACACATACATCCAGAGATAAATTGTTGCACAGGAAATAAAGTACATAGGTTGTATGTGTTAAAGTTTGTTTCTCCTGGAGTGAAGCATTACAAAAAAAATATTGGAGTAAGCGGAAGAGAGTGGTTGAAGGTTTATTTACATAACACAATATTTCAATCAGGAGAGACATGTTTGCAAATATGCAAATGAGATTTGTTTTACAGCTCAAATGACATGTACAAAGTCTTTGGGGATTAGACTCCATAGCTATACGAATCCTTCGTATAGCCTTATATAGGGGTAGAGAAGCATCAGACCCCCCCGATGGAATCTAGACATTGGTGGTGGTGACGAAGCAGCCCGAAGACCAGACCGAAGGAGGATCCGGACCGTTAGCTGGAGTAGATGATTGGAAGTGAAAGGGGAGGTGGAGGATTGCACTCTTTGCCAGCAACAACAGCTGAATAGCAAAGGGAGGAACAGATTATTTAAAGCAGGGTTGTGAATCTGTGATTGGCCCTTGCCATTGTGTAACGATTCTTATTGGTTTAGCAGGAAGGCAAACGCATCCAGCAGCTGATTTGAGTTAGGTAAAGCATTGATTAAGAGTGAGGTCTTACTGAAAGGATTTACGCTGAGATACATTTCAATCAGGAGAGACTAGTGCAGGTATCCAACAGTTAACACGCATTTTAAAATATACATTTATTAAAATAACCGCTGAACTGATTTCGGAATGCATCAATTAATAAGTCTTCCTGAAAGAATTTACGCTGAGCAACATTAGCTTTTTTATATAAAGCAAGAGGAAGCAATTTCACCACTTACTATCGTACAGAAAACATTTTGTTGCATTGTTGTAACCCCTGACTGATGTGTGTGGGTGACAAAGCAAGGATCTGTACGAGTGAGGGAGAAGCATTAAGGCCCATGAAGATGAGCAAAACGTTCATGCAGCTCATCAATGTGTTTGTGTTACTTGATGGATAGTAATTAGGTGGCTAAATTGTTATTGATGTGACTAAACTGTTTATTTCTGGGGCACCCTGCCAGCTCACCTAGTTCAGCGTGTGCCCCAAGACTCAGTCCTTACCGTAGCGGCCCGGGTTTGATTCTGACCCACAGCCCTTTTCTGCATGTCCCCCTTCTGCCCCTTTACTGTCTACAGTTGTCCTATCAATTAATGCAAAAAGGCAAAAAAAAGCTGAAAGACAGATACAATTAGATTGTGATCTGTTTAACTGCATTTAAGTGATTAGGTTTACAAAAGTATATTAAACTTTCTTTTAAAGATATTTTTATTGAAGCCTTTTTATATGTATAATTTCACAAATATGGCAAACAATTGAACAGACATACAAAACATTTGGGACCTCAGACATGCTGTATCAAGTCCCAAATAATCATAACATCATACAAGTTTGGTGGACAAAATATCAAAGGAGAGCAAGTTATATACAGATTTAGTAGTTACACTTATGTAATGATGGCAGTAAGGCCGAGAAAGAACTCCATATCTTTTCGTACTTCTCTGGGTTCCTCCTCACACTGAATACCATTTTTTCAAGGGTAGATATAAGATGGGAAGGGGAAAGGAAGCCAAGAAGGGCAATCAAATAATAGTAGGGAAATCAATTGTTAAGCATAAAGAGCGAGAGGAAAATATATTTAAAGAGTGGAGAAGAGAGGAGAGAATCACCAAATATAAGAAGGCAGCTGAGACAGAGAAATACAGACAAGATATAGATTAGCAACAGAAGAAGAGATTATAGAGATGGTTGGGTGCTTTTAAGGTAGTAGCCACCATTCGTGCTTTGAGTGGTATTGGAGTAGATGAGAGAGATCAAACAAATAGAAAAGGTGAGTAAGTAAATTTGCTTGGAAGAGGGAAACTGAAAACAAGGCCAAGCAAATTGACAGGAGAGATGGAAGCATGCTATAAGGGTGAAGCGCAGTTTAGATGCGCTGGAAGGTGGACAGAATGATTTGAGAAAAGTGCATGTACAGAAGAACAAATTCAAGTTAACTACTGCAGAAAAATGGCAGGTGGGATGGTAAAATGAGAACAAGAGATGAGAAATGGAGAAAGAAAAAGATGAAAAGAGAGGTTAGGATGGGGAGAAAATAAATACAATATGAAAAGAGGTGAGAGGATGAAAGAAATAGAGTATGGAGAGATGAGAGCAGAATCTGTAAAGTAGGCCCATAATGCAGGATAAAATCAAAGGTAAGAGGCAGAAGAAGGGCTGAGAGAGGGCAGGTTGTGAGGAAAGGGTTGTGGTTGTTTTTTTGATAGAAAGCTTAATAAATTAAAATGTGGAGATGTAAAGAAAGATGAGTGCAAGGATGGAGCTGAATAGAATTGAAAAGGTCACTGCAACCCTATCATGTAGAGGTCACAGAAAGACATATTTCTTGCCAAAATCACATTGGTGAGAAAGAGATTACTTTCTGCTAGGGATGCCCCGATGGATTGCCCACGGATTATTATCGGTCGATATGGCTCATTGACAATCGTATCGGTGGCAAAAAACATGATCGGGGCATCTCTGCTTAACATCTCGCAGAAACAACTAGTAAATGAAAGTAATTGTAGGTAGAAAGGAAAGGTGATATAGTAAAGGGAGATGAAAAATATTAAAGACAGTAAATAGAAATTAGAGGACATCCGGTGGTTTTAGGGGTAAGGGCGGTTAAAGTAAAAGAGGGAAGAAAAAGAAGTTAGCCGACTTACTGCTAGAGGAAAGGCTTGTGCGAGTGGATTGAGGGAAAAGGAAGAGAAAGAGACATGAAAGAGAAAGGAAGGAAATGGAAGGAAGGAAGGGGGGCTAAATAAAAGAGAGAATGGTAGCTGCAGGACAAGAAAAAAGGTTTGGCACTTGGCCATATCTGGAAAAAAGCTGGCCTTCCCTTACTCGTGTTCTCTTCTTCCTCATTAAATTCAAGGAATTTGTGTTTAAGCATTGAAAGAGACACTCAAACATGTGGAGTACAGATATATAATTTTCTTTTCTTTTTTTTTTTTTTTTTTTACACAAACCCATTTTGATATCACTGGCTAGTTGACCAGGGCTCACTTTTCTGTATTGTACATTTTCATCTTAACGGTTGTTTTATTTAAAAACCCTTATCAAGTTGTGGGCTTTAATGCAGCCTATTCTATTTTCAAATAATGAAGAGTTGTTTGTGTTCTGCTGCAGAGACTCTGTGCCAGGCAGTGGTACTGGTATGAGCAAACATCAGAGATAGGAGTGTACTCAAACTGGTACAGTATCATGATGTATGTCTCACCTGGCACACAGAGTTTCTTTAAAAAAACATCAACAACAAAACAACCCACATCAGTTTCAGGGGGCATAGAATTGTATGAGTTACTAGACCCGCGATAGATATAAAATAAATGATAACAGGGTAGTCAAGAGTATCACAAATATCTTCTAGGCACAACATGCACTTCCTTTTGTGTTGACCTGATGAATGTGGATGTATGTAATGTCATCAGTATGCTAATCTCTTTGTTGTTATATGGGGTTGACCATTGTGAGGACTTGTGTGTAGTCAGCAATAGAGGGGTTATTATTTTTCTTGAATATTTAACGTGCTTGGTAATTTGCTCATGTCATCACATTTTCTCTTTTTTTCTACAGGCTAACAGGCTTCCAGGTTCCTCCCCCGGTCACCAGTACAGGAAATGTCTTCTCTTTGAGGTTGACCAGTGACTTTGCAGTCTCTGCACATGGCTTCAAACTCAACTATGAAGGTCAGACTGTGTGTGTGTGTGTGTGTGTGTGTGTGTGTGTGTGTGTGGTGCTGTGTCAGAATGTATGGGCTGTGCTTCAGTGGTAACATCCATAGTTCAGAAAATGAAAATGTAAATAACAACCACTAGCTACTTACTGTCAGATAGCTCACAAATGACTGTGGGTGTGAGCCATGTAAGAAAGAAAGATAAACATTCAGACACCAAAGACTCCCTTGTTTCTGAATGCAGAAGTAAGTGACCTGTTGCGGTGTGTTGTTTACCAGAAGCAACCCTTTTGCTAGTGAAATTATACTTAGCAAAAGTAAGCCACAAGTAAGATTGGTAGCAATCCATAAGATTTAAGCTCTGAGGGCTATTTCACAAAACCAAGATAAGGGATTAAGCTGGGTTTCCTCAGTTTTACTGACTAAGTTTTGCCTTGACTCAGTTTCACAAAAGCATTGGCACCTAAGTTACCATGGAGATTTATCTTTACAGCTAGCCTGCTCCTGACCAGGCTAACAGCCAGGATTTATTAATTCTGGAGCTTTTTCTGTTCACTCAGCATTGGTTTTACCCAATTGTTAGCATGCTGTAAAATACATGTTTTGTCCCGTCTGTGGTGTTTTTCAGACAACAGCATGTCTCAAAAAACATGTGCATTGCTGTTCATTTAAGTACTGTTATTTAAAGTTGTGACCATTATTTTTTAATTATTCATATGGCAATTTGTTACTGTTCTATTGCTGTAGGAAGACTGCTGTTCATAATGTTGTTAGAAGTTTGATGACTGTATTACGGCAGTTATTGAGATAATTAGAAAATGCTAATGAAGTTGCAGATGTGTTTTAAAGTAAGTCAGTTGCTAAGGGAAATATATAGTTAATATACAGTATAATAAGTGCTGTACATGTGTGTTTCTATAGTGGACCAATGCACCTTACATTTTTTTAATAAATGTTAACAATACATGTTACATTCATGTTTACAGTGTGCATTATGTTTATTACTTAATTATCTTTATAGTTTCTAAATTTAGAGTCCAATTTCTTCAGTGTCTTTATTTTCTATGTCCCTATATACAAGGGAGCATGGCATGTAATATGTAAAGATGGGAACTTGTCCTCTATTAGATAAAATAATAAAAACATGAGGAAAAGCATTGCTATTTAATTGCAGACTGACTGAGTGATCGTGTAAAAAAAAAATACATTTAGGAACTACTGCTCTTAACTGAAACCATTCATTGAGTCACCTATCATTTTCAAAAACAGTTGTACACTTTGCATTCAAACCAAGCAGTGGAAGTTAATATGATTTAAGAAATTAATATTTTACGAGAGAGAGCGAAAAACAGAGTGAGACATATTTACATATCATATTCTAGCATTGTAGAAAATTGATCTTCATGGTACATTTCTTCAGGAACATTATTTTCTGCTTACTTTTTAAGGCAAAGAGTACAACGGCTAATTTGTACAAATGATTAGTAGCCCAATCCTTGAATGGTGTGAGTATGACGGTTTCAATTCAGAGCAGTGGTCAGTAAATCTACATTTTTGGACTATACACATTCAGTCGATAAGCGGTTGTCTGCTACGCTTTCTCTCTTCATTACAGTGGCCATGTTTCTAATAAAAAATATTTCATGTTATCATACTTCATGTTATCATGCTTCCACAAGAAGCTGCTGCTCACTATGTATAAAGTGTATAAACTGTGTATATATACACACACATACATATATACTGTGTATATATATATATATATATGTGCACTGTATATACATATACTTTATAGTTATAGTACAGTATAGCGTCTTTATTGCAGACAGAGTAAATCATTTCTATTCATTTCAATTCCTTTGAAAGGCCACTCAGATTCAGAAAGTTTTCAAGGGGAACTGCTATGTTCTAAATTCAATCCACACTTTTTGACACCTTTCCACTCAGCACAGGAAAGGACTCCTTAATGGGTGACAAGTTCATTCCTTTTCAACATGGCAGGCTGTCAAATCCAGAAAGAGAGAAAGGAAGTCATGGGCAGAGCATGACACAAAATGAGTGCAAACTAAAGGCTCTCTTTATATTGTAGACTTGCAGGAACAAAAACAGAGACGTCTTGTGGTAATTTTAATGTCACAGAACACCAATCTACCAGATCTTGCAATCCATTCGACCCTCCAAAGCCAGGTTACTGGGCACTGTGCTCATATCATTTAACTTCAGCTAAAACATTTTTTTAAAGATTATTTTTTGGGCATTTCCATTTCCATTTTTATTTTCGACAGGACAGCTGATGACATGAAAGGGGTGAGCGAGGGGGGAGTGACATTCAGCAAAGGGCCACAGGTTGGAGTAAAACCGGGGCCCGCTGTGACAAGTGTGTCAAGTGTGCCTCTTTATTTGGGTGCCAACTATAGCATCTGAGCTATCCAGGCGCCCAGACATCTGACTTTTAGTAAACCTTTTTAATACACTTGGTTATTGAGGTTGTTTTTGCGTGTCATAAAAATACTAAATTTTTGATGTGTTAACCTTGTTTCACTAAGGAGTTTGAACAAAAAAAGAGGGAACTTAGCACATTCCAAGGCTTGTTAATGTGCCCCCTTTGCTGTCTCGCTTTAGGGCCTGAGTTAACACCAAGGTACAATTTTCACAGATAAAAGAAGCGATATGAATGGTTGAAGTGACGGTTAAAACAGCATATCTTGTGTGCATTAAATATTTCAGATTAGATTTAGATTAGAAAACTTTGATGTTCTCAATGAAGCAGTTAGTTCCGGAGCACACATATGACACTGAGCAAAACAAGTAAGTACACAGTTTTTGTAGCTCCTTGCTATTCACTGTGCAGATATTTGAGAGAATAGCTGACAAGGTGACAATACTGCATGACCAGCATGGTTCAAGTACACATGCGAAAATAGGTTGTAGAAGTGATAAACACATGGCATTGTAAATTAAAGTTATGTAACTAGTAACGTTACACGTGGACGGACGGACTGCGGCTGGAAATCAGAAGGATGGGAAATACTTTTAACATGACTTTAAAATCAATGTCCACTGAGCCAAAATGCTGATGTTATCAATAGTTAGCCCATTCTTGTTTCCTAGCTGCACCGCAAGTTATAGGAGCTCAGCTATGTCATTGTGCTAACCGAGCACAGTTAGTCTTTACAACAGAGCTGCTTCCCTACGCACATGACGTATAACGCAGATCCCCTTCAAGGCCAAGCTGATGCTGGAAGTCCCTCTAGTGGACAGAACATATAACAACAACCACAGGCTTATAGTGGGATTGACAATGCATAAGCCTGAGTAGTGTAGTACATATTTATAAGAGGCTGCATATGGGCATTAAATATTCCAATGTTATTCGAAAGTAAAAAAATAACAAATGGAATTCGAATGGTATATAGAGGAAGACTGACAGCTCTAACACACACACACACACACACACACAAACACAAACAGAATGTTGGTCTTTCTTTGCGTCCCTTTGTTTCCTTCTTTTAGACCTTTGTGCTTGTCTGCATGTGTATTAGATGGTTGGTGGGTGTTCAATATGTGCATCTGGTATGACGCATAGTGACATTATCACTAATTGCAAAGTGCCTTGGTTTAAGTCTGCACACATGCTCGTTTCTGAGATTACAGTATATGTGTGCATGTCTATGTGATTGTTGTGCTACTTGTATGTCCAAGCAGTTGTCCCAGATTTATTCACTGGCACAAGTTTCCACTTACTTGGCCCATCCTCATTCTGTGTGATTGTGCTTCTGTGTGTGTGCGTGCGTGTGTGTGTGTGTGTGCATGCATTTGTCTGCGTGTGACACAGAGAGAGTTTTGCTCCAGGGGACTTATCTGAAAAGCCCCTGCTGCTGTTACATTCAGCTGTTTGACTTACTCTGTTTGTGTGAATGAGAAAGAGAGAGTCAGATCATACTTGGCATTTGCAAAAATGCAAGATTATGCTTATGGTCGGTTGGTCTTTCTATATTCATTATCTCATGTCTTACTGTCCACAAGACACAGCTTGGCTGTAAATGTTTACCGCAAGAGGGAGATTTTTCAGAAGGAATGGTCCACCCTGGTTTGGATAATTTTTGGCAAGTCATCTTTACTCTATGTAATCCTTCCGCCTAATCTTTCACTGGAGCCATTTCAGATTTTAGATTTGTGCAGGATTGTCAACAATACACTTTATGAAAGGAACTGTGTAAAAAAAATAAAAGAAATACCTGCTCGTCATCACTATTGGCAGAAGTGGTATTTGTTGTATACAAGTACATCTCTTTTTTTTCGGTGAAATTACTAAACGTTTGAAGCACTAGATATAAGAACTTCAGAAATTACATGTTAATAGGTTTCTTTCTCTCTCTCTCTCTCTCTCTCTCTCTCTCTCTCTCTCTCTCTCTCTCTCTGTCTCTTTCTCGCACCCAAAACAAAACGAATTTCAACACATTACCAATTCAAATTGAATAGCTGTCTTTTTGTTTTGATGAAAGGTTGTATTCTTAAGTGACCTCTTTGACCGATAATTACATAAATACATGAAAAAGGTTGATTGATTGATCGCTCAGAATTTTGCAATTGGCAGGGCAAAGGTACAGTAGCGTGGCTTTATCCTTTTCAGCCTGCATGGTAGGGTACGCTTTGATGTAATCCTTGAACATTTCTCCCCTTCCTCTGAAGACTGTCAGGTCATAACTAATTCATACTCCAGCACATACCATACAGTGTGTGTGTGTGTGTGGGTGTGGGTGTGTGCGTGCACCCGCCCGCCTGCCCGCCCGTCATGTGAAACACAGAGAAAAAAGTGATGTATTATTTAGCATGATGTTGGAGGCAGTTTGATATTGTGCTGATGAGACGGAATCACAGATTAACACACACACAGACACACACACACAGACACACACACACAAACTGGGGATCCTCCTGGAGCATAAAATACTTTAATTTCAGCATTCTGATACATTTTAAGGCATTCATTTATTGTAAAAACGGCTTATATTTATGTCAAGGAAATCACTAGATTCTGGTGGTACGTAACAATTCAAATATAATTATTTCTAAATATTATGCAATATAATTATATTCAGTATTCCAATAGGGAGGCTTTCACATCCGGGACGTGGGCCCGGATAGACTACATGTTTGGTTGTTAGTATGAACAGGGCCTTTGGAAACTTTTTTCACCCAAAGGATCACGGTCTGCTCCCAAGTTGAAAAATGTACAGGTGAAGCTTGGAAAATTATTTTATTTATTTCAGTAATAACAAATTTAATTAATTTAATTACAAACAGAGTGGGATATTTCAAGCTTTTGTTTGTTAGAATGTTGATGATTATGGCTTATAGTTTACAAAAATCCCTAATTCTGAATACCTGTTATTGACCCCTTTTGCATGACGTACTGCCTCGATGCAGCGTTGCATTGGTGCTATTAGCCTGTGGCACTGCTGAGGTGTTAAGGAAGACCAGGATGCCTCAGTACTTCTGAATTGTTCGGTCTCGTGCCTCTCATCTTTCTCCTGGCAATGCCCCTTCGATTCTCTATAGGGTTCAGGTCAGGCGACTTTGCTGGCCAATCGAGCACAGGAATCCCATGGTCATTGAACCAGGTGTGGTCAGGTGCCAAGTCCTGCTGGAAAATGAATTCATCTCCATAAAGCTTGTCTGCTGGTGGAAGCATGAAGGGCTCTAAAATGTCCTGGTAGACGGCTGCGTTGATTCTGGGCTTAAAGCACAGTGGAGCAACACCAGCAGATGACATAGCTCCCCAAATCAACACAGACTTCACGCTAGACTTCTAGCATCTTGTATTCTGTTCCTCTCCATTCTTCCTCCAGACTCTGGGACCTTGTTTTCCTAATGAGATGCAAAAGTTGCTCTCATCAGTAAAGAGGGATTTGGACAACAGACCGTTTTCTTTTTACTTTAGCCTAGATAAGACGCTTCTGATGTTGTTTGTTGTTCAGCAAGTGGCTTGACAAGAGGAATACGACATTTGAAGCCCATGTCCAAGATCCGTCTCTGTGTGGGGTGGCTCTGGCTGCAGCAACTCGAGCCTCAGTCCACTACTTGTGAAGCTCCCCTACACTTTGGAATGGCCTTTTCCTGATAATCCTATCCAGGCTGCGGTCATCCCTGCTGCTTGTGCACCCTTCCCTTTCACACTTTTCCCTTCCACTTTCTATTAATGTGCTTCGATACAGCACTTCAAGAACATCCAACTTCTTTTGCAATTACCTTTTGAGGCTTTCCCTCCTCGTGGGGGTGTAAATGATGGTTTTCTGCACAACTGTCAGGTCAGCAGTCTTCCCCATGATTGTGACTCACAATCAGGCTCAGGAACCCTTTGAAGGTGTTTTAGATATATTAGCGGATTAGAGTGTGACACGTTGAGCCTACAATATTAAACATTTTTACAATATTCAAATTTTCTTAGATCTTGAATTTTGGGTTTTCATGAGCCTTAATCATCATCAAAATTATAACAAAGGCTTGAAATATCTCGCTTTGCATGGAATGAGTCTATATAATACATTAGTTTCACCTTTTAAGTTGAAAACTGAAATAAATTAACTTTTGCACGATATTCTACTTTGCAGAGTTTCACCTGTAGGATTGACTGACTACTGCTTTTACTAATAATTTGTACAATAATACAATCATGTTATGGATTCAAAGCGTTATTATGGCGTCAGACGGCTGTGCAGACAGTCAGCTGTCTGGTGGAGCTCTGCGCCTGTCATGAGTATTCATAACTTTACCAAATTGACAAACCATTTTAACCATCCACCACCTTGGAATCAGGGACCAATAACTGAACTGTGAAACAGTTTCAAAGGGGCTGTTCCCTTTAAAATACAGATGTTAATTAATTTGATACATTAATCTGGTATCTTTGAAAAAAACAAAAGAAGGCCGTTGACCTGTTCAACCAGTCTTCAGTACAACAGATACACAAATAATTACAAACAACTGCTCTTTAAAGTATAATAGAATTCACTTAACTTCCAACTTATTGTCAATCAAGAGTTGCAACAAGCAGGAGTGTGTGTGTGTGTGTTCCCAACAACGGTACAGCCTGAACTCGGGGGATGTTAGCTTGCATTTAGTTCCATTCAAAACAATGCAGTTTAGCTGTCTCATCAGCACGAGCCGCCTGTGTTAAATATATCAGCTGTCGATGAGAGGGAGGCTGGTTCCTGAAAATCAGATGTTTTGGCGCTGCAGATTTTTCTTTGGTACCGTCTATAAACCTCTTTGGGGGGTGGCAAAACTTTCTCTATGCAGGAAAAACCTTGGAATTAGGAAAACTGAAGTAAATCGTAAACAAAGTAGAAAAACCTAAAAAGACTGAGCATAAAATTGGACAGAATGGGTTCATATCACCCATTTTATTACATTCTATTCTATTACATTATTATTGCTATTCTACTTGTGATTTACTCTGAAGACATATAGATACATCGCATGTGCGACCAAATTGGTTGCACTCTAGAGCCCTGCATCTGTGTCTCCAGAGGTACGGGCAAGCACTGAGTGCACGTCCAGACATGGACATGCATACTATACACACACAGACACACAGCTCCCAGATGTAATATTTTCTTCAGAACATGGAATGGAGAACATGGTCTTCATCCTAGAACATGCTGCCTTGGGACTAACAAGTCAACGGAGATTTCACTTCACTCCCCTCAACACCCACCTCTCTTCACTTCTGCTCTTTTTCCTCCTCGCCACTTATGTTATATCCACTGCTTGTTTTTCTCTTTTTTATGATTTGACAGTAATACACTTTTTACCTTCATTTACACTCTACCGCAGAAGTGCCTAAAGAGAAGGCATGGAAAAAGACTAATAAAATACAGTAGAGGGAGGTAAAACAGAAGCACATGGAAACACACGTTCAGTGGAAAATGGCTAAAGGTGCAAAAGACACTCAAAATGTTGCTTTTATCATAGATAACAATAGCAGGAATTGCAGGTTCCCACGTAGTCTTGTGTTTTAAGTAATGAGCTGCTTTCCTTTTGAAGACGATTTAACTGGAGTAGCTGGCTTCTAAAGGAAGTGGAGATATACATTCTGACTGATGCTGGGATGGAGGAAGTGGCTTCGGTTCAAGTGAAATAAGATAAAAGGTGGAATGACCTTTCGATCTGTGCACTCCTTAGCCTTCATCTTTTTGGGGGTTTAAAATTGTAATTTTGTAAACAAACAGAAGCTGCTGGCAGAAGCTTAAACGCTTTGGGAGCTCTTACTGGCCAGATGTCACATGCATCGATGGACCCTTCTTGATCTGGGCATTTATCCATCAGTTCCACATAATATCATGTGGAGTGTTACTTTCCCACAGAGGGTTACAGCTGATCCGGCGACCTTCTGGTCAATTCCTGAACTTACTCAGCTACAAGCTTGATATAAATGATTTAGATTTAGAAGCTAGCAGAAATCTTCACTTCACTCAGAGATCAGGGCTCACTAGAATAATGTCAATAGAATGATGTTTGTCCATAACTTTATAGTAACTACAGATACAGGTCCTATAATAATCACATATTTTTTGGGGATACTGTACCTGTGGTTTACAGGTAAGCTTTTTGACATTTTTTCTTCAAACTCTGGTTACATTAACAGCTCTTGTGACATTACACTGTGGTGACATCAGAGAAGTCCAATCATGTTCCATTTTTGGGCATGACAAGACAGCAGAAGGTGCTGTGGTTCATTGATTGTCTAGATTGCAATCTTTGGACAAAATAAAAATGATTGCAGACCCTTGCTCAACGTCTTGTTTATATTAATTGGCTTGGGTTGCTATTTAGACTTAAAACAAATGTGCTGCTGTTTTTGATAATAGCAGTTTACTATGTTTGAAAATCAAAAGTGTACAAATGATAAAATCAAACAGAAGGTAAACCCAACGAAGAAGCAGGAAGCCAATATGGAGTCTCTGAGTAGTACTGTAATTGTAAGCTCCATTAACACAGATGGCCACGCGTGCTTTATTTTGTAATTGTTTTGTTTTTGATGGGATCTTTGTTTGTCTTGGAAACCTTTTCTTTTAATACAGAGAAAACTAAATACTGCATTTAATGTAAATATCAACAAGACTGTGTTCACTGTCCATTTATCTTTTCTGGGGGGCAAAGGGCCGTAGTTCGGATTCGAACCCCAGCCGATGAAGGACTCAGCCTACATGGGGCAAACACTCTTACTGAGTGAGCTAGAGGCCGCCCCTTCATTTTACCTTGAGATCTACTTATCTTTGAGGACAAAAAAGTTACAGTTAGGTTCCAGAATAGTTGGACATTGACACAATTTTCATAATTTTGTCTCTGTTCGCTAAGACAATGGATTTTACATGAAATCAGTCAGATGAAATTGTAGTGTAGACAGTCAGCTTTAATTTTATGGTATTAACATTACAATTTGATGAAGGATTTAGGAAATACACACATTTTCATACTTAGTCCCCTAATTTCAAGGGACCTAAAGTAATTGGACAGTTGGGTCAAAAGCTGTTTCATGAGCAGGTGTGGGCTATTCCCTCATCATTTAATCTTCAATTAGGCAGATAAAGGTCTGGAGTTGATTTCAGGTGTGGCATTTGGAAGCTGTTTCTGCAAATCCACAACATGTGGTCAAAGGAGCTCTCAATGCAAGTAAAGCAGGCCATTCAAAGGCTGCAAAAAAAGAAAAAATCTATCAAAGAGATAGCAAAAACATTAGGAGTGGCCAAATCAACAGTTTGGTACATTCTGAGAAAAGAGGAACGCACAGGTGAGCTCAGCAGTACAAAAAGGCCAGAATCAAAACACACTACATCTGTAAAACATGTCGGAGGCAGTGTAATGGCATGGGCATGCATGGCTTCCAGTGGCACTGGGTCACTAGTGTTTAGTGAGGATATGACAGAAGATGGAAGCAGCCGCATGAATTCTGTAGTCTAGAAACGTTCTGTCTGATCATATTCAGCCAAATTCAACAAAGTTGATTGGATGGCGCTTCCCAGTACAGCTGGACAGTGACCCAAAACATACTGCAAAAGCAGCCCAGGAGTTTTTCAAGGCAAAGAAGTGGAATATTCTACAATGGCTGAGTCAATCATCTTATCTCAAGCCGATCGAGCATGCATTCCACTTGCTTAAGACAAAACTTAAGGCAGAAAGACCGGCAAACAAACTGAGCTGAAGATAGCTGCACTCTAGGCCTAGCAAAGCATCACCAAGGAGGAAACCCTCCTTGGTGATGTCTATGGGTTCCAGACTTCAGGCATCATCATCCGCAAAGGATTCCCAACAAAGTATAAAGGATGAAAATTTGATTTATGATTATATCAATTTTTCCAGCTACTTAAGGTCCCTTGAAATAAGGGGAGTATGTTTGAAAATGTGCGTAATTCCTAAAGCCTTCGGCCAATTGTGATGTAAATACCCACAAATTAAAGCTGAAAGTCTGCACTACAATTTGATCTTGATGATTTCATTTAAAATCCATTGTGTTAGGCCGCAGGGCCAAAATTGTGTCACTGTCCAAATAGTTCAGGATCTAACTGTAAATAAACCAAAAGATGAGGGCCAGGGTTGGTCATTGCTCCCCCTGGGGCCATAAAACATGTATACAGCTACCCTGGTAACCTGTTGACAAAATTAGTTTGATGCAAAAGCGTCAAGAAAAGTGCTCTGATTAATTCAGAACAGGGTTTATTGCTTTCCACATATTCAGCAAACATGTCTCATTGAGAAAGCTTTCCTACATTTTTCATCTCCTGCATCAATTATGTTTCAGGCTTGATCACTATTTGCCAGTCACAGCAGTAAACACAAGCCAACAACATTCAATCCTCACGTTGATTTGTTTGATCAGACTGCTGCATGCATGGCCACTGAAAAAGGCACCTCAGAGGAAACGCCTTGAAATTTGAATGATTGATGGGCAATGTTCCGGTGAACAGAGAACAGCAGCATCTCATGAGGCTAAATCTCAGTTATAAAAAGGTTTGCATCCATATTAAGAGGCAGCCATTAAAGGAGAATTCCATTTCCATTTGTTTCTCTCTGCCTCTGATCCCTTATCAGCACTTGATTGATTGATTTTGACTCTAGTCTCTGTCTCTGTGACTTGAACATGATCGGAGTATAAAAGTCAAGTTTGTGTGTGTATGTGAGTGTGCGTGCTTACATCTGTGGGCATGCATCAGTGATGTATATTGCACAGTGTTTGTGCATCCACGTGTGAATGTGATTGAGGTTCTGGCTGTGGCTTCTCTGATCTTTATCAAAGAGAGCTGGGGGGACTGATAATATCCACTCCTCTATCTATCATCCCTCCATCTGTCTGTCTGTCATTCCGTCTCTCTCCCTCTCTCTCTCTCTCCCTCCCTCAATTCAGCAATTGCATACAAAAAAAGTCAGTTAATGGCATAATTGGAAAGAGAAGGTGACCCTAATTGTGGAGGTTAGTTTAAGGAACTGCACCTTAATATGATCTGGAAGGTGAAAACATATAAGGCAAGGCAGCTTTATTTGTATAGCACATTTCAACAACAGGGCAATTCAAAGTGCTTTACACAAAAATAGTGAAAACACAAGAATAAGCAGTTAAAAATAAAAACAGATAAAACACAAGAATAAAAGTTACAGTGCAGTATAAAAAATTAACAGCCACTTAAAGAAAGGCAACATCAAAAAGAAAGGTCTTCAGCCTTGATTTGAAAGAGTTGAGAGTAGAAGCGGATCTGCTGTTTTCCGAAAGTTTGTTCCAGATACGAGGAGCATAGAAACGGAACGCTGCTTCCCCCTGTTTCATTCAGACTCTGGAGACAGAAAGCAGACCTGTACCAGAAGACCTGAGATGTCTGGGGGAGTCATAGTGTAGTAGCAGATCAGAAATGTATTTGGCCCTAAACCATTTAGTGATTAATAACCTAGACCCTACTACAGTAACACTAAATGTGTCCATGTGCCCATACTCGTATACAACTGTGGGTGCGTGCATGCATTTGTTTGTATGTGTAGTGTACAATATGTATGCATGTGTTTTATGTAATCCCATGTTTATACTGTACAGCAGGCAAGTGATAAGTATTTGAGATATGAGAGGGGAGAAAACACATAAGATGGCAGAGGGGTACACTGTGTTTAAGGAGTAATGAATAGCATCAAGGATTAAAATTAAATGAAGAGGTTAAAGAAAGAGAAGTGTAACATAATATAGAAGAGAAGAAGAAAAAAGATAAGAAAACCTGCCTTGAGACAGCAGAACAGAGTGAGGAATGAGAATGGTCCGAAGAAGATAATGATAATAATAATAATAATTAATAATAATAATCAGTCCCTCCAGGATGTCTCTGCCTTTTTTTGAGATTGTTGTGGCCAAAAATGCCTAATTTTGCGGGTACTTTTGAAAAAGTTTCGATACAAGTTGCAAGGTATTTATGTTGCAATGAAGTTGCAAGAGACTAAAAATTGCAAAACAACGTTGAGATTTTTTTGAGATTTTGTTCTTTAAAAGTAAAAGGGTTCCTGTTTCAGGGAGAATAAAACTACTCTGGGTTGAGTTTCTCTAGGCCCTTACCAAAAAGGCTTAGGATGCAGCAAATGTTGATATAATGTGAAAATGGCTGGTGGATTTAAGACAAAAAATTATAATTTATTGAATTAATCAAATTTGAACATGTCTTCTAGTGACATGTTGATCTTTACACTGTTAGTTAATTTCCTGTCCTGGGACACACATTCATACATAAAGTACTTATTGGAGTTTTACTTATCATTTCACTTAAAATAATTGTGTAGCGGTCTTCAGTTAAGGTCATCCTGTACTTCTCCGCTTCGGTTTTCCTGCATCCTCCATGGGTGCGTGCGTGCGTGCATGTCAGTCGTGGGGGGAACTCAGCAGCCCCGCCCGCTGCAGAGACTCGACAGGACTGAAACAGCAGTTGTCGCTTTCAGTGACTTTAGCTTAAAAAAAAGTACATTGATGAAAAAATGTATACAGGTTGGCAGGACGATCTGAAATGTTTCATTTACTGTTCGTTTTATTGGTAAATGTAAGATGTTTCAGTCACACAACTTGTCTTAATGTCATTTGACATCATTTCAGTAGAATTCAGTAGAATTCAGGTAAATTGTTGAGATTGTGACATTGTGAAATCCTGGAGGGTCTGAATAATGTAGTGTGCTCTATGCTTTTGCTTTGTAGTTGAACAGGAGAATCAATGCAGTTTTAAAGCTGTGTGTGTGTGTTCATTATCTACAGTGTGAATGCAGGTCCTTACTGTTCTCAGCGCTGCAAGGTCAGCTTCAACGCAGGAGCATCAATCAAAACAAACACACACACACACACACACACACATAGGATGAGACCAGATTGTATGACACAGAATTTTGAAGGAAAATGTAGGTATTGAAATCATGTCTCCATTTACCCATCTTCCATTTTTTACTGTACTTTACTGCCATGGACGTATAAAAAAACACAATGAGAAATTATAAATTAAACAAATGTAAGGTGCCTGGTAGATCTCCTGGTACAGCGTGCGCTCATATACAGAGGCTCAGTCCTCGACACAGCAGCCGTGGGTTCGGTTCCGGCCTGTGGCCCTTTGCTGCATGTCATTCCCCCTCTCTCATCCCTTTCATGTGTAAGCTGTCCTGTCAAAACCAGACAACCACCAGTGCCTCATACTTTATACCTAGAAATAAGTGATTTTGGACTTCATCATTCTTCCTCCATTGTGCAACCCACTGGAAACTAAAATAACAAACCACACCTCTAACAAACAACAAGCCTTTTAAAAGGACTGTCACACAGTGTTTTACTATTATAATGCATTGTTTTCTTTTTACATTTTTTTTTGTTGCTTTGTCCCAACCTTCCACCAACAAAGCACCACAAAAACCAATGTTGTTCATGACAAACAGTGAGTTTTGTAGATTCTCAGTGTTATCCAGATAGAAGAGGAACTCCACAATGTTACCCTGCATTGTCAAAAGAAAAAACATTAGCTCGTTATCTGGATCGTTGTATATAATTCTATAATGGTGTGGTGCAAAATAGCTGCCAAATCTCTCAGTGTCAGGCCTTCAACAACTGTCCACACAATGTATCAATTTGATGTTTGGATAATGTAATTACAGTTAATGCCTGCCAAGTGTCTGCCTATCTGGCTAGGCAGGATACTGTAGGTGCCTCACATCACAAAAAGCCCCCAGCAAATGACAAATAAATGTGATACCTGGATGAAACTAATCAATTCAATAGCAGATTTATATTAGGAAGCTGCCAAATGGGTTAGTGCCTGCAAAGGATGGGTGTCTAAAATCAAAGATTGTCAAAAAAATAGTCATCAATTTGATTTCTGGATAATGTAATCGGAGTACTGTACAATCTGTAGCGTAAAATCTTCCAGTGCCTAGATTGGCAAGGTAGGAATTTGACAATAAAAGAAGTACAGCAAAAGATATATTGGCTTCATATCTGAATGATATTAAATACTATGATGGAATTATAGCAAATGGCTGCGTGCCAGGACAGGATAGAAATGACATCAAATGATATATTGATTTGATATTCAGGTTTGTCAGACCTCCACTGGCCACTTGGCTAAAATATAGGCTTTGCTAGTACATAGTTAATATCTGTGTGTGTGGTAGTGTGCTTGTGCGCTGCTGCAGCAGTGTGTGTATCTGTGTGTATGTAAGTGTGTTGATAATAATACGGCCTCCTGGCCAATGTCAGTCCATTATTCAGGTTTATATCAGCCAACCAATCAAACGGCTTCCCTTCAGGGTTACCACCTCGGTCCATCCAATCAGCTCCTCCTGCCAAACAGGAAGGAATGCCACTTGATTAGCATAACCAGAAAATGAGCAGGGTCATGCTGACATGGCAGTTTCTGATGTCAAACAGCACTCCAAAGGAGGATTTAGACAAAACGTATGCCTCAAACTGTCAGCCAATCAAAGAAGATTTGGACCATACGTAACACATTCCCATAAAATGTGATAAGGAACATCAACAGGATGATCTCTAGCCTCCTTTAGCTGCTTCTCATCAGCAGATTTTATAATTAAAGGGCATTCCATGGGGGTTTCTCTCAATATTTAATGGTCTAATTAATTGTTTAAAATACTATCAGCACTGTACTCTCCAGCCCCCGTGCTCTGCTTTCTATCAGCAGATTTAGCTACTTCACAATCCCACTGATTTTAATATCTTAACTACTGTCTTCTTGAAAGGGGAACTGCAGTATAGCAGGGTAAAGTACAGTAACACAGCACTACTAGCTTTGTTCGATTGCAAAACATGATTCATTAGATTTATTTTCCCAATTTTACGTTCTGGAATTGGAGGCTTTCAAACTGAAAATGCTTAATATGCTTACATAGGGTAAAAACCAAACTATTGCCCTTATCCTTATAGGACCACTTATATTTCCACGTCCACTTGCTGTAGAGAATAATGCCCTATTTCATGAATGAAGATTTGAGATAACATCGCAACATGAGTATTCAATATCAGTATCCCTGATACCCTATCATCTTATGATGTTGCTAATTTGACTTCTTGGGCTCTGCCTCCAGCACCAAACAGGAAGCAGCAAACTGACAAGAGCCAGTGTTTGGCATATGGTTGCTATGGCGCAGCGCTAAGCTAAACGCAAAAGAGGGAAAGTTGCTGATTTTCAACCCTTCTGAAGCGAGTCATTCAGTGGCGATTTACCAGAGGGTAAACACAGACCTTGATGTACTGGTGCTATTTATCTGTATGTACAGCAGAACTTAAAATCTGCAAACTTAATCTCAAGTTACTAACTAACGCTGGTTGAAGCTACCTAGCTTGGTTACATTTTTCAATATAAATCTGGTTGTAGTCTTACAAATTGTGGCCCTGTGATCTCCAGCATTTTCAAAATTTGATAGACAGTGATGAAAAACTCAGTGACACTAAGACAGATTGTCTTTAGAGGTAAGATGATGTCAGACTTTAGTCTTCTCAAAGTCTTTTCACAGTCTTCTAGTGTATGGTAGGCATACATCTCATTAAAATAACTCTTTTTGTTAGCAGCAGATAGAAGACAGCATTTTTATCTTGTGAAATCTGTGTCTGTCAAAACAGATAGTTGCAAATGTTGAAGTTTTGTCCTGTGATGAAAAGAACAACTTTGTTACAAATTGATTCCCCGGTGACTGTGCACCCACAAATACACATAGATTGTGGTTGATGTTTGGTTGTACTGCACTAATGTTACAGAGATTGGTGATCAAAACAGAAGAAGAGATTGAAAGGGACACAATGTAAATGAGTTGAAGGAACTGAGACAGGACAGAGGCTGGCTGCTTATATCTTGAAGTGCCACCATACTGTGCATTTGATTAAACTTCAACAAGAATGATTTAGAAAGCCAATGTTAATCCATCCATTGACCAGATTTTGGATCAGGGCCCTTGTAATGTATTTTAACCAATCAACTAAAACAGCCATAGCAGCTTGTCTCATGAAGTCATATTGTTGAATTTAATTCTTATCCTCGTTTGAACCTCTTTGTGAACACGTTGTGCAAGGCAAAACCTGTTAATTTAGGTGTTGATGTTACTCAGCACCCATTATTGGGAGAAAACAAGCTATGTGTGTGTGGTTGGATGCCTGTTGATGTGGTATTGACCTATTTTTTCAGTTCATTTTTTTTCCTTTATTTTGTCAATGGGAGGATAAGGTCATGCAATAGTACAACACCTTATTTTACATTCTATTCAGTTTTCAGACACCATATAATCATTGGCTATATTTATTTATATATACAGTATGTGTGTGTATACAGTGTATATGTGTGTGTGTGTGTGTGTGTGTGTGTGTGTGTGTGTGTGTGTGTGTGTGTGTGTGTGTAAATATGTATGTATATATATACTGTATATTTATCATTAACGATGGCCACTGTGTAAAAGCTATCTCAAGCTAACTGCCTTGTCCCGGAGTTTAGACGTCTAGATGAAAGCTAAACAAAGCGAAGTTTTTAATAAATGTACATAAAGCAACTAATGTCAACTTAGACGAAATCTTTAATGCACTAATTGCTTTTTTGATGATGACCAGACCTTAGTACATCACAGCATCTAGAAAGTTTTGTTTTCATAGTAATTCAATGTAGGATTATGATATTATTGCAATAATAATACAAATCTCTACATTGACTCTTAATTTAATTTATGGTAGGAAGAAGTAAAAATGTATCCAAAACTTTTTGCTAAGGACTTTAACTGTTTTGCCAGTCAAATTAACTTTAATAAGTGCATTTTGAAATGTCAGTCAGTGTTCTAGGGGGTCTCTTGATGTGAAATTGAATAGGTCCTGCTACAGTAACCGTAGCTATAAGATATCATGCTCATTCTGGAACACACACGTGTGCAAAGCTAGCTAGCGCGCACACACATACACACACACACACACACACACACACACAACTGGCTCTTCAGGTAACAATATATGTATATGGGTTACCAGTTAATTATTACAGCACATACAGCACTCACTGTAACATTAACCTAGCATAGCCCTCCATTGCTGTGTGCTGACTTGGTGTCAGTTGGTTTAAGGACAGATGGAAGGCCTGAAGGAATTGGAGGTATAGGAGAGTGACAACAAGAGCCCTGCTTGTGACCTCTTCAGTTATCAATGTTCATTACACTTATGATGCAGCCTTAGGTTTAATCATCAACAGCATTAACAGTCTTGAGTTGAAATGTGGTTGTGTGTTGGCTCTTTCCAATGCCTTCGCACCCTTGTCAAACGTTTTGGTGAATTTCAACTTCAGTTGAAGAGCCAAGTTTCACACAGTTTAAATCGGTGGAAGTGTGGCTCTGGTGGTCAATGGGGGCATGATGGTGAGGCTAAAGTGTTTGGGTTATTTTGAAATGGCAAATTGTGCCAGCTTTAGAGCAACATGTCTTTATCCAATCAGGTAAACCACCAAATCTGTAAAATCCCTTCTCTTCTCTTCTCTTCTCTAATAATATTCAGGCTGAGGTCTAGGTTTTTTCAGCGTTATCTATCTATCTATCTATCATACTGACAATGGCTCATGAGAAGCCTTAGACAAAAGAGAGACGATGGATTGAAATGGTAAAGAGGACTTTTGAAAAGGAAGTTTGTGGTAGGGGAGAGAGAGTGGAATAGACCCTTTGCAAAACACGTGACCACAACCATGTGACGACGCCATGACGGACAGCAGAATCACCGGACTCACAAGCTGAACAGTGTAGTAGACGAGCAGGAAGTTTCACTAGTTTCAATCAGTTTAAACAACAATAAATAAATTGTACTTGGGTTGGGTGGGGATGGAGGACATAAGAAGACATAAGAATAATGGTAATGGTAACAGTAATGAACAATTCCTCTTCCAACCTGTAACGGGACCAAAGAGGAAAGATCAGAGCATCATTTTACATGAGCTCGGTACTT
Source organism: Etheostoma cragini (assembly GCF_013103735.1). Classification (NCBI taxonomy): domain Eukaryota; kingdom Metazoa; phylum Chordata; class Actinopteri; order Perciformes; family Percidae; genus Etheostoma; species Etheostoma cragini. The sequence continues at coordinate 15,001,569 of NC_048420.1, read as the reverse complement.
GAGCGAGTAATGGAACAGTAGACTTAATATTTCATAGTGCCAGATTTTGGTCAGATTGTTTATAGAACTCAACGTTTCCTATTGCACCTGAAGGCAGTACTTTATATGAATTTCACAGAGAAAGAGAGAAGGAAAAGAAACGAGCGAGAGTTATCGACTGTGCTCTGTTGTTTGGCAAACATTTAGCTGTTCCACAAACTCCCGGGCAGTTCAGGGCTTGTGTTTGGTGTTTTAAAACTTTCTTGTGGCAGTGATAAAGGCAGTGATTACTGTGTGCTGTACAGGCCTCTCACACCTCCTCAAAACGCAGCGCGAAGTGGGGTTGTGTTTATCCAAACGTTTTTTTTCTGCTGTTTAAACTGCCAAGTCCCAATTGATCGTCTGTCACTGGCTCGGTGCCAACTTGAGCTGCATAGCATATCGTATATTTATACACTTTCAATATTCTGCACGTCCTTATGATAGATTCTTCATACTTTAGGTTGTATCAACAATTCTACGGTCCTTCAAATTGCTGAGTGTTTGAAAGTGAAACTGCTAGCTGTTTCTGATTGGCTACTGCTAGTGTTTACAATACCTTATTAAAGGTTGAATGTTACATATCTAGTGGTTCTGATTGGCTGTTGATACCTAATTTAAATTGATGTCAGGTTTTTTTAAACACCTGTAAATATTTTATTTACTTTGCTTTTTTGATACCTGGGAAACTAATAAATATGTTGTTTGCCATTCAGTGATATGATTTTTTAATTATTTTGACAACAATAGTAACAACAAAAACAGGCCTAATCATTTATAATTGAAAAGTAGCTTATTCTATTTGATGGGGGGTGGTTAGGGACCTGGATAATGGATAGGGGGGCGCTGGCAAAAGGTAAAGATAGATTACTAATCTAAGGTAATTTAGCCTGCTAGCTAGCTAGCTAGCACACCCGTCTGTCTGCCTCACTCTCCCGGCAATGCAAGGCTTCAGTCGGGTTGACAACTGCCCCGCGGACCCATCCACATTCAGCCCCCAGCCAACTAGCAGCCTAACTCCTAATTTCCACCATGTGCAGAACAGCTGTGAATCTGCTCCGCAACGGCGGCAGAGTCGTAAGGTTCCCATTAAAGTAAATGTGTGTATTTTCACTGATGGAATGGCTGCGCTCCTTTTGCGGTTCTATTCTACATGAATTTGGGAGATCTCGTGGGTCCTTGTGACTTCAGCTGTCAGTCATGGCCGCAGCCATTCTGCAACAAATCCGGACCTGGTGGACGGCGGAGCATGGAACCTTAATGCAGCGGAGCCGATCCGCAGCCGTTCTGCAGCCGGTGGAAATTAGGAGTCAGGACTCTAACAGCAGTTTACTGAACTGTCAAGAAACCGGGCACCTGACTCAGAATAGCAGCCATTCGTAATTACACCTCTGTTAGCGTTACCTGTGTGTGTGTGTGTGTGTGTGTCTGTGTGATCCCGCCCCTTCACATTTAGCCGTCTTGACAGTTAGCTAAATTCGCCAGACAAAATGGGCATAAGGCACCAAAAGGACTAATAATAATAGTAAATTAAAGATGCGGCAGCATTGGTTCTGGACAGGAAGGATAACTCTGGGATTTGGAAGGTGTTTTGCATTTCTGCCTTCGAACTCTGCAACACAGATTTGTGGATTTTAGTGTCACCATTTCGGTTTTATATTGCATATCGTTACAGCCCTATTTATCAGTCATTTAAAACAGAAAGGCAATACATACACGTTTGTGTTGGTGAGGATTACGCTGTACGCGTTTCGTTTGCCGTCCATGTACAGCATAGATCTTCCGCCATCCGTCATAACGTTCATAATTTGCGCGAGTAAAGCGTGTTGCCACGTGCAAAAGGTCTATCGATCAGCACAGGCCTTCTAAGAGCACACACTCATTTACTCAGTTCTGTTCAATGACAAAAACCTCTCTCTTTCTCTCTCTCCCGCTCCCTCTCTCCTTCCTTAATGGATATTGATTTAGTTTTAGGAACATATCGTAAGTTGTGCCGGTTGTGTCTTGCTAACCTCTTCTGCTTCTGAACTCTCTGTCTGTCTCTTGCAACGATAGGTTAAGGGAACCTATCTTTCAAGATGACAGTAGTGTGAGTGTAAGTACAAATCTATGTGTGTGTGTGTGTGTGTGTGTGTGTGTGTGTGTGTGTGCGTGCTTGTGCTTGTGCTTGTGCTTGGGCGTGCTTGCGTGCGTGCGTGTCACAGGGCAGTGGAGCTTTAGCAGAGTGACAGTGATGTCAGACACATAACGATTTCCTATTGGCTGTAGGCCCCTGAGTCCTAACGACCCGTTATTGATCTGACCAATTAGCATTCACACCTTTAATTAATACTGAAGTCTGATGAGCACACACAGGTGCGCACACACACACACAAAAGTGCACACACACACACACACGCACACAGACACACCCACACACACACACACACACAGACACACAGTTTTAATTAATAGTGAGGAGAGGGGTGGCTGTGAGAAGAGATAAGAGAAGAGGCGGGGGGGAGAGATGGATGTGTGAGACAGAGAAGGGTCAGTTAGATGGAGAGGAAAGCAAATCGGGACCTGACCTAAATCAGTGTAGCCCCTTCATATAAAGAATGATAGTACGTCAGAGCTCAATGGTATACTGACCTCTGTAAATGTATAGACACACACACCTTTGTGCATGAGGACCTTGTTACCAGCTCTACGTCTAAAGGTGTAATCTAAGTAAGTGTTAGTAAGTAAATCAGTAGATTGCAGTACACAAAGATAATGCAACCAGCTGTGTTCCCGAGCATTGTTATGGACAACAGTCCCACTGTATTTCTTTAAAAGCTTTTTGCAATGCCTTTAAACAGGGGGTCTTAAAAAAAGTTAGGCAAAGGACCCCTAATGTGAAAGAAAAAGGCACCCCCTACTACACATACTGTATACAACTGAGCTGCATAATAAACTGGGTCTAAAATAATGTTGGGCTGGCCTAAAGCCTATACACATATCTTCTTACCCCCAAATTCCACAGGATGCAGAACGACTGCGGATCCCCTCCGTCAATTTGTGTACTTCTACAGACTGCGGAACGGCTGCGCCCCAGCGATGCGGAGGGCGATCCGCGGCCCTCCGCAACGGATACGCAGAGCTTCTAATTTTGCCGGACGCCGGAGAGCTCCACAGCAATTCAGCACACGGCAGATAGTGTGGGACCCGAAGTCGAGCACAGAAAGAAGAAAAACCATCCAGTTTATTTTCAAAATGAAATAGACTGTGCTCACGGCACATCATATTTCCCTGCACTACACCTTGAAAACACAGCACGGAGTTGTTTCCTCTCTACTCCTCTGGATGGAAACAAACAGTTGTTGTGTTTGTTTGCTACATGAATTTGCAAAAACTCGTGGGTCCTCGAGACTTCAGCTGTCAGTCATGGCTGCAGCCGTTCCGCAAAACAAATCCGGAGCTGGTGGGTGTTGACGGACGTCGGAGCACGCAGCCGACACGCAGCAGAGCCGATCCGCGGCCTTTCTGCATCCTGTGGAATTCGGGGGTTAATGTGCCCTAAAAGAATAAGCTACTGTTTACATATTTAAATATCATCATGTGTCCAACATACACGTGGAAGGCAGAAGGAATCCATAAGCTTATCTGTATCTGTGGACGGCTTCCATAGCGGCTACCTCACTTTAAAAAACTTGTTGGTCCCCCTGCAGTGACTCGAAGGACCCCCTAGGGGGCATGAACCCCCTTTTAAAGATCTCTGCTTTAAACACTGGGCCTTGAACAATTTTGTTTGATCTAGTCTAATGAAGCTTATTTGTTTTGGTATTCAAAAAGATGGAGTCAGCCCTTACAGGTCAGATCAAACGATAGCAGGTAGAGTACTGCTGTAGATTCTACAAAAAGGGCCGAATCAAACAAACTAATCCATGATCTTATTCAAGCCTGGTGGCTGCAGCCTGTAAACACAAGACAATTAGTGGGTCTGTGTGGTATTTTTGTTTTTCTTTGTATGTATATATGCGTTTGTGCCTAATGAAGTTCTGTTGGCAGGATGTCTTTAGGGGAAAATCTAATGGTTTATTGAGCCAGGCCTCAGGGAAACATTGATCACCACATCAAGGAGCTTTACCCATTTTACACTTTACACATAGACACAAATATGCACATAAATACACATGCAAATGTGGGAGCACCCATGGAAAATACTGAGCACCCACTGAGCACCCATGTGTGCCAGACTGCCAGTAGGCTACATTCATTTAAATTAAACATTGCAGTTGGTGCTAAGTGGAGCGTCTGTCATAGTGGGATTTGTGTGTGTGCTGTCTGTCCCCTGCTCCATTGATTCTTAATTTCCCACAAAGCTGATCACGGGAACGTGTCAGTTAAACTTTTCCTCTCCAATCCTATCTGTATTCGGAGTTTGGTAGGGTTGCAGCCTGGAGACTTCCCGTCTCATGCCCCCCATCTCAAGCCCTCCTGGCTGGTGCCGTCCCTGAGCTTTGACTTTTCAAAGTAAAAGCTTACGTCTGGTCCACTATGTCTTCATACTTTGTTTTTTTTTTGATGTTTTTGAACTAAACGGTACGGAATAGAGATTGATAATCACTTATTTTGTTGGTAACCGTTGTTGTATAATCATAATCTTTCAATTTGGACCTTAAAATTAAACCCGCTCATGTGATAAACACACGTCAACGCTGATATAGTTTTAAATGTTTTATGGTTTCAAAAAGGAGGATTTTATATTAATCACATTTTTTTTGGTCATATTTCATATCCATAAGTGCAGCTTATGAAACTATAGAAGAAAAAAGATTTAGCCTATATATAAAATGTTGGTTAACCTACTCTTATCTAAATTTTAGTTATTATATCCCCTTCTAATGGGAGGTATGACCATCTTTTTAATGTAGCCTACTCTTCTGTGGTCTCATATATTTCATTGTTGAGCAATAGCCTATTTTTTCACGTGGCATACATTTTTATGTAATGAATTTGCAAATAAACGCAGGTTTCATCAGCGTTGTCAAGATTCGGAGAATCGTGACACCTCTATCAGGGAGACATTAACATCCACAAATCTGCCAACTATAGGCTATGTATAGCTATTGTTAATTTAAGAGTTTAAATAGACGGGAGGTCTCCAGGTTGCTGTTGTGTATTTGTGACAAGTGGTGCTGTCCTAAGTTGAAAAATCTAACCAACTTTATGCCTTTAGTGTAGAGTTAATGGGCGTGCGTGTTTGTACCGGCCACTTTCCATTTGCTAAGGTTCTGAAATGCAAACAATTTTTGACTACTTTTTTTATTTTTATAATATATATAAATTAGCGCCTATGATGACATGCACACAGTGGCACACATACACGCACAGTAACTATAGTGTGCACACACAACGGTAAAGTGGAGGTAAAGGGCTTATAATTGACATGCTCATGTTTCTTCGTGAGCAAAGACTGCCGTGATTATCTGCTCATATAATTACATACAGAGTACATCTTCTCAGCAAACGTTCTTAGATGGACATTCTATCCACAAAAATGTGATAATTGTATTGAACAGGGTTATTGTCTTTCTCCAAAATGATTAACTTGTTTCACCAAGTCTCATTAAATTGCATCTCCACCCAGCTGACACTAATTGTGTATTTCTATCATGTGAAAGTTTGTACTTAACTCCAATACATTTCAAAAGAGGACCATACTATTAACTTCACTGCATTTATATAAAAGTTTGTCATTATTTATTTTGATTAAATAATTTAGCATGCACAGTGACCATTCAAATAATGTATATTTGACATTGAGCTGACCAGTATCATAAAACGTAGACAGAGAATAAAGGATGAATAGCATGCTAACCAGCAGGGGTTGAGAGAGACAAGGTTTTGCAAATATTATCCGAATACATATACTTTAATACTGTACTTTTAACACTGCCCCAATCAGTAACCATCCCTGATCTTTTTGAATTACCAAAAAAGAATCAGAGGACTCAAGACTCAAAGGGAATTTTTGTGTAGTATGGTCCATAGTCTTTTTCCCTGCTGTTTCTTTTGTTGAACGGGGAATGGTGATTAGGACTGCACAATTATGGCAAAAATGATATTTCCAATTATTTTGATCAATATTGTGGTCATGATTGGCATGATCACTTATTATGAATGGGTCCATCACGGGGTGAATGGCGGGACAGCAGAGTTACACACGTTGTGTGTAGGAAATGTCTGTAATGTCACTTCGCTGCATTTTTATGAACTATGATATTCTGGCCATGGGTCACATCTCTTGTTGGTCCAGCAGGCTCCATCTCACACGCTATTACTCTACAAACTAAAGTTAGTTGCAATCAATAACTTCTTCTGTGTTTTTTGCTCTGGCGGTCGCGATTGCAGAGTTACCAGCGGAAACACTGGTACAAATGGAGGTTTCTCTCTCATGCTCCACAACATACAGCTGTGTTAATAACAATTAAAACTGTAGACAAATGTCAGAAGTCTGGACCTGCGGTTTGTGGCGGGGCTGCGTGGAAAGTAAGAGGAGAGAGAGTAAGAGGAGAGTTACAAACACAGGCAGGGCTTTACAGAAGAAATGAGTCATGTAACGCAAAATTAAACCGTATCGATTAGAACAACATTGCAGCGGATGCAAGGACATTAGGTGCACCGGTGCGTCCTACAGGAAAAATATGACTCGCGCCCTAGAGCCCTGTGAGCTAACAGACTCTAACTAGCACTGGTCACTGCTGTTGTCTGAAAAACAACACAGACGGGACAAAATGTTGCGTTTACTATTAAACTGGTAGCCTTTGAGAACGACGTATAAACGACTGCTATCTGTTGAATTTTCCTCCCGTTACTCTGTCTTCTGTGACTGACATCTAGAAACTAAGCTGCGCGGTGGAGGGATCAACTCTGACTGGCTCATGATCAGACAGTGGTTTACAGAGCCGTAGATTGGCTTTGCAAAAAAGAACTGGAGCGTGCTAGGAAATGACTCATTTAAAAGATCGCTCAATCACGCAAATTTAATTGTAGGAAGTCAAAATCGTGATCGTGATTAAAATTTGATTAATTGTGCAGCCCTAATGGCGATGGTTGGTTATCATTTGCAATGAAGGGCTGTGCGCTCTGCTCTAACTACTCTTATCAAGCTCACTGCTTGCTTTTTATGAACTCCACTTTAGTTGACCTCTTTTTCCATCTTTATCACACTCTTTTAAGTTATCATGAGGAAGAGGCATGCAGTAGTTTAGCACACTTATTAGTGGTTTAAAATAGTCAAAAGAAAAGCTGATTTACGTCCTTCCTTAATTCTTTTCTACTGTATCAGTCCTTTTCTTTTTGCTCAGTGTTTGATTATGATGATTGTTAATAATGAGCTTTTCAGTAGTGTTATATGTTTAATGCTGTTAATGCTTTTGTAGAGAAAGGTGTCACAATTTTCAAATGGTGGATGTCTCATCTTGGCATTAATCTTTTCATATTAAAAAGCGCACAGCCATGTAGAATAATTCCATATTATCCTATTCGTGATTGTTGAGCTGCCATAGCTAGAATTTGAGGATATCGCCTGAATCCTTGCATGAATGATAGTTGTTTGACAGCTTTGCAGTAACTTTCTTACAATGAATGGATTGTCTGAGGAGAAAAGTTTGCACCCGCAATATTACATATAGATGGATGTATTCTAGTTGAGCAAAATGGGCTCAAAAATGGCTTTTTTTCTTTCAACCAATACGATTCTGTTTTACAAACTGCAATGTAACCTCTTAAACCTCATCTGAACTTTTCTGAAGAGTTTTGTTTAGTTAATTGAAAGTTCTGTACATATAGTCATGTACCCACATTAGGGAATACTGCAAGAGCTGAAATAAAACAGGAGGACTTATCTAACTTCTCATATATTTCATATCCATTTCTCTTTCTGTATGATCCTCTCTCCAAAAAAAACATTGTCACAAAAACAGTGTTGTATAAAACTAGGACGTTGGCAAATAAACAGCTCTATTGTGGACCTGTTGTTTAAAGCATTTTACTTGCCCTCATAATAACGATAATGTACAATAAAATAAAAGTGTTTAATGAGGCTGCATAACCTTAAATACCTGCTGATAATTACAGAGAAGTGTTCATAAATTCTAAAAAATGTTAGCGCTCTGCAAATGCTACCTGCTAGTGCTTCATTTTTATGTGAGTGCTCTGTTTAATAAATGTATTCCAAAATAGGCTCTTGGGCTATTGGGAGAAACCCAATAAAGCATATACATATGGTCTGAATGTAACAATCCTTTGTGTCATAACTACATTTTCAAATCAGTCAACTTAGATTGAATTGTTAAATTGTCATCCCTTATTGCCATATACAGTAAGCTAAATGTACACTGTGGAATAGTTTATAGTACTATTAACAGACTGTCATTTAGTGTGCATTGAGTATTTCATTATTTTTCTGAAAAAATAACAATTTTCCATATTTGATCAGGTCATGTAAACAGCATACTCCGTTTAGATATTCCGAAGTCTTTTTCCGAATTTAGAATTTTTCGATTAAGTCAAGTATGCCGGTATTATTTGGGTTGTAGAAGCATTCTTTGGAAAGCGCATTCGGAATATGCGTATGAATAGTTTTTTTCCCTGTTTACGGCTTACGGTCGTCTGTGTGTGTTGCTATGGTTGTTGGACACAAACCAAATAGCAAACAGTTTGCAAGGCTGCGGGGGAGATGCACGCCTAAAACAAAAGCCCACATCTCTGGTCATAAAGATGAACACCTGACCACAAAATGATGTACAACTCATGTAGTAACATTAACTGAACGGACGGAGAGAGGTTTATGACAGAAGTTTACAGAAGTCTGTAAAAAGAGTTGGTCAAAGTGTTGAACAAATCAAACTGACAGGCTCAGAAGTTGAGATCTTTTATGGATCTAAGTGGCCCAGAACACTTATCTGTTTGTTAAAGACCTCAGGGCTCATCCATCTGTTCAGTCACTACTTTACATCTTTAATGGGAAAAGTCTTGAAGGATTTCTGAAAATCATTTTTCAGATGTAGTCAATTGGAAATTCAGGTACATGGTTCCTTGTAACAGATTCTATGCTTTATTTTCAAGCTTTTCAGCATCCATTATGTTATGCTTTCAAACTTGGTTCATCCTTTATAAGGTTACTGCTGACGGAGGTGTAAAACCTCCAAACTCATTGAATCATGCCTTTCTGTCTCTGCCTCTTTTTTCTGTCTCCCTCTCTGTCTCTCTCTTTATGTCTTCGCTGTCCTTCACTCCCCCTCTCCAATCTGCGGTGTCATTTGTCTCACTAAAACCTCTGAAAGCATGGCAGTGTTTTCTGTTATTTTAGCACTTTGCTCTCGCTTTTTACCCACAACACTGTTTTTTTTTCTCCCATCTCACTTCTTTCCTCTCCATCTTGTGCTCCCTATACCCGGACTCGGCTGTAATTGCTTATCTAGGGAGAAATAAACTACAGGTAAATGTGTGTGTGTCTGTGTGTGTGTGGAAAAGGTAGCAGTGGTTTTGTGTGTGTGTGGTAGATAGAGTAGCTGTATGCTGGTGTCTGCTCTGCATGCAGGCCTTTGTGATCTGTGTGTGTGTGTGTGTGTGTGTGTGTGTGTGTGTGTGTGTGTGTGTGTGTGTGACAAATGCAGATTTCTACAGATGGCCCATAAAAGCAGCAGCTTGTGATGAAGCAACTGAGACTGAAATCATGGTTATGGTAAACTGGGGATAGACAGAGATAGGGAAAGAGAGGTAGAGATAGATAGATAAAGAGAGAGAATAGAGAAGAGGAAGAAATGAGGGTAACAGAAAATAAATAAGAGACGGCAGGCAGCAATAAACCATGAAAAGGAGTGTGGTATAGCTCCTGGCAACTGAATAAACTAGTGTAATGAAACTGTGATGTGATGTTCACAATAAACTAAGGAGAAAAAGTAAGGAGGAATGAAGGGATGGACAGAAGGGGTGATATAGTGGCATGGATGGAACAAGGGAGAGATGGAGAGGGATAGGCAAGAAGCTGGAATGAGATCAAAGTTTTTAGTTGAGGAGGAGGGAGTGGTGGAACAGAGGGGGAGGAGATGAGTGGACTGTGACAGGAAGAGTGATTGAGGGGAAAAATTAAACAGGAAATAGGAGAAAACAGTAAAAAAGAAGGTGCTAAAGAAGCAGAGACAGAAAGAGAATAGCAGGAAGAAAGAGTAAAAATGAAGCAGTGAAAACTGTAAAAAATCCAAAATCCAAATATAAAAAAGATATAACAGAACAAAGCTATGTAAAATAAAAATAATTAAAATGTGACAAAAGCATCATTTAAAAACCATGTGGCTAAGAGTGTGTGTGTGTGTGTGTGTGTGTGTGTGTGTGTGTGTGTGTGTGTGTGTGTGTGTGTGTGTGTGTGTTAGTTAGTACCCACAACCGCAAACAGACCGGCTGTGTGTGTGATAGGACACTGAACACCAAACGTCCTGACACCAAGTGGGGCCACACTAACTGGAAAAATCAATAGGCCAACAGATCGCAACACTAGGCCAACCTGACATCCAATCACAATACAGCACAGGGGGGTCTCCACAGTGATGGATGACCCCGGGAGTGTGTGTATGTGCACAGATGTCCAAATGTGTCTTGTCAGTGTGCATTTCTCTGTAACTGTGTGTCTGTGTGAAGATAAGGAGGAGGGGGGGCGGGTGGGGGGTCTATTGGGTATCTTTAGCAAAACGATTTTCCTTTCTCGTTTATGTTGTCCATGCTCTCTGAGCACCGGGACTAAATATACCGTCTGTAGAAAACCCTAAACAGAAACTTTATATCAACTATTTACAACCGATGAGGGCATTCTTGGGTATTTTTTTGTTTCAATGCAATGGAAACTAATTTCTGTTATTTCTGTAAAGTTACTTTTCTTGTTGTTATTTTTATTTTTAAATGATCCACAAGCTTTGGTCTAGTGAACCCCATCGCGTTCAAGACGAATGCTATTAATAACAAGATATCAAGATTAATGTAAAGGAATCTGAAAATGTGTTTGCGTTGCAAAATGACCACATAATCTTAGTGTGATCACCAGCACAGTGGAGGTATGGAGAGGGGAGGGGTGTGGGAGGGATTGTTGAAAAGTCATGGCAATAAAGTCATTGTATACATGAATCTAATAGTTGTTTCATTTGCTTACATCAAAACCTTTTTACCCACTGTCTGTTTTGGGAATGATAATTACACACTTTTGCCATTAGCATGAAAAAGATTGCCCTGCTGCTGTTCTTTAGCCTTTCATTTTAAGAGTATTGCGCATGTATTTAAAGTTTGTGTGAAGTGAAGAATTCCAGATTTAATAGTATCATTTTAAGAAAAAGAGCAGCTCTATCTCCACCTCTCATTTGGGCACATACTGTGCATAATCCTTCTCACTACCACTAGGATTTCTACCTTTCTACCCTTTCTATTCCCTTTCAACTTTCTCCATTCCTCACTCCATCCCTCCCTCCCTCCCTCTGTCTAAGTAGTTTCATAGTTCTATCTATCATGTTGGGCATCCTCTGCCTCTCCCTGTCGCTTGTTGTTTTTGTACAACTCCTCCTCTTTCTGTCTCTCTCTGCTCTTTCCTCCCCCTCACCCAATCTGTCTCTCTCAACCCCTATCTGTCTGAATAGTTTCATAGTTGTATCAATCAAGTTCAAACAATAAGACTTGAGTTGGTCCCTGTTCTCCCATCTACTTCCTGGTTTATGGCTTGTAATACCACTTCTCTTCCTGTGTGTGTGTGAGTGTGCGTGTGTGCGCGCGCGCATGCCTATATGCACGTTTGTGCATATGTCCTAGGCACAGAACTGTAAATGTATCTAGAGGGAATAATGTGATTAACTATGAAACACTGATAGTGTCTCCCTCCATTTCTCCGGGGCAAAGTTCAGTTTGCTCTGACGGAAAGTGCAGTGAAAATATCCTTTTACAGCCACGACGCTTGGCAATATGTTTTATAAAGAACTATAGGCTTAAGGAACTTCCCGTATGTGTGTTTGAGGTAAGATTGTAGAACAGGCTGTAACACTTTATGTATTTAAATTGCATCATCACAATGCAAATGTCCGTGAAACTGTTTTTTATGATAGCTGCAGTCACAGGATTGGACACATCATTGAACAAGAGCTGGGTATCTTATTTGGTTTAGTTAGGGGAAATGCATAGTTAAACATTTTAATGCAATTAATTCAAAAACTTGAAATTGAAGAAGCCTAAATCCTTACCCCTTTCTCATTTTCTCTGCAGAACTCCACAGTACATCTTGTGGAAACCCTGGTGTCCCCCCCAAAGCAGTGCTAAGTGGTGGCGGACGTTTTGCTGTGGGAGACCGTGTGCGGTACAGCTGTGTGCCTGGTTATGTCTTAGACGGCCATGCCACACTCACCTGCATTACCAATACAGGAAACACCGCCGTCTGGGACTTTCCTGCTCCAATTTGTCGAGGTATGGACGACTAAACCTGTGTGTTTAAGTACATGATTGTATATGAAGAGTTTTAATCTATTATAAAAACACAAACTAGAAAAGGCTATTGCCAGTTTCTTTTTTTACTAAAGAACACTTAACACTATTATTATTAATAATAATAATAATAATAATAATAATAATTTGCATATAATGCTTTGGAAGAAAACCCTTCATATAACTTACGTGTATATGTGTGTCTGTGAGAGAGACAGAACAACAGACAGACATGCATGCATTTGTTTTGTGTGTGTGCGTATGTGACAAGTGAGCCAAGCAGGCAATCTAGGAATGCTTGTGTGTGTGTGTGTGTGTGTGTGTGTGTGTGTGTGTGTGTGTGTGTGTGTGTGTGTGTGTGTGTGTGTGTGTGTGTGTGTGTGTGTGTGTGTGTGTGTGTGTGTGTGTGTGTGTGTGTGTGTAGGTCGATGCTAATCTAGCAACTTGTATGTGTTGGTATACAGTTGTGCATAGTTCTCTTTAAAAATACATTTAAAGTCATCTATATTAAAATGACAACAGCCGGACCAGCATCTAAAATAAATTATATATATAAAAAAAATTTGTCATATAATTAATATAAACATTGTGTCTACTCATTACATTAAAGCTCCACTAGCCATTTAAAGAAATATATTTTCATCAAATATCTGTTATTAACTCCTTGTTATTGAGAGGGTTGCTTGTACAACCAGGACTACAAAACAAATTCCCACAATCTGCAGTTATGCCTCCTTGTGCCGCTGGTAGCTCATTGTTTTACTTTGCCAGACCATTTAGTTGAGTTGCAACGGCTCACATTGGCCCCCATTTACAAACTAATATGCTCCATTATGCAAGCTCACCAAAAGACAGAGCGACAGAATAAATGAGTGACTGGTAAAGCAAGCCAAATGTGTAGCAAGCCACAGAGACGCAGATAGTTTTCTGAGTAGTTGGGGGACAGACTAGGAACTGAAGAACACGGCATATGGACCTAGCTCTGTTTTTTTCTGGATGAGTAATTAGGCAAATAAGTGATGGTTAATCATAGCCATAAGAAATTAACAACCTAATTGTCATGGTATACATCTCTCTTGTGGCTATCTTGATTGGAAGTGGGACGGGAGATGGCCTGTTTGATCACAATGATCCGGGTGGTGCTTTAAAAAATAGGGGCATTCTGAAACATCTGTCACCAACATGTATGTGAGTGGCCAGATGGCAGCTGCATGGGCACCCTGGAATTTAGGAGGATTGTGCTGCCAGAAAATGGAACTGGTTGGGGGATTGAGGTGTCAGGACTTTTACAGAGTTGACACTGGAACCACAAGTGAAAGAAGATCCAGTTTTGATTGCAGTCAAGCACCCGTTTCTCAGCAGAGCAGATGATACCCTGCAATCTGCCCTTGTCCTTAGCAGTGGCAACAGTGTGCCATAAGGTGATGGAGCAGGTGAGGAAGGACTCAATGATGACAGTGTAGAAGTGCACCATCATTGTGTTTGACAGGTTGAACCTCTTCAGTTATCGCAGGAAGTACATCCTCTGCTGTGCTTTTTTTATGATGAGGTAGCTGAACATCAGCTCCCACTTGAGGTCCTAGGAGATGATGGAGCCTAGAACGCAGAAGGACTCCACAATGTTGACAGGGGAATCACCCAGGGTGATGGTGGCGGGTGGAACTTCGTCCCTTAACACACAAGAAGGCATTTACACTTCTCAAAAGGGGAGCCCTCCCAGGGGGGATTCACAGTTTTGAACTTGGAGGACTATCAGTTCAAGCACAAGTGCTGGACAAGAGACATAACACCAACCACTGCAGTGTAAAAAAGGCAATGCCTCGCTTTAAATCATCAGGGTAAACAAAGGTGGTGTTGGCCAATGTGCAGACTGATTAATAAGCCCTGTAGGCACACATGCCACAGCTTAATTAACAATGAATCTACACATGACTACACAGTAACATGAATGTTATTTTTTATACAGTAGAGAGATGGTTTAAGAAAGCCGTTAAAGAGGCTATAAGGAGCAATTCTCACTAAATGGAGGGTAGGACTACCAAACGCACATTGTTCAATTCAGGACAAGGCTGGCGTCTAACCTTGGTGGTTTCACTTAGTCACACTTCTATTCATTTGACTTAAATTACATTCATAAGGCTGCTCTATGACCCCGGATAACTCATAAGAAACTTTGGTTGAGATCATTCAATTCAGTGTACGGGCAACAGCGAAGAGGGTTGCATAGATACCAGTCACCAATTATGTCATTTTACAATGTGTTGACTCTGCCATATAGACAAAAAAAATGTTGTCACCAGAGAACAAATATGCAAAGCAGACATGTTGATTTGCTTCACTGTGAAATACAAAGGTGCTCAGTTTTAACGGTAAGTACAGTATTTGTAATGCTTAATGCAATCAGTCCTGCCTTGTCATGCAAAACAATGTTCTGAATCGTTGCACAACATACCTTACTGTGCAGTGAAATATATTGGGGTCTCGGAAGGAATAATAGCTGGATGAAAGAGAGAGTGAAGAGGGAGGAATGGCAATTTGTCAGTCCTGGATTAGCAATGTCTCTGTCCCTGTCAGTAAGGCTAAGAGAAGCTAAGCTACTAATATGCTCACAATAACTCAGCAACATACACAACTATTTACAACTATTTACTCCCCTCTCCCCACATACACACATCATGCAAAAAAAAACATATACCTACACAAAAACACTCACACATACAAACATAGGTCCTGTCCCAAAGTGAGCCCTGAGGACTAAGGACTAAAGATTCACAGACTTAATTGATCTCAGGTGCTAAGTGAGTGAGTGTGCAAGTCCACATGGGCTCAGAGAGGTATAAATGGGATTGGGACAGCACTTCACAAGATCACATGTTACCTTGGAAACGTTTAATAACAAAAATGTTGCTGACACTTGCCGTTTTGGGAATTTTCATTTTAAGTTTGTTGCTTTCCACACGACCAAGGCACAGTAGATGCCTGATTCCAAATTGTGCTTGTGTGCGTGTTTGTGTGGTGACACCTAGAGGCATATATACCAGCCGTAATAGCTTTCTATCAATTATTCAGACATGCAATCAATGACATGAAATGCAGTGCTTTTAGCAATATCACAGAAAATACGTACTCTCTCTCTCTCCCTCTACTCTTGCTCTCTGTGCATGTGTGTGTGTTTCTGTGCAACCTTGTCCTTTTGTTCTTGCAATTACGTAAATGTAAACATGACAACTTAAATACATACATAAGCAGTCTGTTCTGAACTGATCATGCATTTATCATGTTGTACCTTAATCACTTGAACAGCGTGTTTAATTTTGAAAAACCTTGAACAGATGTAGTCAAATGGATTTGACTTTGTGTCAGCTCAACAAAAACACCATCACTAAGGTTTGAAGGAAATCTACACACATACAGTCTATTTACTGCATGTACAGGCTGGATATCAAGTAGCAACGCTGTTCAGAAACATTCACTACTACAATTAAGTTTGTATTAAATTATTGTTTTCTATGTTTAACTAATTTAGAAAAAGAGTCTTATAGACATGACTTATTAAGGGAACGTGGCACTTTAAAATGAGCCCTTTGCAGGACCAATAATACTAAAGAACTTTGTTGTTGGCAGGGTCTTAAGAGTGACAGTAATGGAAGATAAAGTAACCCATCAGTGCAGGAGCATTGCTCAGCATTGCTCACTCATAGGAATTGAATGTCCGCTTTGTATTGAGCAATAAAATCTCTTGACCTTTATTGTTTAGCATTTTTTTGCATTTCAATGACCTTCATATACTGTAAATTGAATATACAGCCTATTATCCTTTATTGGTGATGTGATGCCACTGTACAGATGACAGGAAGGTACCAACATAGCAAAAACAACTAAAGTAGAGGCGGGCATAGTTTAGTTTACATTTAGTATGCAGGGAACTTGGAATGGGTAGAGACACATTATGGATATGGGCCTACAGATCCATTGTGATTTTGAGATATACAAATACACTTCACTTGACATGACATGTAACTGTAGCAACAGCAGAACCAATCTTACAAGCCCCATCTGAAATTGAGCTTGTATCGGAAGGGTGCTGTTTCAGCAAACTTTTAGTGTACCCACACTGTGTTACATAGTACTATGAGCTAAATATAATGGAAAAACACACTGCACAACTACAGTATGCCGCACTTACGCTGTAGAAAAAGCATAAAAGGAAAATGGAGTGATTCTGGAGTGCATCTGTTTTTTTGTGCATTTAGGTATGAGTGTCAGTATGTGTGCTTCTACTAAGTTGGTGAAAAATTATTACAGGAAAGAAATACCCTTAAGCTATCAAGGCATCCATATTCACACAAATACACACACATACATATGAGCATAGTTGGCCCTGAGAAAATGGCATCACGATCTCACAGATAGAAAATATTCTAATGAATATTCATAGTTTGGGTGAATGGGGATGTGTGCAAAAGTGTGTGGGGTGGGGGTGGCTTTAGTGAAAGAGAGCAAGACAGAAATTAACTGACACAAAGAGAGCATAAATGAAAATGGTGTGCATATATCTCAATGGTGCAAGGAAGAGAGCTAAAATGGTGTGAATCTTGGAAAAGATGTAATTGACCCTGTGCATGGTTGAGTATGTACACGTGCATTAATACATGCATTAATACACTGTGACTAACTGAGTATATAATAAACTATAAAAAATATATATTTCTGTAGAATATCTTTAAGTCACAATAAGACCATTTGGAGGAAAGAGAGAGAAGGAGGGACAAAAAGAGATGGGGAGAAATAGAAAGGATGAAGAACTAAGGAAAAGGAAGTAGTGGGTTATTGTTGGAATTGAAAAAGTAATAATGTGCTATGACAAAACTCAAAATTAGATTGTCTGAGAAACGGAAATTAAATGAGTGTGTGTGTGTGTGTGTGTTTGTGAGTGTGTGTTTGTGTGCAGTCAGCATAGCAAGATTGAGGCTGCTGCTGCTTGGGTGCGTGTTTTTGTGTGTTCACAAGGGTGTGCACTTTTTTGGTTGACCTCAGAGTACTAATTGTGCATTCGTCTGATCAGTCAACCCACTGCAGTCATACTACGTCCCAAACGAAGGCTGCTGGCATGAATGTAGCTCCAGCCTTTACCCTTAATAATCCTTAATAGTGTTTCCCACAGATAAAAGGTGCCCCGCCACACAAAGCCGTTTTCACTTGCATTCTTTTGAAATATGTTAGGTCAAAATGTGTATGTGTTATATTAATGTGCCCATGAACGGCTACCTCCTCTGTCAGCTCTAGCCACTGAAAATAAATAAGTGGAGAAATCCGGCCAATTACAAAAAATGGTCAGCCTGACGTCATGTTGCCTGAGCTCATTACTATTCATGAGCTTGTTGCAGTTGCACATGAGCAGTTGCGCTGGGTAAAGGATGCTGATAGCCAGGCTCTCATTGGCTAGCTGTTACCCCATCAAAGCAGCTCAGCTCTTTGAATATTAATGAGAACTAGAGAATAAATATATATATATAGCTTGAAACGAGGTTACCAAGGCATTTTTTCCAGAAAAAAAAGTCCATGGTTGAACTTCAGACATTACCACAAAGAAATAAAATATGTGTGGCAGGACGCCTTTAAGAATTTACTGGTGGTAGTGGGTGGCGCAGGATGTGACGCCGTGGCGTGTGATGGCTTGGTTCAGTAACTACTAATTAAAAGTTTATAAGCTATTTATTTAACAAAAAGGAAGGAAATCACTATTTACATACAGTATTAAACAAACCAGACCAGAAGATGATACAGATTTTAGTTGGTTGGTCTGCCCATTTAAAAAAAAAAATTCCACATTCAGCACGCAGTCCATTTAGCCTCTTTTTTCATTTATGTTTAACAGCTATTTTGTATATATTTGTTTCTATATTTATTGTTTATTTCTGATAATGTTCAATATGTTTGTTTATGCGTGTTACTTAGCCTACTTGGCAATACACCTTTTGTAATTCGGAACTTAAAACCATACTATGATCCATACAAGGTCAATGTTATTATAAATCTCTACTCTGTGCACACGGCATGTTGCCTCCTAACTCCTGTTAAATGTGATTAAATTAAGACTAGCCCAATGTTAGCAACATTCTTATTAATTTAGTTTGTTGTAGATCATTTTCTTTTTTCTTTTTTTTTGTGTTTTAATCTGTGTTTTGGGGATCCTATACATGCTCTTTTCTATGTCTATGTTTCTATGTCCGTACGTGTTGCACTCATTACAACCTCGTCTAAACAAATTAATGTCATTAAAACAACTCTGGATTGTAGTTTAAAACTTTTACAGCCAATTCAGTAAAATGTCAGGAACTGAATGGTTGGTTACTAACAATTAGCTCTTATTAGCGGTTAGCTCCGGTTAGCCCCAGTATTGTCCATTATAAATATATGTAGCGGTGGACACTTTCACGGAGAGGTGTGACAACCAGACTGATAGATGTCATTTGGGACGCTTTCACAGTGGTGTGGCCGTGGTGTTTCCACAGTTTATCCATACAGTTAATTCCACATCAAGACCACCAGTAGCATGCTACTACTCAAACCTCTGAGCCTTAAGTGAATGTTGACGACTCTCGACATGCATGCTGCATGTGTCTTCACTAGGGGAAAGTGCTGGAGGTTACTGGTCTGCGTGCGCTGTAAATTGTTGATTTAATTTACAGGTAAATAGAAAGCTTTAACTTCAGCAAAGAAAATATATTAATACTGTATATAAAAAAATGATGTCTTCTGAAGATGTAGGACTTCACTTCATGAACATACAGAACACGTTAAGATATACATAAAAAAACTAGAAAAAAAATAAGACATCTAGAACTCAAAGTTTCTTTTAATAATGTCACACACACACACACACACACATACACACGCACACACAGTTGGTATGCGTTGTCAGCTAACTACAGGGTAATGTGTATACTTTTGCTGCATTGGCTGTTTGTGCTGAATAAAACAGACTCCAAATCACTCCATGTTTTCACGAATGAAGCAAGGCTGAACTTTTTCCTTTATTTATCAAAGCCCCTTTAGTTATAGCTCATGGGACTCCGTTACTGGGAAACTCTGAAAGCTTATTTTAAAACAAATTACTTTACCTACCTATTTACTTAGTACTTAATTAACCAGCATTGTCTCAAATGTCACTGCTATACAATAATGGAGTATATTTAATTTGTCATAAAAGCTCCCTCCCTGAGCTACCAAAAAAAATAACAATAAGAATGTAAGTGTCTTGTCTGTTTGCAGGAGGATTAATTATTTTTTAGCTTCAGTATTTTAGCCATGAGTTTAAGCCATGTATAGTCTGACATATCCACCCACGCTTAAAACTGAACTGGAGGGAAGTCTGACAGTAAGGAAGAAATAAAAATGCTAATTTAATCGTATCCGTTCGTTCTAGCTTACCAAAGGAAGAATTGAATATAAAAAAAAGAAAGAAAGAAAAAAGGAAAGAGAGCTGTAAATGAATACTTTAGAATCCTATAACATTTGTTGCTATGGATAGGGAGTCAAAATTCGTTCCTTAAACATTTATAAACTCAAATGAGTCATTTTGCACCAGAGCAGAGATGTATGTTACTGTATTTACATCATAATAAGGTTACACATATACTAAAAATAATACTAATAATAATAATTTAATTGATATAGCACCTTTTCCAGACAGAGTCATAAAGTGCTTCCCACAAAAAAAACATTTGTTAAAATACAGTAGGATCTAAAACAGAAAATAAACAGGCAAAAACAAATACAATTCCAATGAAGATTCCAAGACTAAAAAACGCCAAATTACAAATATGAGACAAAAGCCAGTTGGAACAGGTGTGTCTTCAGCTGTTTCCTACAAGTGTCAACCAAGACTGTAGAACGTAAGGTAATAGGAGGACGTTCCACAGGTTTGGGGCCACTGGTTCTAAGGATCGGTCACCTTTAGTTTTCAAACGAGTGTGTGGGACCACCGTTAGTCCCTGGTTAGAAGACCTGAGTGACCTGTTAGTAATGTACGGATGGAGCAGGTCAGAGGTATAAACAGGTGTCTGTAATAACAAGAACTTTAAATTGGATCCTGAACTCGATCAGAAGCCAAGGTTACATGGATGCATGGAGGAAAACTCTTCTTGATTTTCACTTCGACATTAATTCCTAAGTTTTAGGAGCATAATTTGTGGAATTTTGCAGCACATTTAAATTGACAATATATGAGCAGGTTGTTTCTTTTTATATATACTTGTTTTTTCCAGAAGCATTTTTAATGTTTACAGTAGGATAGGGATGTGGCAGGCAGGAAGTACAGGTGATCTCAACTACGCACTACTGAAGGAACTACACAGGCCTCAGACTGGCCATCGGGAGTACAGGGTGGAAATCTCAGTTTGGCCCAAATGATTGAATTGAACTTCGTTGAGATCAAACTAGTGTTACAGTCAAGCAAACTGAACCGTGTAATTCAAAGTTAAAACAGCTCAAGGCAGCAACATGAACTCAGAATGTATACCTACTTTCCAGCAGTGTATAGTTGTAAAACCCCAAGCTATTTACTGATAGTGAAACAGTGAATTAAATACCAGGCCTAAAGGAGCTTACAGGTTTGACAAGGACATCTATTTTTCATCAAATAAAAAAAGAAATGTTTCAAAAATCATTAATGAAAGATAAAGACATGTTATTCCTGTTAAGTATGGCCTTGAACAGGGTTTTTCTTTGAATCCAAGTTTAAAGCAAAATGGATTTCACAGCCCTGGAAAACATTTGGGAAACTCCAGCAGATCCTATTTCTATGTATCAACTATTACAGTTATAGGGCTCAACAAAATGCACTTATGGTACATGTCCCTTTTAATTTGTCTTTTTTTTCACATTCTTGAGTCTATTTTAATGTGTGTGCGTGCGTGCGTGCGTGCGCAGCCCAGTCTCATTGTGAAATGGTCAATTTATTTAACGTCCCGTTGTTGTGGCCGGAGTGTGGCGTTTCCTTTCCCCGTTGTTGTGTCCCCCAGAGACTGGGGATTGGGTCCTGGCGCGAGTTGTTGTCACCGTCCCGCGTGTTGCTTTTACATTTCCCCGTTGTTCCGTCCCCGGCAGCCCAGTGTTGTGGCAAATAACGTGACGTCATGAACTGGCGTGATACCAGGTTTGTGTGCGTGAGCGTGAGTGTGTGTATTTGAATGAGTGCCAGTGACAGCTTCTGACAGTGTGCATGATTGTCTTGTCTTTTGGGTACGTGTTTGTTTGCCCAAGGTTGGGTAGAATTGTTGCTTGGTGAAATGTTGACATATCACGGTACTACTGTCTCGTTGTCATGACGGTGTTAGTTTCCAGGTAGCATGTTTTTATTATGTCTTCCTCTCTGCTTATTTCACCTCATCAAGCTGTCCTCTCTTCTCAATTTAGCTTTTTGTTACTCGCCAGGTAGCAGTGGAATTAGGGCTGACACAAACCCTGAGCTGTTCTTTTACCAAGGAAAATGATCCCAGTTTATGGGATGGGGCGACTGTGACTCAGTGGTAGAGCGGTTGCCGGCCAATTGGAAGGTTGGTGGTTCGATCCCCGCCCCTGCAGTCATTGTCGAAGTGTCCTTGGGCAAGACACTGAACCCCGAAGTTGCCCCCGGTGCTTCGCATTGGAGTGTGAATGTGTGTGCTTGTTTATCTGATGAACAGGTGGCACCTTTTACGGCAGCCCCGGCTACAGTGTATGAATGTGTGTGAATGGTGAATGTTTCCTGTAGATGTAAAAGCGCTTTGAGCAGTTGTTAAGACTGGAAAAGCGCTATATAAATACAGCACATTTACATTTACATTTATATGTGAACCATGTGTAACTAAGGCAGTTTCTGTTAATCTTAGGATGGCCCTGGTTGCCAAAATAATGTCCAACAGATTGTGTTTAGGCTTGTAATTTGCTCTAACCTCTCTTTCTATCACACACACACACACACACACACACACACACACACACACTCTCCCCCTTGTAGTGCTGGAGTTTCAAGCTGAGCTTTCATATTGATTCGAACACGTTGATAATAAATGTGGCTCCTCATCAAATGAACTTCTTTATATCAGCAGCAGGAATCTTTCAGAAACTTAGAGAAATAAATTTTCTCCGCTACCAACCAGCAATAACAAAACCATGACATCTTCAATGTCAGTAAGTATAGCCCTATCCAATTAGCATCAGCAATCAGTGGTTGCTTTTGGAAAAGCAAAAGGCAAAGTGGCTGCATGTTTACACTGTGAAGTAGATGTTGTTGTAGTCAGCTTGTTAAAGTGGTAGTTAGCTGATAATAATCTGCGTTGTGAATTTCCCCTTTTTATCACTGAAACTGTTGACACCAGTACTAATTAAATAGCTTTGGATGGGAAGCATCTGCTCCTCATTCCTGTAAATTCAGCAAATTATTTGCAAAAAAAGTATTTTGCTAATATACTTAACAAAACAAACCTTCATTAATGACATGCTTGTTAGCTTAATTTAAGTAACACACAGCATAAGTTTGACAAAAAATAAAATTGGGAAGGTTGTTATGATGCATTACCAATTAAGTGTCTTTAAGGTAAATGTTGAATAAAGTATTAAACACTGAAAAGAATGACTACTTTGTTTGTGAGTAAAATGCACCTATGGACAAATCAAAAACAAAATAGTGATATAACCCTTCATTAATTCATCATTTTACGGAATTTGAGTAATCAAATTAGAAAATTATGATTTTACGCATTTATACAACTCAGGAAGTATCGGATGTCACAGAAATGTAGTAAACGTAAAAAGTAAACGTGCTTTAACTTGTCCTGGCAACCACTATATTTTCCCACATTAAAACAAACTCTTAAATGACTTCTAAGTAGAAAAATACTTTGCTAAAGATGTTTATGTTGATCACTTGAGAAAGTTGGTTTCTCTTCTTCCCTCTCCCTCACTCTCTATGTCCCTTACATTTGCACGCACGCACGCACGCACACACCTCTCATCCAGCTTCTCTATGGTCTCATTATTATCTAGCTAATGGTTCCCTGTGGATGTAAAGCTCCGCTGATCCAAGTAGCTGGAGACATACACACACACACACACACACAGACTGTATACTGTACCTGCCCAGGTAGAGTAAGATAATCCAGGACCATATGTTCCCACCACTTCCAAAAATTTGACACATTTAATAATTGAATATGCTGCTCTTACCCCCTCCCCCACTCTCTCTCTCTCTCTCTCTCTCTCTCTCTCTCTCTCTCTCTCTCTCTCGGTTTCTCTCTGGCACACACATGCAGATCCTGTGGTATGTTTAAAGAACGCTCACCTTTTATAGAATTGCTGGTAACTCATTTAGATTTAATAGTCAAACTAGTTTTTGGTTTGAAGTGCTTTGGCATTTTATTAACACTAATACCATTAAGATATTGAATATCAAAAGGACCAGTTGTGACATATTTTAGTCACTTTAACCTGACAAGGGTCAGGTTAGCAAATGTTTTTTTATGCGGCAGGGAAGTTAGTATGTCATATATTATTATATAACAGTGCATCATTTGAAATGATATTCAAAACACTGTGTTCACAGTAACGAAACTCTCTCTCCACACCCCTCTGTCTCCCCCGCTCTCTCAGATCAATGTACCAGTCTTGTAGTGACACTTGAAGTACTCTTATCTCCTCTCTGCAGACCTGCTCAATTCTGGCTACCTCTCTTCTCCCCTCCACTTCTCTCTCCTCTTTTTCCCTTACTGTCTTGTCCTCTCTTCTTCCTTGCTCTGCACATACCGTATCTCTCCCCTCCTCTGCCCTCATTACATTGATGCTGATGATGGGTGCTGTCTAAGCTTGGGTTAACAATGACATATGAGGTTGCTGTTGTAGCTCATCTGCAAGCACTCTGCACTGCAAACGTTTTCACAATGAGACTGATACGATTACACTCTTCCCCTTGCCTCAGTCCCCTTTCTCTCTTTCGATTTCATCTCTTGCACACAAATGTGTAATTTTGTGTAAAAACCCTTCGCTCAGTAACCTTTAATGTTTTCCGTGTTTATATTTGTCGTAAAACTCTACATAATTTGTTATATGCTGAGTAGCTTCCATGACCTCAAGGCTGGGGATGGTCTAAACTGCTTCTCAATAGGGTAACAGAATAGCATTGCATTGTAGCTTATGGTGTCATTGCCATTTAAATGCCAATTTAAAGTCTGCCCACAGACACTTCTCCCTTCTGTATATTCAGTCAAAGTATTACAGACAACTTTCCATGCAGAAAAGGGCAAACGGAGAGTAGAGAGAAAACCCATCATTTCTTTTTCATGAGCTTAATGTGACAGGAACACATTTTTGTCAAACAGTTTAATATTGATAGCACTTTATTTTGTATAAGGGCTGTCCGTTGATTACATTTTTTTAATTGTGATTAATTGCATGAGTGTCCTAGTTAACTCATTTATTTAATTGCACATTAATCACACATTAATCGCACATTCATGTTTTTTATCTGTTCTAAATGTACTTTAAAAGGGATATTTTTCAAGTTTTTTAATGCTGAAGTGGTATTTGACTACTCTAGTGGTGACTTAATTCACATCGACAGGAGGCTACATGCAAATAACTTTAGTCTTGTAGAGAGAACCATATAGAAGGGCTTTGAAACTCAACCTGCCTTTCAAAAGACCCTTTTATTTATTTCATTTCTGCTAGCCATTCAGCTTCTGTTCATGGATGTATTACCGGTATAAGACTCGTAAGACCCGCTCTTCCCATGCACTAATGCACCCAGACATCGGAAGGAGGCTGACAAACACAAAAGCCTATGGCGACGCCGTCCCGCTGACGGGACCGTTTGCTCCAGTTAAGAGAAAACGTGTTCTCCACTCATAAATTGCAAGCATTAAATCTTCATAAACACGCTCATGTAGCACATCATTTGAAAGCTTAAAGTCACATGATTCGATTAAGCCCACACACAAAGCATAAGAGGACTTAGTTAAAGTTCTAATCCTGTTATAAGGCAAAGAAATATAGAAAGATTCTGCGCTGCTAGTGTCTAAAGTGGAGTGTGCATCCATACCTTTTTCCTCTAGTCTTTATTCACAGCAGTGAACGATTGGCAAAAACCTTTTTTTCCTACATCGCCAACAATCCAAGGAATTAGAATATACAAGCCATTTTATCCAAAACGAGCTGGTCACCTCACAATCTTGTAGTTTCTGGCCAAGTGTCAACGGAAAGAAAGTTAAACAGTTCATCATTACCTGGGTTTTGCGTCTCTCTTCTTCTCGGCGTCTGCCACACTGTTACTGAGAAACCGGCAGATTTTCTGGCGTCTAAGGATTCGATTGACAGGTTGTGTCAGCCAATCCCTCTAGTGTACCGCGAGATGGCCCTAATAGAAGCCAATCATGTGGCAGAATTTAGAGAGGACCAACGCGGGAAAGATTGACATCTATTCCTTCCAGTTAAAACTAGATATTATGAAACTGGCCTACCTGTTTAGCCAATAAGAAGACGAATTGATTGATACCAAACTTGACCAGCACATTTTAACCCTGTGATGGCTGTAGCTGTGTCGAAGCAAAAATAGGGCCTTCTTATTGCATTTTACAATTTCATCACAGTACCCAGACGGGTTTCTCTCAGTCAGCAAAAGGTTTGTGTCAGATGTACTTTAGTTAACTGCAATGTGATTGGTTTAAAACTGTGTTTACCATGATGGCACCTTTCCCTTATTAGTCTGCTGACACTGCAACACACACAAACACACAATGCAGTGCACACCACATACATCCAGACACTCTCATATGCATACATATACAGCCAGAGTGCAAAACACACACAGCATAGTGGCAGTGCTGTAGTCAGCAGGGGCTCATTTAGCCTCTAAACGATTCAGGATCTTCACAACTTGTGTGTGTGTGTGTGTGTAGGCTTGTACCAACGGTGGTTTTAAGGACAGCAGGTTTTCTCCTCTTTCCAATTCTGGCTGCCTGTCTTGCGGTATCAACTCCCTTCTCTTTTCTCTAGCACTCCCTAAGGAACACTTATAGTCCAAATCTGACGCAATCTTACATTTTGGAACAGTCAAGTGCTATTTTGCATTTGATGCAAATGTTGACAACTCACGAGCAGCGTTGTCAACCCCCACCTACAGTATCTCCTGGGACATTTAGTAGTAGTGCAGAAAAAATAAGAATGCCCACCCTGACACCCCTTAGTAATATAATCTGCCATCTTTACCACCACACAAACCGCAGAAAAGTCTGGACCCTCCACATTATCTATTAAAATGGTCAGTGAGTGTGCTTTGTGGTGGCGCCTACATTTGCCTTGTTATTACAATGCACTCTCCAACAGTTCATTGCATACAGTACATTTCAGTTTATTCAGTAAGCCCCCCGTGCTGCTCTTGATCAGTGGAGTGTTGGTTGCATCCTTAATTTGCTCTTCTGCTGCACTGTTTGCTGTAATGGTCAAACACACATGGATATTGTTGTTTTGAAAGTTGCATTCATGCATAATCTGCTTCCTAATGCATGCCTTGTTGCTATTCTCTTCCCTTGGCACAGACAAAAACAGTCTCGTTATTGTATTTCTATATTTCAGTAAATGTCAACACTGTGAGTTTTGAGTATGTTTATGTGTATTTATGTGTAACCTGAGTCTATGTTCTTCATTGTTGGCCGTAATTAAAGATTAAAGATTAGTCATGGCTGCTTAGACACACATGGCTGTTCTGACAACCGAAACAGTCTTTTTCAAAGACAATAGGGCAATTTTCATAGCTGCCATGATAACACAAAAGGTCTGCTGTATATACAGACAAATTCTGTAGTTACATCACAGTGTGATATTTGTTAATGCCATTTCGTTTGTTGAAGATTTAAGGACCAGTTTTTTTTACAGACATCATTATTAAAAATAGTAGTGGATGTGTAGTACTAGAATTCCATATTTTTGAATAATGTAAATTGAAGTTAGTATGACATTTCAGTCAGGGAAAAGTGTTGACATTGTTTAACACATCATCAAACGTGTAAATATTAGGCAGTATATAAGAGTAAACTGCAACAGTAGTTATGTGTCGTCTAAGTTTCATGCCCCCTGGGTCCTGAAGCAATACATTGTTTCATATCATTAATCATTGAGTTATAGTGAAGATGTCAGCACATCTTACATGTGTCCCTTTTATGAACTGAAGCATATTTTGTCTGTCTGTCGGACAGACATGCAAGTTCTGACAAGCATAATGTCAAACAATCACTTGTTACAGTGCTCATATTATGCTAATTTTCAGGTTCATAATTGTATTTAGAGGTTGTACCAGAATAGGTTTACGTGGTTAAACTTTCAAAAAACACCATATGTCTGTTTTACTAAACATTACTGCAGCTCCTCTTTTCACCCTGTGTGTTGAGCTCTCCGTCTTAGCTACAGTGAGGCATCTCACTTCTGTTCCCATCTTTGTTGGGAGTTGCAGCATGTCGCACCATTTGCAGTAGCTAGGTAAGCACCACAATCCAGTCAGAAACACAGTATGGGGGCGTGCCATGCCAGCAGCTAGGCGGACATTATAACGTGTTACAAAGTGATGCACGTTTGTCACGGAACTAAAGGCTGGACTACAATAGAGCTGTTTGGAGCAGTTTGTGAACAGTGTTTTCTGTTGGAGATGGTAAGTCCCTTTGGGCTTTTTCACTTTGTAAACCTATAATGTGCAAATAAAAGATATATATAACACAGTAACGGAAAGGGAAAAAGCCAAGAAACATAATATGGGCACTTTAATTCCTGTAAAAGATGAATACACCTTACATTTATGTCTGTGTTTGCAGAAATTACACACACACTTAAATATGCAGTAGTGTGCGTGCGTGCCTGCCTGAGTGAGTGCATATGTGTTATAGATCCAGTAGAGAAAATGTTACTATGGGAACAGAACCACCTCCACTGCCTAGCAACATGTAGAGTTCTGGATCTGTTGACCCGGCTCCCTCTTCCTTTATCTCCCTTTCTGTCACTCCCCCTCGCTCTGTTTCTCTTCTTTGCTCCCTTTTCCCCCTGTCTCTTGATACTTTGACAGGTTAATGCTCAGCTAGCGTGTCTGGCTCACAAACACACACACACACACACATACACAGACACACACACACACACACACACAGCCTGAGGTGGTGTGTAACAGGGGATTTCAAAGGGGACAGCAGGATAGATTGTTCAATCTGAGGGAGGGAGGGAAGGTGAGAAAGCAAAAGGAAGAGGGAGATACAGAAAGATAGAGAGAGTGGAAGAGAGACAGGGGGGTGAAAGGTTATGGACAGGACATGTCTGTGAGAAACGGAGAGGAAGTGGGGAAAGTGAAAAACTTTATCACTTCAGAGAGAAAGAAAGACAGAGCAAGTGAGTTGTGGATTTGTGGATTCATGGCAAATTTATTATTTAGAGTACATCACCACACAACAATACAGCAGGGCCCAGAGCAGAGTTAATTCAGAATACTACCAGTTGTAATGCTGTCATTTTATTCTTTTGGGCCCCTAGAAGCCAGTGAGGTCATAACTAAATCTGAATTAATAAAACAATTTGGGCACTAAGCACTCTGCTGTTAGGTTTTGAGTCAATGCAAGCTTAAGGAGAGATAATGACTTCAGGTTTCAAATTATGTAGCTGCTGTTCAGGTAGTGAGTAGTCAGTAGTCCCCCATAGATAAACCTCAAGATGTTGGCTGTGTTTGTTAGGCCATATTCTCAAGTGCCCCCTTGTGGAAAAGGGCCCTTTTGCACCAACTTGATGTATGACAGTTTATGATGGATATGGCAATGCCCAAGTTTAATGACTGTGTGACAGTGTGTGTGCAGAAAGTTGGGTGTTATCTCAGAACTGTAGGAGTGTGATGGTAAATACCCTCGACAACATAGTTTCTGTGTATGTGTGTCTATCTGACTGTCTTATCTGTGTGTGTGTGTGTGTGTTTGGGTGCATGTGTGCATCATTTTGTGTGCATTTGTGTGCATGCAGGCGTGTTCATCTGTAGTTGTCTGTGCAGATGTGGGTGTATAGGCTTATCCCAAGTTCCCTTGGGACAGTGCTGATTGACAGCTCGATCCCTGGTTGTCATGGTGATGATGATGGATGTGTTTTGGGTAACCACGGAGACCGCTGTTTAGGCGTTCTATCTGCATGCATAATATGGTTTTTGCATAAGGAGTATCTGAAGCTGACATAGAGATAGAGAAAAGGAGACACTGTGAGGACGAGAAACATCTTTACTGGCTGACTTTGCTACATGTATTCAGGCTCTAAACATTATGCATTACTTGAAGATCACGCTTTAAATGGGATACAACAGTGGTTGGCCGAGATGAAGCCTAGATGCAGAGAGAGAGACGACAGACAGTCAGAGAGACAGGCAAGCAGGTGTTTAAAACAGTGCACGTCCTCTGGTGAAGATGAAAGAGTCGGTTCTGTGGAATTATAGAATTTTAACTATCCAACACCTGTTGTACTGCATTTTTAACAACCTTCATCTGCAGAGTTATCCAAAGTTCTACTTTTTACAATGGAAGCATAGGAAAAGACCCAACCCCCAGTGGGGTTAGAGACATGAGATGAGTTTGAATGTAGTTTCCAAAAAAATGTTGAGTAGTTCTCAGGGTTATTCTTTTTTATAATTTACTAACAAACATTTGTCTTTTTCCCTGTTTTTGAATTAATTGAGTACTGGGGAGAGGGTTTTAAGTTTTGGTTCCATCATTTCCACCATTTTGATTACATACAGGTTGCAGTGCCCACTACCGTATCACTTACACAGTATCTACCAATTGTGCAAATCTTTAAATGTGTTTAATTATGTTTGCCACAATTAGCAACCTGCACTAGTTAAACAATGAAGATAGTATGCTTGCTGTGGTTACCATTCTCCGCTGACATAGATGAAATGCTACTCTACACCATACTGACATAAAATTGGTCATTCATATTCATGTTATGCACCAACAACAGCATATTAGCTAAAACATATACATATACACCCTTGAACATGCATGATTTGCTTGTTTAGTGTGGCTTTAGGACAACCGTTTAGTTAAACTAGGCATGTTTGCATTTTACATGCTGTTTGAAGAAAAACACATATGCAACCATGCATACACATATACTGTATAGATAGTATTGTTACTGAAATAGACATGCATATTTTTACAAAAATATTTGCACATTTATGCACATGCACATAGACACACAGTTACATCTGTGTGACACTTGGCTATATCCACACAGATGAACACATAAAAACATAGCATACCCACATACCCAATTGGGTGCCGTTGTGTGTATCAGTAATCAAAATGCATGGCTGGCTCATTCACAGTGTAGCAGGCAATCAGGCTGTTCACCTATGCATGACTTGGGAGATGCACACCCTTTATCACACACACATTATTTGACATACAAATACAACTAGCAGTGTTAATAAAACAAAAACACTATCACACATAATCACAATTACACTCGGGGGTCACAGAAATGCCAATTAATGCACACAAACACACTGAGATACAAATGATATTCCATCTTATAGTATAAAAGCAATACTCACATGCACACAAGTATACTGGTCCCGTGTAAATGCATAAAATCAGGCTAAATCAGACAATAAGGAAACATTTTCAAGAGCATGAAAAGGGGATTGCTCATGCTTCAATACAACTTGTGTCTGAGCAGTAGTACTATTTTGTCTCCATTTATTCACTCCCCTAATCTTAACATATTTGTCTCTAAAGTTGCCAGCTGTACTTAATAACATGCAGTGAATTCTACTAATGCGAGTGTGGCCTTTTAAATCATGTAATAGTTAAAAATCAATTCTGCACATGGGTAAGTGGTGTGGCCAAATCCATATGTTTATACAGCTTATACACTTACTAACTTAAATCAATGCCTCCTTTGTAGAGTAGAGACTTTTGCAAATCTTACGGAAAGGTTAGATAATGTTGCCGTGGATTGAGAAACGTGACCGGTTCTAGAATGCTTCAAATGAGGGAGCAAGGTGGAGGCTGGGGGTGTGACCCTGAACAACTGTCACTTTGCTTCTTTGAAAGCCATGATGTCTGTCTCTCATGGGTGGACCAAATTCTCTGGGCACGCAAAGCAGAGAAAGGTGAGGTAACCTTGCCCATTATTACCTCATAAGGAACAGATTCCAAATTGGCTCATCTGAGCTTTCCTTTTCTCAAAGGCAGGGCTCGGTTTACACCTATCACCATTCCTAGCCACTGGGGGACCATAGGCAGGCTGGGGTAACTCATATTAATTGTAAAAAAAAACTCAGGTGAAATTTTCATGCCAGGGGACCTTTAAATCGCAGGTTTTCCTTGCTGAGAATGGACCTTTCCAAGGAGGCATTTAGTAGTTGATCTGGGGAAATTTTAAACCAAACAGTTTATTTCCTGAATTCTGGTACATTTTTATGCACCAAGTTATGGTGGAAACATCATGCTTTATGTGAGGTTAAATGCAGGTGACAAGTCAAAATATGAAAAAGGAAAGTAAGGCAGTAACGGGGTTCTTACATCAAGGACCAGGGATCTGTTTCGAGTCTACTTGACCCCAAGTCCAGTTTGGTTGATTAGTGTGAACATGATCCGTGCCCAAGTCCACTTGAAAAGGTGGTCTCGGGTATAGTTCATGTGTACACCCATACGGTTCACATCAGGTGTAAA
Source organism: Etheostoma cragini (assembly GCF_013103735.1). Classification (NCBI taxonomy): domain Eukaryota; kingdom Metazoa; phylum Chordata; class Actinopteri; order Perciformes; family Percidae; genus Etheostoma; species Etheostoma cragini. The sequence goes on along the minus strand of NC_048420.1, from coordinate 14,969,347 downwards.
AACCAACTGTACCAAAAGTGGACGGACTATGAGACAACACTGACTGGTTATGGAACGGTCTCAGTTTAATACTGATGACACAATATCAGGGAGCACTGTAGCCCGCCGAGGACACACCCAGATCCACTTTGCTGTCACCTTCGACTGGCAGTCAGAGCTTCAACGGGAGGCTGAGAGCTCCGCGCAGTCGGTAGCGGCTTTTCCTCCGGCCAGGAGCAGAGCTTCACCTTGCTTGCTAATCCTTTTCTTTCTCCAATGAAGTTTTTCAAATATTAAATCTTTGCATGTTTAACACTTTATCTCTCTCATTAGATGCACTAAATTTGCGAAAGGGGAAACAGAAACATAAAACTAGTTTTGTTATGTAGATAGAGTGCTCCAGCCCCGGTCTCCCACAGTACTTGCTCAGGTTTATGCGTGTGTAGTCTGACCAATCTTTAAGGGAAACCTACTGATCAGAGAAGTGTCACCGAAACCTTAGTATGAAACCAATAGGGCAAATCATGTGCAATCGTTGTAATTTGTTGTTACTTTTTCCAGTAATTTAAGCATTATCTGGTGAGGCCGGTAAAGCTGAGTTTGGCATGAGTTACCAGGGTTACGCATCAACTGGCAAGGAGGCTCTCAGGAAGTCACATGGTATACAACTCAGTGCATCCAAAAAGATACATATTTCTGTTTATTCATACAGTATGTTGAACGATAGTACAGTATACATATCAAGTGCCTAGTATGCTATTTAGGATGCAGCAAGACAGGATGATAGCTCTACACTGTTTAGGTATAAATATTATGCACAGAATGTTTTGAGTATTAAATATGTATAATATCGGAGTGGGTTGCCCAATGTCCAGTTTTTGGGGTTTGAAAACTTTAATCTCCTCAGGCGATGCATGTTTTAAACACAGAAAGACACGTTGTGAATAAGATATTAGAAATGTATTGCATTACATTTCTCCCAGAGGAGCACTTAAGCCTCATGAATAATTCAAACACACACTAACTCACAGACACTCACCAATGCACGCTATCCACCAACAGACATGCTCAGATACACATGCTCACGCAGGGCACATGTGCACACACACCCCTTAATACAAGGCAGTTCCTGTATCGATCTCTGAGTATTTAAAACTGCCTGAAATGGACCTTTCCTAGAAGAGGGTGAAGTGAAAAAAGAGATAAAGAATGAGCAAAAGTGGATGTAAAGCAGTAAGACAAAGACAGCGGGAGATGTTTTGGCAGTGTTGTGCATGCAATTCATCCTCGCAACTACAATGAATAAGAACAGAATTTGTGGTCAGAAAACAGAGAAGGTTTTCTGGAAAACAAAACCTTTAAAAACGATGGTGTTGGAAACAAGATTTTCCATTATGCACGCTGCATTCTGTTTCTGTAAAATTATTGTTGCAATTCCTATGAAATCTCCTATTCGACTGTGTTGGTTCACTATAAAAAAGACTAAATTATATAGTTATTCCCAAACCTATACCTAACCAAAAACTAACGTCTTACTAAGTATGTCCTCAGTTTGGAGGATGTCTTTTAGCTCTTCTCTATCCTTGATCACCTTTCTCACACACACACATACATCCTTACACTCAAATCTTATTTCTGTGTGAAATCTCATCTTTAAATTGTTCCATCCATCTTTCTTTCCCATTCCCTGTCTCTGTCTGCATCCGAATTTCGTCTATCCTGCATCTCTCTACTTCTGTCCTTGGTATATTCATATTTCTTTATCTCACCATTGTGCTCACTAATCCTTTCAGTCGCTGTCTTGATCCATCTCTATCCAATGTTCATCCATCTTCCTTTCCATTTCTTTCTTTCTATCTCTTTCTGCTATCCCCCACGCTACTGTTATGTCTTCTAATTGGTTTTCCTTCTTTCTAGTCAGCCCGCCAGTCAGTTCTTCATTAAATCATCTGTCATCATCTTGGTTTGGTCTGTCATCTGTCTTTTCCAACATGTCTGTCTCTTTCTTTCTCTCTCTCTCTCTCTCTCTTTCTCCCCCTCTCACCCTTCTTCTCTCTCAGTCCCTCTATCTTACTCTTTTTCTCTCTCACGTCTTTATCAGTAGTAATCAAAATGTTATGACAGCTGGATGATAGATACCACTTCTCACACTGTAACTTAATGAATCTGTATAAATGGGTCTGTCTCAAAAAAGCCATAGTTGCTGTTAACGATGTTGAAATATGGGGATAGATGGTAACATTGCTACTATCTTCCTTCATCTATGTAGCCATTCATTAGAGGCACTTCTTGAATGTCTCTCTTTATGTGTGTCTCTCGTTTTTAAAATTACTTTATTGACGTCATTGCCAATGTGGTTTATGGAACACTCAAATACTGTAGGCCTAGTATGTGTACTGAACAGCAAGGCGTTTAAGTCTTTTGAATATTCAAATTACAAAATGGACATCAGAAAAAAAAACAGATACCATTTTATGTGTGTCTGTTATTTACACTCTCTTTCTCACAGGTCAGATTGAATTGTATTCAGGATGCTCTTCAAAAGAATCATGATATTGCTTTAAAAAGCAACAAAAAACAGATACAGTTAAAAACAGAGACACAGGAGCATCACAGACATCTCTTTGCTCTGCTGTCGGTCTTATTCTGTTACTTTCTATTTTCACCAATGAAACACTAATTGAATTAGAGTCTCAAAGTCATAATAGATGCTGCACTTTCCCCTCCTCTCTCTGTTCCTTGTCTCTTCTTTCTATCTCAGTCTTTCTTGATCTCTTCTGATCAGTTTGTGTCCCTTCTCCTTCTGTTTCTCCTCTGCATGCTTTGTTTTATATAATTTCTCTTTCTTGCTCTTTCTCTTTCTCGTATAACATTTTCTCAAATAGTGGTCAGAGAGATGTTTGTCAGATATACCGATCAATAGTCTTCAGTCTATGAACTTTTTTAAAATGCTATTGCTGTTGTCTTGGTCATTGCTGTAGTATATATGTCAACATTTTTAAAGAAATGCATCAAGCAAGTATTGAAGACAAGACTAGATATAAATATAGACACTGTTGTGCTGTCTCTTGCAGCATAAAATGTTAGTTCCTGTATTGATTTTCATTTACATGTCCAAGTAATGATTAGAGAAAGTGAAAAAATAAGGAGGGATGTAGTTTGGTGGTGGTTTGTACATGTGATCAGCTTGCTCACTAGTTCTTACTGATATTGATCTGATGCCTACATATAGACCAGCATCTGACATTCTGGTTGTGGTTGATCAGTCGTGACATATTGCATTTGCCTGTACAGCCCATGGATGGTCTGTCAGAAACTATTTGGAAGTGGCCAATTTAATTTTTGTCTCAAAAGCATTTTTGAGAGACTCTCATTACTAGAGACATTTTGTTATCATTCTTTGTGACAGTCCCTTATTATTGTGACGATACTTGGTGACAGTAATCTAGTAATTCTGTGTTTTTAACTGACACATCAATTTTCCCATTGTCATCTTTATATCCTTTTGTTCACAGTTAATGTCTCTCTTTTTGTACATCTCTCTACTACAACAATTGTCTTACATACCTTTAATATTTAGACAAGGGTGGGAAAGTAGCACCCGCCACCAGCCAATGGTGGGTACTTTTTAGAAGTGGCAACTTTGCCTTGTATACCAGTCACAGTGGCGGGTGGAGGGTTTTTTAGCGCTAAATGTGAAGGGAAAACGAGGGAATGGTTAGCCTTCTAGGTTTGGCAGTGGATCGGACGTACATTTAAATGCCCTCTGTAAATAGACAGCAATGCTGCTGCCGGTAGGGGCAGAACATTACAACTTCACCTACTGTGCCGTTAAGTCTAGACTCAATCAGATCTCTGTGATCTGTGAACGTTTGCCTTTAACATACTGACGGTAATAACCTTATATACCATCATTACTGAGATTTAACTACATACTCCGTTATATTTGCACTGAATAACGCATTCAGTTAACAGAACCATAAATCTTGCAGCGCATATGAACAGATGGGCAGTATTAGCTCACATAGAAAATAGCACCCTCGTGAATTGGCCTACTGTTGCTAACTGAAAATCATAAATCCTACATAACATCGTCATCAGACTTGACTTATTGGTGCACGCATACAGTAGCATCCACAAAGGAAAAGGAAGTGTGACAATTTTCCATGTTAACGCCTTTTCTCTCTCGCTCGAGACCACTGTGTCCAAGCCGAGGCGCAGAGCATGACCTTACCGCATACCGATACGTTACAAGACCAGGTAGAGCGAGCTATTATACTGACAGGGAGAGAAACTATCACTACAAGTAGGTTGCACGTAACGGAAAGAAGTCGCTTCCAGGGGCAGCACAGCGCAAAGCCTAATGCCGGTGTCTTTGCTAGTTTAAGACCGACGCAGTTGTCAATTTCCCGTGCACTACGGTTAGCGTGTGTCTGACAGGGTGGGGTGTGTGACAACCATCACGATGGACAATGATATGATATCGCCCATCGGCACAAACCTATAGCCTACCTGACAACCAGTCCATGCTCTGTACCTACTGTCAAACCTACTCATCTTCAAAAAATGCGAACAATTGGTGTCTTAGAGGAACAACTAACCTTAAACTAGAGGCAATAAAAGACCTGGAGTCATTCAAGCCTCCTATCAAATGCACTGCCATACAGGTGGCAAAAATGAGACCCCAGGAGCAGGTAATAAAGGCTTTAATTCTTTTTTTAACATCACTTTTTATTTGCTTATATTAATAAAATATGTATTAATAATGTACTGAAGTGATTCAAAATATGCTAGTGCACTTTCTTTTATAAATTTTAATCTTGGAAAAAGTGGCTGGTAAAAAATATAAGTGGCGGGTAAAATTGGTCATCTACCAACCACTGTGGCTGGTGGGCAAAAAAGTTAATTTCCCACCCTGATTTAAACCCAACGATAGTTGAAGGTACACTGTGTATTTTTCTTGTAAACAAACATGTTCGCATTTAGTATTTCTCGCCATAGCTTTGTTTATGTACTTGAGGCCTAAAATATACAGTGTGCGGATCGCATTTACTCCCTCGTAACAAATTTGCAGAGCCACTTTTCTAAATACTTTGAAATAAGATTGCTCCGAATCAGTTTTTTTTTAGCTTGAACACCAATCATTAGGTCCTTATGAAAGCCTTCAATTTATCGTACAGAATTATTTGTTGATTGATTTATTTTTCTAACAACATTGTGTATTAAAAAATTAAAACATGAGAAAGATTGACAGTATTTATTGGCAGGCAATATTTGCGACCTATTTCACTCTCTGAAAGAAAGAACCAATATCATCGGTATTCGATCGCCATCGACTGATATTCCCTAGACCCCGCCTTATGTGATTGAAGCTTCGGTATTGTTGTCTTGATAAGCTTAAATGTCCATGTATGTTTTCAACTATGTTTGATTCTCTACCATTATGTGTTGGGGGGTTAGTTGGTCAAGTTCTGGACAAGTGTCTCTGACTGGAATAAACAATTGCATTATCACCCTCTGAAGTCGGCAGGATCATTAATCAATGTGTTGTGTTATTATGACAGGTGTTTCTAATATTTGTCCGACCCATTTATATTAGTAAGGTTGGCCAAATAATAGGAACACGTCTCTAGTTTTAGCTAGGTGTCACTAATAAACTGGGGACTATGTCATGCCACATAGGACAGGGAAGGACTGAGAAGAAAAGAAGAGTAAAGAAGACAAGAGGGGAATGTATTTTGTCAGGGTTGCGATGCGTTAAACTTTTAGTATGCAGCTATTTGTTTAAGATGTCACAGATGACATTTAGCTCTCAACGACACCCAGGGTCTCTGTCTCACATTGTCTTTTCCACAAACAAGAAAAAAGGACACTAAAATTGGCAGACACATACACAAAATCAGGGACTGTCACAGGTGAATACACACACACACACACACACACACACACACACACACGCACACACTGTTAAACGTACACATAAAACAGACACACATTCAGACACCCACTCTGAGAATAAAAGAGAGGAGGACAGGGAGGGTGAACAAATGAGAGCTAATACAATAAATCACAACTTTAAGAGTTTGTTGTTATGGTTGATAATTTAGAAACCCTGTTTAATGACCAAATGAGAAAACAGGGAAACTAGACTCACTTATCAATACTGCTCTGGAGTCAGACAGCGAGAGAGACGGAGAGTCTTTGTTTCTATTCTGTTGCCTTTCCTTTTGATTTGTCATTTTGTTTAACACGTCTTACCTCTTTCTGCGCCCTGTCTCTGACTGGATGTTTAAAAGTAATTCTCACTTTCTTTCTGTCGGGACAAGAGAGTGGTACAGTACATGGAGCTTGCACTCTAAAGCCACAGGATCTGTGTTGCTGAAGTGTCCCTGAGCAGAGCAAAAACAGGGATGCTGTAATGTTGTCCCCCCTGTCGTCTGGCAAGCAAACAGAATTTATCCAGTAAGTTAAAAGGAGTATTACCTTAACAGTATTACCGTTGTTTTTGCCAGAACTATTCTGCAATAGCCAAGGTATTATATATTATGTCATCTTCTGAGATAAGTTAGGGGGGTCAGTTGTCGTGGTCAGATGGTATAAATAATGGGAAGAGAAGAATCACAGTGTAACGAGAATCAAATCATGTCTCACTATATCAGTCAGGGTCAGAAGGCTAATGTCCGAAAAATAAACATGCTAGCGATATTTCTATCAATCACTGCCTTCTCTCTTCATGTCTCCTTCTAGTGATCTACCATTAAATGACTCTTCTGCCCTAATTGGTCTAAATGTTGGGCCGTTAGTTGAGTGGCAAGCAGCATCTGTTCTTTGATTTGTGGACAGATGGTGGGAGGATCTGAAGGTCAGCATGAATGCTGTGTTTGTTTCTGTGTGTGTGTGTGTGTGTGTGTGTGTGTGTGTGTGTGTGTGTGTGTGTGTGTGTGTGTGTGTGTGTGTGTGTGTGTGTGTCTGTGTGTGAACGCTATGACTGTCTAAAATGTAATGCTGGCAAGCAGAAGAGGCCAACCAATATGTTTCTATCAAGGTTTAAAGGATTGATCAAATAATATGTTAGCAAGGGAAGAAAACTGGGAACGATACAAACAAAGGAAAACCCAGTTACAAGGGCAGTTACACATTACACACATTACAGTAATGTAATCCTTTTTGCTGTAAAGCAGTAATATAACGCATTACTAATGCAATTTTGTGAATTTACCTGTTAAAATCTCAGTAAGTGAGATTGATGCATTTAACCCGACATTTAGTGGCGTTTTTTTTTTTTAAGAATTCAGACACTGCAAAACATTTCGGCACAGAGAAAAAAACTCTGCAAGTGTTATTTCCTGTTGCTGGATTTGGTGGTTGAAATGACTGCATGGACGTTATTTTCGTGTGTTGAGGCAAGCTGTCACGTCACTGTTCTCATGGTCAGAGCCAGAACTAGAGACGGTAGGCTAGGGACATCTGTGTCCTGTCGGAACCGACAGCAATGTGACCGTGCAACTGACAGACAACATGTCAGGAATTAATATTTAGTCTTGCTACACGTAATATCATTACATTTTAATAATGGTAAAAAGTAACTATACTGTAGGCTACTTCAATTCAATTGTGAAAGGTGCTTTTAATCGAGTAGTTTTAATTTAATCCTACTTATTAGGCTACTTCTAGTGCATTGTACATTTTACCTAACTATTTTTATTTTATAGCTTTAGTTACATTGCACTTTTAGATTAATCATACAAAATAGTATGAACATTCAAGAAAAAGTTAACCATAGTTCTCATAAATCAACCAGAGTTTTAATTGCCAACACCAAGTAAGCCCAAGGCATACACTAGTACTGTCATAGCCCACGGCATTGAATTTTTTCATTTAAAAAAGATAATAGTCCGTTAGTGATAAAGCTTTGTTTTCCTCATGACCTAACTTTTGCTAAATACCTAGTCTGCACATTCCTATATTATTGTAATGCTAGAATAACATGAAGAAAACCAACTACTCAGCTCGGCCTCTCCTCTGCAGCCAGGTTGAAGCATTTAAAGGACGGCTGTACAGCACATTGAGACAATGAATGAAACATAGAAGCTCATTTGCATGCCAGTATTCACTTGCATGCACTAATAATCACTTATAATCACACTAAGGTATGTAGGTCTACAGTATTTATCCTTTCATATGTGTAAAATATCAGTAATGAAAGCAAAACTAATCACACTTTCTGTCTGACTTCATGACTATGTCCCAACATGGGAGTCCCGTGTGCGCGCTACAGTAAATGCTATAATAATACCAGTCAAACTGAAACTGCTGAGGCGACTTATTGTTGTTTTTTATGAAATGTGAGAATGTAATCATTTGCACCGTGATTATATATACCATTTAGGTCCCTTGCCAAAATAAAAATGCAAAAATGTATTGCAATGTTTCAGCATTTGTTTCATGCCTTTTAGGTTTTACACTGCAACTTTTAAGCTGCTTACAACTCAGAACAGCAGCAGATAGAACCAAAATAGTTTTTTTTTTTTTTAAACTGATTTATTTGCAGGAGTTGCTCATAGATACCTCAGAAATGGGTGGGTTCAAGCTCTTAGATAAACTATCTGGCTGTATATAGTGTGTGGCGGTTATCAGCGAGAAGGATGCAGACGCTCTAGGGCATCAGATTCGGCGGTTACAGTGCCCCCTGGCAGTGCTAGTGTTAAAAAGCACCAACTGAATTGAATCATCTCAGTGACCATCTAAACAAATCAATTCTATCCATTCTGATAAAAAGAGGTGGTACTTTTGATAGGAATGCAATAATACATTGTCACATTCTAGGTGTGAAGAGATTAAAACCCGTATTTGTGAATATCACGAATCATAATTTATTCTGTATCCAGATTGGGTTAAATTTGGCAACAAGAAGGATGCCTTCAGCTCACATGTCTGCTGCATGGTCGAGTAGCAGCCAAGGAATATGAGATGTTTTACAAGACCAGATGGTGCAAACACTGTTCTCTAAATGCATAATTTTACATACACACTGCTAAATTAACTCAAGAATAATTTCCTAAACAACTAAATTAAGTCAGACGTCATTCCTGGAAATTGTTATGGTAGATTTCTGTGTCATGTGCGTTTCAGTGAACTGCAGGCTGCCCTCGAAGAACAGTCCAAAATCTTGTAATCACAGTGCAGGACTGAAGCATCATCAAAGGCAGATGGTGGTCCTACATCTTGTTTAATCAAAATAAATACAAACATATATCAATCAAATCGGGCAAATGAGCTGACTAATTCCATATTACTAAAACAGACCATTATACCGTGAAAGCCAGAAAATCAGTAGTGAATATACATTGCATGGCACTTCTTCTAAACAAAGGTAATGTTGGTAAGGAGATCAGATTTGGAACAGAACAACATACATGCCCTTGTGTCTTAGATAGACATTTACAAAACATATTTCTTTCTAATTTCAAGGATTTTGTGCTCTAAAGGGAGGGGAATACATTAATCAGGCTCACGGCCGTGGACACACGATTTTGATCTACAAATATAGGTTGTGTGGGAAACATTTCATTGTAATTTCAAAATCCATCCCAAAGGGACATACCATCTCCAACAGAAAACGTTGTTCACAAACGGCTCCAAACTGCTTTGTTGTAGTCCAGCCTTTTCGTGAAAAGACGTGTAACTGTGTAACACGTTATAATGCTCGCCTAGCTGTCAGCGTGGCACCTACTCTGCAACTGACTAGCTAGCAGTGCTAACCTAGCTACTGCACATGTGCGACTCCCAACAAAGATGAGATGCCTCACTCTGTAGCTAAAACAGAGAGCTCCAAACACAGGGTGTAAACTATGGAAACCTACGCTCATTTAACCTCTAAATACAATTAGGAACATGAAAATAAGCATAAAATGAGCACTTTAAAGCAATGTGGCATAGTGGTGAAAGCGACATTAGGTCCACAGGTGAAATTCCATCCTCTGTGTAGCACGGCACACAGTGCAGCTGCGGAGGAAGTTTGATGATTTACCAGGAAGAAATTTATTTAAAAAAAGTATGCTGGATCATTTGTGTACACATGTTTAACAGTCTTCCTCCTGTCTATTCACTCATTCATGGCAGGGGAACTGAAGTATTAAAGGTATGGAAGGAGTGATGAGGGAGAAGGAGGGGTAGCTATATATATTCTGCTTTACAGCATATGGGGCAAGAGGTTGATTGATGGGTGGGTGGATGTAGATAAGCGAGCAGGAGGGATGGATGGATACAGCCTGAAGAGAGAGGAGAGGAGAGGATGATGTAGATGGCCCATAATCCTTAGAGGTTGACAGCACACTGGGTCTTCTGTGATTGAAGTGTGTGTGTGTGTGTGTGTGTGTGTGTGTGTGTGTGTGTGTGTGTGTGTGTGTGTGTGTGTGTGTGTGTGTGTGTGTGTGTGTACGGATCTGATAGTGATCTGCCTATCAAAGTAATGCAGGAAAGGAATGGAGTTATGGGACAGAAGAAAACGAAGAGGGGGAAGAAACTGGGTGGAAAAGAGAATAGAAAAAAGATGAGACCAGAAAAGCCATTAAACATAAAATCAATCAACAGAAAGAGAGAAAGTGTGAGAGACGGAGAGTGAAATGCAGAGAGAGTAAGATCTTAAAGACAGACACAGTGAGACGGTGAAGGATAAAGAAGGAATCCTCAGATGACTGCGATATTGATGACAGCACAGTGGGGAAGAGGGGATGAATGGAGGCAAGAGAGGGAAGGCAGGATCAGGGGGCTAATAACGAGTGATCAAAGCACCCTAGGCCATAAGAGAGAAGGAGCAAGGGAGGGTGAGATGGGGAGAGTTAGGAAGGTGGATTGACAAGGAAGAAGAGTGGGAGGGTGAGAGGCAAGAATGGATGAGGAAGAGAAACAGGAACATAGATGGGAGAACAGAGGGAGTGAGGGGGAGGATGAGGAGAAAGAGAGTAAAGGAGATTTGCTGTTTTACTGTAAAAATAATTTTGATGCAGAAAAGAAGTGGAGGGGTGTAGCGAGCAGAGACCAGTAGGGAAGCAAAGAGAAGTGTTGCTACAACAGCTAGAGAGAGAGAGAGAGAGAGATGAGAGAGAGGGGAGAGAGAGAGAGAGAGGAGAGAGGGGAGAGAGAGAGAGAGAGAGAGAGAGAGAGAAAGGCAAAAAAGAGCAACACTAACTCACTGATGTGATAAGAAATGAAGGCAACATGGTCAACACTTCCTCTCTCGTTCCCTCTCGCTTCCTCTCAGACACATACAGAGTCACACTCAGACTAACATCTAGCACCCTCCTCCACACACACTTTCCCTCCTCCTGTGGGTCAGTGTGCTGGGGCATGAGCATCATGTTGTGAGGTCAGCCTCTCCAGGTTGCCATCTAAAATAAAAGCAGAAAACAGAACACAGTAGAACAGTTCGGCCAGATAGCCCTCACATATCTATAGATTTACCCATAATGCACCTGGATCTTCTGGCTGTTTACATCTTGTACGTGTAATATATGTTGTCCATGTGCATTACATCTGAAATGACCAAAACTTTTAATGAAACAAGGCCCTTCCTCCAGGGACCCAAATACAAATCAGAACAAAGTGACAGGGTATTTGTCACTGTGGTGTTGGGTGTTGATTTTAGTGGAATTTAAAGTACCATTCTGAAACCAGAGGAAATATTTTTTTTAATTTAGGTTCATATCAATTGTCTAACTTTAAAAACACACCCACAGTGAGGTGCAGACCGTTACAAGCTTCAAATCCATCAAATTGAATGCTACTGTAAGAATACATGCAAACCTATGTACAATGGATGGATGCATGGACTCCATTAAATGGAGTTTGTTACAAAATAACAATGTTAATAAAGTTTTAATTTGCTGTTCTAACCAGGAGTAACAGCGCCTTTGTAAAATAGCCTCAGGAAGTAACGTGTATTTTTTCCATAGTTTTTTAATTTGTGCAACAAAAAAACTCAGATTGGACAGATAGTCTAGCTAGCTGTCGTGATTTACCCAGCAGAGATCTGAGGAGCAGTCAACCATAGTCCTCAAAAATCACCCGTGTTAAAAAGGTAAGGTAAGGGGAAGGTATGGGACATCCGGCTGAAATGAAAAACATCCAATGGAATTTCCGGTGGCACCTGAATTATCCCTGAAGTCGGACATCATGGACATAGACTACTCATCGTGTAATTATTTTAAAAACAATAGCATTCACTTGTGTCCTAATTTTAAGCATTCTACATAATAAAAATATCTTTTATTGAATACACTACGCGTAAAAGAGAGCCCACAGTATGTTTGAATAGAAATGAAACATTGACACATGACGTGATTTGAATTGTAAGAGGGACATATTCCTTTAATTTTATACTGTGTAAAAAAGGAAAGGGATGGGACCAGAAAATTATGTGAGGTAGACACAGTAATATTTAACACTGTCACACAGATGTCCTATTATGATTGATGGAGCAGGAGCAAGCGGTGTCCAAAATTAGCAGGTGCAGCATGGAAAGCTGACTGGTTCCATGTCATGTCTGATGCACGCACATTTAACAGAAGGTAATCAGTGTTAGCTGTAGGTATGTGGACTTCTCCCCCTCCCCGTGAGATCGCTCAACAAATGTCACTTTTTATTAGAGCAGCTGCTCCTGAAGCGGTCTCTGCACAGCCATGCCTTTACTAGATGACACACAACAGAATTAGAGAGGATCCTAATTGCATCATGTGTCACCTAAGATTATCACATGGAGTCCTTACATGGCTTTTGGGTTTTCTTCCAGAAACAACAGCATTGAGGTCGGCTTATTTTATAAGTAATGATAAAAAGTTCTTTTATGCATTAGGTCAAAGTAATGGATTTTGAGTGACACAAAGCCAGAGCACATCATGACTGAAAGCTAGGGGTGGGAATCTCTGGGCTCACAATTGGGTTTGATTCAGTTTCAGAGGCCAACGATTGGATTCTAAACCGACCATCGATGCACATTTGCCTTAAATATGCTTGTGAAAGTCACCTTCTCTCACAGTAGTCTTCCATGTCAGAGGCTCAGTCATGTTTAAAGGTGGATAGTTGAAACATGAAACATGAGGTGGTCAGACGTAATGTGATAAAGTAGATGACCAGCCTTTTTGTGTTTTGCCTAATTCTTTTATTTATGTCTTATTAGATCATGTATATGATTACGATCATGTATATACTGTATACAAAACTTATTTTTTTCCTTTTGGCCATATAATAATATTTTAAGGCTGGGCAATGTAGTGATGTTATATCAATATTGCGAAATGAGACTAGATATTGTCTTAGATTTTGGATATCCTATATGGTAAGTGTTGTCTTTTCCTGGTTTTACAGACTACATTACAGTAAGGTGATGTAATTTTCTAAACATACCAGACTGTTCCAGCTGTTCTATTATTTACCTTAACCCACTAAGTCATTAAACCATTTCTGGTGATTATTTATCAAAATCTCATTGTGTTAATAACATTTTGTTAAAGCACCAATAGTCACCATACAATATCGACATCGAGGTATTTGGTCAAGAATATTGGGAAATTTCATTTTCCCTCTATCGCCCAGCCTTAATATATATAAAATATAGATAGAGAATTACAATGTGTCTAAGAATCAATGTTTTCCCCCACCCCGACTGAAAGCCCATCTCAAGTTCACCAAAGTTCCACTGCACATAAGAGTGCTGGTCACTAGTTTAGTCATCTTTTTTATTTAAAATTAAATTGCTTTTCTTTTATAAGAGCCGCACATCAGTGCACCTTGAGACCTCACCACCTGTCTGTCAAGTTTTAGTGGCTCATCAAGCTCGAGGACTGGAAGAGGTTTGTGTGTGTGTGTGTGTGTGTGTGTGTGTGTGTGTGTGTGCGTGCGTTTCCACCAGTGTGGACTTCCTGTTGTCATGATAGACCTGTGACAGCTGTCATCCTGCAAGCAGCACTCCCATGCTGTGGACACTCACTCACCTCAGACATACACACACACACACGCACGGGCACACACACACAGACTGCATCTTCTCTCCTGCAAATGTAATGGGGTCTCAGCAGGGTTTGGTTCAGGGTGTAGGATCATTTACACAAATCTCCTTAACTGTCTAGCTGTGGAATGAATGTCAGTCTGAATAAGTGAATGGTCTGTCTGTCAGTGTCTGCCTGCCTGCCTGCCTGTCTGTCTGTCTGTCTGTTGGACTGAATCCGTGGCTGATATTACTCTATTTGAATGAAGGAATCATTGATCAATAAATGCATTTCTCTACTTTATTACACATCAGCACCTGTAGTTTGGGACAATGCACGTCTTGTCACCAGCTTCTGTCAGCGCATTTTGACACGAGTATCATTCCTTCAAAGACAAACAAATGAAATGTTTGTTTTGTTCTTAACTTCGCGCTCTAATCTATCCTTATCCTAAAATTCATTTCAATTTCATTCATTTTTTTCATCCTGTATCTTGTTTTCTATCTGATATAGTTTGTACCAGCCTTTTGCCTATTCCAATTTTGTTATGTTTTTCTTTGTTTGAGCCTGTGTATTTCCTGTCTCTACTCTGTGCACTCTGTTCAATGCAATTTCGAATATGTCTTCTAATATGTTTGTATTCATTTCTATTGGTTATCGTCTGTTGCTCATTGTGAGTCTTGGACCACTCCTTTACCCCTCCTGTGGGCTGTGGGTGGAGTCTGGCTGGTCCATACCTTATCTCTGTCATCTGTACATGCATTCCCCAAGGCAGCCCTGCCTGGGTGAGCCTAAAGGGTATGCATGTATACCTGACAGCACCTGTCTACACTCTTATAAAGGATGTGTCTTTTTCAGCTTATCAGTGAGTGCAGTTTAAGGACAACACACATCTGGTGTTTCTCTGTCTTCACTAAATGCTGATGATATCAACATGTGATGGGTTGCAGTGTAAAATAAATCACATGTCATTCCAAATTGCACTCACTGGTGTGTTAGAAAATACATCTCTGCTCTAAGAGTGTGTTACATACAGTCCTGCCTCTTTAATGTATAAATATAAATTATACAGGTATAATTTATGCCATGTTTACAGTTGGACTTGTACGCTCTATGAAAAAAGGTTCAACATTGTGTCTTTTATCACTGGGGCATTAACTACTTGGCTGGGCTTGATTTGTTTTGGATAAATACTGACATCCCTTTTTTTAAAAGGGTGTATTTCAAAAAATTGGGTATAAAAACAACATATTCACACTGTGTTTTGAGAAAGTAAAATGAGCACAGCCCTCTTCCATATCTTGAAATACAACCAATGTCCCAGTGACACAAAAAGGTCCAATGTAGTATGTTTTTTCTCTCTGAGTGTTTCTGTATAAATTATGTGTATAATTTATGCCGTGTGCACAGCGCAATCCATGTGTCTTTATCTGTTACACAGTAATCAGTACTACTATTAACTATGAATAATACTATCAATTAGATGTGATGAAAAATTTTGGAGAAATAAAATTGGCAAGCCTCTCATCACATCTGGTCTATTTGTTGTGAAACTAATTCAGGACTTATTGATAGACTGACATTTAACCAGCCAATTGGGAAACAGAATCTAAAGTTCCTTGGTGGTGATTGGAGGAGACAAGAGCAAAGGTCTGTGATTGGAGAAAAGGACAACTTACCTTGTTATTGGAGGAAAGGACACCAACTCTGAGTAAGACAGGAACTGCAGCCTAACCTCTAAACCCCACTGGTGATTCTAACTGGCTAAAATAAAACAGCATACTCCTACAAAATCTACTAGCTTTATGGCAGATAACTGATAGTCCATAAAATAAGGACTGTTTGTATATTACCATGCTTTTGCTATTTTTCATATCTACTTCATATCTGAAGTGTGATGTAAGAGCTCCATATATTTACTATAGTGTTTTTTTAATATGACTTGATAGTTTATGTAATGAGAAAGTCATTCATTTATAACATCCAAGCTGCAAAATAACATTAGGAGTTGAGACCAAAGATTGTACCTAATTGTAATATACTAAAATTAAAGTAAATGAGAAAAATCACCTCTAGAGAGGGAGAGACGTGGGGAGTTGAGCTGGCTGACCTGTAGTCTACTTAAGATGTTGATAAATAATGCCAAATCTACTGAGAATTTGATCTTAATTGCTAATTTGGTCCCCATCTTAAATCAATACAATTGGTAATTGACCTGGCCCATCTTAAATAGCTGTGATAATCAAAATAATCTATCCAAAAAGCAAGAAATTTAATTAAAAAAGAAAAGTCCGCCCCTCAGTCCCTCCTCCTCTCCCTAACCCAGGTTTTCTATTTGTCACTCTGATTTGATTGACAGCTGAGGACACATGTGGGGGCACTGTGAGGGGCGGCAGTGGGGTGGTGACCAGTCCCGGTTACCCCGGCAACTATGGTAACCAGGCCGACTGTACTTGGATCCTATTGGCCGAACCTGGAGACACCATCTCTGTCATCTTTACAGACTTCCAGACAGAGGAGAAGTATGACTACCTGGAAGTTGAGGGATCTGAACCACCCACCATTTGGTGAGTCCCTTTAACAATTAATGCATTCATTAATTTGTGTGTGTGTGTGTGTGTGTGTGTGTGTGTGTGTGTGTGTGTGTGTGTGTGTGTCTCACAGTCATTATGTTGCAGAGAAACAAGATAATGTGGATATGCAGAACTACCTGTTTATCTGTGACAGATTTAGTATTTCCACAATAAATGAATTGCAGTGGAGGGATGAGTCGCTATTTAGTGTTAAATTGCAGAAGGGTTCGGAACATCCTTCCAGTTGTAAGAAACATACAATTATCCAAATGGTGAAAATGAAAAAGATGTGTACTGTACATAAGAAATTAGGGTTGGATATTAAAGTTTAAACCGGGTGGCCTGATTGTTAAAAAAAAACTTGTGTGATTATCCATTATTTCTTGACAGAAATGAAGGTAGGTTAAAGTTGACATAGCCAAACAAAGTGGTAGAGCATCCCTTAGCCCACACTCTGCAGTAGGTAACAATGTGGTAAACAGTATAATAGAGGTGCAATAGAACTCCACTGTAGTTAGGGTGGTTGTGACAGATGTGACTATGGTTCAAATCCATACTTTTAGAAAAAGGGAAAGGATGCAGTTTACATTTCTGCTAAGACAGTGTAGTCACGGAGAGGCTGGGTTTATGGAACAATTTAACCACACTTGGAGTGCAGTAATAAAAAGTTAGAACAGGTAATAAAAATAAGTTAGACCTGAAGTAAGAATAGGTAATAAAGTGAAAACGTTATTGCAGATATAAAGTACAGTTTTTATCTCGTGTTCTCGAAGTAAAGCAATTTCTCCATGTAAAAAATAAATAAATAAAATATTGAAGTGTGTGTGGGAGTGTGTGTGTGTGTGTGTGTTTGTGTTCATGTCTAAATAAGCCTCAAAATTTAGAGATGAAATAATTGATTTGTGTTAGTTACTGTGTACTTCTAACAGCTCTCCATGGTTTTCTATTATTTTCTCATGTGTTTATAGATGGTTCACTCAATATTTTATTGCGCTGGTTGCTTATTGATTGTTGGTAAATTAGGGTATTGACAAACCATTGCTGTTGCTGTAACCTATTTGAATCTTATAATGGTAACAGATATTAGTGTGTGCGCGTGTGTACTGTAAATGATTTGGAAGTAATAATGGCCAGGCAACTGCTTTCAGGAAAGTCACACCATCCTGCTCTCTCATGTGTACCCGTGTGTGTGTGTGTGTGTGTGTGTGTGTGTGTGTGTGTGTGTGTGCGTGTTTGCGCGCGCATGTATATTTGCATGTGTACTTGCAATCATGTTAAAGAACCACAGCAATTCAATACTGCTACTCAACAACTGACAACTTTTATCTGTTTTTGGTAACTGATTGGGCTCTGCTGGTCACATTTCATTGTATGCACTTATTCAATTGAAAAGTCATTTTCCTTGTTTGTCAAAAATGCCATATTTAATCACTATTTGAAAAATAGCTGAATTGTGGTGTTATTCACTTTACATGATCTCAACATACATTAAATAAAGGCAAAATACCATTAATCATTAAAGAGAGATCAATAAGATATTCATCATAATAATTTTATATTGGATTCCTTTTATTTTACTTACTTTTGATTTCACCTTCAGTGCTGTCTTGACTTTGACATACTTTTTTTTTTGTCCTCGCCCAAAATGGCAGTAGATTTGAAAATATAGTACTATCCAGCATTCAGTACATGCAAAAAGAGACAAAGTAAAGTAGTTTGACAGTTAATCATCAGCAGTAATATGTTTTAATAAGACAATTTTTCCTCCGGTTTGAATGTCCTATACAATTATTTGTGGTTTAGCATACATATCTGCATTTATAAACTCAGTTAGTCCAGATATAGTCTATGATCTTTCAATTTATTTGAAAAACATTTCAATTTAACAGGCCATTCAGAAAATTTGTGTCAAGCTTTCATTTTGAATTGGGGGAAAATACAAAATCTTCAAAACTGGAGTGAAATTCATTTACTACCAGAATGTATTGCTTAGAGTTACATTGTTAGCCTGGGGGTAATGTGGTGGCGTCTTCTGGACGCTACCACATTACTGGTGTCTTGACTCATGTAATTTATTGCTGTGTAGTTATTTACTTGCTGAATTAACTCACTGTGATCAGTTTTTCAAGAATCAAGGATCTTGTCCAGCAGCTAGGCTCATAATATGGTTGAAGTTTTTTCATGAGCAGCAACATTCAGACATACAGCCTTAAGAAAAACTTATGCCAACTTGCCCATACGTTTTTAAAACACCAAACCGTATAATAAAAATAAAACAATAAAAGTTTAATAATTATTCAGTTTAATAGGTTGTAGGGATGATTTTGGGAGGAGAGAGGGAGGGATTTTAAATTATTCCAAATAAATAACATGATCTTAAGTAAATAGGGCAAATAGGTCTAGAATTATTTTAAGCTATTTTAAGCTATTTTATTTTAAGCTAATTATAATAAGCCTACAGACTGACTGGAAACCTTAATCAATAGTTGCAGTTAATACGTTCAGAAAACATACACAGGGGGATATTTGTATGATTTAAACAGTTGTCCATGCAGAGTGGGGTCTCTGTGAGATATGTTGTTTGTGACGGTCAACATCACACAACAGACAAAAAAACTGAAAAGGCATACTCGTCTAATAGCAAAGAGGAAAGATTCTATTGCCTGTTTTTATTTTATCTTGTTTTCCCATTAGAAAAAGTCTATGATACATCCTTTTACATGTGTCATTGTCTTATCCTAAATATTTTATGCTTGTTTGCACGCAAGTACATGCATTCGTAATTACGTGCATGTGTATTGATTTGATGTGTGATGGTGTGCTATGTAATGAGTGGCATCTATTCTCTTTCTCTGGCGTCAGTTTTATGTCCTCTTTGTCCCCATGGAAACTCCTGAAGCTTGATATTGACAAAAAGTCACTCTGTAAACAATACTGTTTCTATCTCCCTTCTCTATAAACAACCTGTATTTACCTCTCTTATCAGAATAATAATGATAATGTAAGAAAGAAACACATTGAAATGACATTTAAACAGTTGAGCAGGTAGCATACTAAAAACTTTAAATTCCAACTTTAAGATATACAGTGTATCTGCAATTAAAGCAATAACTAAAATCTTAACCAAAGAAGTTGCTATTTTTAGAGAGGAATGTGAAGCCCAATGTAATCTGTAATGTAAGAGGTATGGAAAAGGGATTTTCTGTTGAGGTGAACTTAAATACAGACTTGCACCAATGTGAATGCCTTTAGCATTGTTAGCACTTGGCAGACTGGGAATCTATCCATTATCCATCTATTCTACAAATGGATAATGATCCTAAACACACCTCAAAATCCAAGGTGGATTACATCAAGAGGCGTAAACTGAAGGTTTTGCCATGGCCTTTACAATCTCCTAACCACAACATAATTGAAAATCTATGGATAGACCTGAGCAGTGCGTGACAGAAAGCGGAGAAATCTCAAAGAAGTGGAAAACTTTTGTAAGGAAGAATGGGCGAAGATACCTCAAACAAAGTTTAGAAACTCTTGGCTGGCTACAAGAAGCGTTTCCGAGCTGTAAAACTTGCCGAAGGGGGCAGTACAAGGTATTAACTCTGCAGGGTACCCAAACTTTTGCAGACGCCATTTTTTGTTTTGTGTTATTTTGAAAGTGTAAATAATGGAAATAAAATCTAACTTTTTGTGACATATTATACAAATGTCTAATCTGTCATATGATGCCTTTTGGAGATTTTTCCATCTTTTCTTGGCTTCTTTATGCATATTAATACAAATCTTTACCTGTGGTGCCCAAACTTTCGAGCCCCACTGTATGTGTCTCTTTCTGCATGTGCTGTTTTGTCTCCCTCCCTCCCGTCTTTCCGCTCTATGTTTTTTGGCCCTGAGACATTCCTAGTTTCAAAAATATTTGCATTTTATGTTGTCATGTTATTTGTTTTTTTTTCTGTGTTGCATCAGATGCCATCTCTTTCATTGGCTTATTTTCCCTCACACTTGCTCCAGACTGACTGGAAAACCATGCCAGTAGAATTGATGTGTAATGTAGAATTTTGTGTGAAGTATTTTCCTGATTTCTACAGTATGCATTGATATACTGTATAATTTCCCAGTTAAAATCTATTTCAGTCTCTGTCTTCCATCTCTCTTAATCTTGAGAATCATCATTATTGTAATTGATTGTATTATAAAACAATTACTGTATGCACACTTTATAAATTACTTTGCTCTTTGTCTTTAATTGGATTTTATCAGGTGTAGTGCATTCATGTGTTATTTAATGATACATAGTTCCAAATTCCATAATATAAAGAAATGGACAATAGATACAAATTCAGAAGATTACCTGCCAACATAGGGATGCAATGGAGGATGACTTGGTTAATCATATCCCTGAGAAGTCCTAAGACTCATAACAATTTTACAAATATCCCTATAGTCTATGTTAAAGTGTGCAAATGAGAACTTTATGTATTGTGGGCACGATAAATACCCAGATTCAAACATAGAATTTTTGAGTATCTAAGAATCAATTAACATTGTTGGGTAATATCAAGTATTTAATTACTTACTTGGCTGCAGCAGGATTAAATCAAAAGGTCCTTTTTGTTGCAGAATAGTCTTTTTGAAAACTAGGCCATGCTGCCTATAACCTCAGCAATTGCCTCACAACATTTAGTGCTAATATACTAATTTCCATTGGCAATTTGTGACAGAAGCTAATAGCTAAAATGCTAATTTCCAATGGCAATTAGCAAATGAAAGCTAATGGTTGATTTGCTAATATGTGTGTGTGGACCAATTTGTTATGTGTTTATCAGTTGCTGAGGGCTGACAACAGCATTCGCACACACGTTAACACGCACACAGACATAGCCTACATCCATTTTCACACACACAAACCGACACACACAGACTGTTACTCCTAAAGACGCACATTCACAAACACGCACGCTCACAGAGACTCTGCATCTCACACAGACACTTTTGTCAAATCAATATGCGGAGAGGTGTTCTTGCGCCTATGAGAGTAGTATATTGCTGCGAGCTAAGTGCCTGTAATCCTAGCCTAACACTACACACACTAATACACATGCACACACAAGTTTTATATTTTGTTGTTTCAAAATCAGTTGCCCTTGAAACCAAGTAGAGCATCTTAAATAGAATGATTGGCCTCCCCCTCTGTCTTTCACTTACTGTTTTTCTCTCACCTGTCTCTCTGCCTTTCTTTCTGTCTGACTGTCTGGCTGTCTCTCTGTCTTTCTCCACCCATCTTGCAAATCGTTCTCTACATGAATCCAGAATATACCACACTGTTAAGTGCTCTTAGCTGTACCTACTTGACAATCCATCACTAACTCCATGGTAATGTTTGACCCGGCTACTCAACATCACGTCATTCTCCAGTCTTCTGCTTGTCGAGAATTTTTTTTTTACAGCCACTGAAATTTAATTTTGTCAAGTTTGAGCTAGAAACCATGTCGCCAGGTGCCTGGAGTCACAGTAGACGAGTAGGTTTAGCAGACAGCCAATTCTGCCCAGATGCCACAGTATGACACAAATGCTTACGTACATTAAACAGCTAGATTAGTTCTTCAATTCAGATGTGCACATGAGAACAGCTAAGTCAACTGCATGTCCTTCCCGGGCCTGCATGGATGACCCTTCTATTGCTAAAAAGCGCATTTTTGTTGCACCTGTACTGTTCGCGATGTTTGTTTATACACACACACACACACACACACACACAAACACACAAATACATGTTCCAGACATGGCATGGCACACTCTTTGTTTGTTTTTGTTATTTTGTTTTACCAAAATAAAAAAAAGTTAATTTTCTACGTGATTTACAGGCATGGCCTTCCTGCATACATTTTTTAATTTAATAGAGAGAAACAGCACAGTACAATTGAAACAAACCCAGCTTAGTCCCAGGGATACAAACCCAATTTCTCCAACGTCATCTATCAGAATTAACTCATCTCTCTGCAGTGTTTAAATTGGTCTGGTATTTTGCTTTGCTCAGCTTCTTACTCGTCTGCCTGTGTCTGTTCTTAATCTATACAAATATCATAACCCATCACATGTTTGTGTTTGACTTTAGACATGTTAACAGTGAAGCATGTTCTAGCTCTACTCAAAGCAGAAGCATTTTTTTGAGCCGGTGTAGAGAGACAAAGTGAGTTTAAGAGTGTGGGTATGGGTTTGTGTGTGCAAGTGTGTGATGTTATGCTTGCCGAGTGCTAATCAATGCTGCTGGCAGAGAGGATGCTGGGATAGAAGCACCATCCCGAATAGGAAGTGGAGCAGTGACCTTGTCCACAAACACACACCTTTTCTGTTTCTCACACACACACACACACACACACGCACAACAAATACACACATATCAGATTATTTCAAATATGTATCTAAAGATAGAGGGAAATACAAGGTTATAAATACACACAAACTGTTAGGCAGGCTAATTTGGTTCCAGATATCTGAATCAATGTCCAATTCCCAATTGTGTATAGTGATTCAAATAGGTCTTGTGTTGCTGTCAGCTAGAAGAGACTTGTAAGTTCAGGACATACATCACCGTATTAGCCAGTAAAACCAAGAAAAGACAACACTTACAATATTATGATATTCAAAATCTAAGACAATATCTAGTCTCTTATCACGATATTGTTATGCCTCAAGAATACACACAGCTTTTTGATGTGAAAGAATAAATATAAGCAGAAGTTCCACAATGAACTGAATTGGTGTACAGAGCAGTGCATCTTAAACAGTTTCCTAACTGCTCAGGAGGTCTTAAACCTCATGTAACCACACACAAATGAAAGTTTTTGTATATGCATATGTCACACTCTCAAGACTTTTAGATTAGTAAATGCTATATCAATGCTAAAACTATGGCTGTGTTGATACTATGTATCCATACTGACTATATAGTCCTCTACATAGAACTCGCCATATAGTGAGTATGGAGTTATGAATGAGTGGTTCGTTTTGAACGCAGACTTGATGATGAAGCATGACAGTTTTTAACAACAATGAGACCTAGGGCATGTTATCCTTAAAGGGCCAGTATTTAGCTACCAATGGCAAGCCTGCAAACTTACCAAAAAGGTAGTAATCAGTTTTTTTTCTTGCTGACGGTCAGTGGTATCTGTCAGCATTTGTAAGTATCATAATTTTACATTGGTGGAACAGCTGGAACATATGTACTGTATCTGACCTTTAATGGTTTAACTCAGACAGACGTAAACCTTCCAACCAGAGAGTGTTGTTAAATACTGCTTTCCAGCCTGGTGGTACCTAACTCTTTAAGAGAACCTGAGCCACATTCTGGTATTGCATGTTTATAGGTTACAAAGACACTACAAAGAAGTAAAACATAAAAACTAAAACACAGGTTTATTATTCAGGTTTATTGAGTTGAGTTGATTTGGCAATATATCCACTGCACTTAGATCAGCGTTGTTTCATCAGAATAAGTAGCTGTCTTCATCACAGTAGACAACACCAAGAAAAAAAGTTTTTTGTTCTTTTTTTCTTGGTGTTATGCTGCAAATCACATCAACCACTTATTTCAGAGTCAGGGAGGACTCTAGAGAATCCATTAGCAGACACAGTCAGGCCTAACGACTCTCAAAGAGAGCTTGTAAACGAGTTCATGATGACTATTTTCCGGGGAACTATTTACAACATTGGGGCTTATAGGTTATGCTTGTGACCTTCATACTGTTTCTTTGGGGACATCAGTTCAGATATCCAATTTCTGGTTGCACAAGTCAAAATTTTGTTCAAGTCTATTGTCTACCTATGTCTAAGCAAATTCAACCCAATATTAACCCACACCTTTGTTAGCTTTTGAAACAAATCACTAACATATTTTGGGAAGCCACCTTCTTATTTGTAGGAGTCGACATAGAGGATAGGAGAGAGGGGAGGCAAAATGAGAGGACAGCAAGAGAGGTGTCATGGTGTTTTAGGGAGGCAGTTTCAGGTCATGTAGAAGAAGACAAAGGAGGCAAAGAGACAGGAGACAAGAGAGGAATGGGTAGAACAGAGGAGCAGAAAGGACAATTGGGGTGACAAGGGGAGCCAGGAGAGACGAAGTGGAGATGAGAGGTAAGAAGGTGAGGTAGGGAGGAGACGAATGCAGAGGTGCAGAATTAGGGACAAGGGGGGTGGAGATGAGAGTTGACAGGAGAAGAGAGGTGGAAAGAAGCATAAAAGGAATGGAGGGGGAGACACAGGAAGAGAAAGCCATCAGGGGAACTCATGGGTGAGGAAAGAGGTTGTACAAAGAAAAAGACAGAGACACTGTGAGAGGGATTGAGAAAGGCAGAGAAGGACAGACGGGACAGACAACCACAAATAAACTTTATCTGACAGTCTCTGTACATGAAGCTAAAGGTGATCGTGAGAACACTGTAGTTAGATTAAAGCCATGCATAAACAATGTAATCCATCCGTTCTTAAATTTAGATCATATAGCGTGTTCACTGTAGGATTAAAATGTGTGAAATTAGTAGAATTATATAAAGATTTTTCAGAGATGTGAACACCATACCTTGACTAAGCCTGTCCATCTGAGTTCTTCCAAGCTGTGCCACCAGAGAGTGTCAATTTCTTTAGAGCTACTTTCTGATAGCTGGCATAAATCTGGAAAAACTGCAAAAAAAAGAGCTATACAGGCAGCCAAGAAGACAGGCATTTGCATTTTATGAAGGTGGTTTCTGAATTTACTGGTTGCCTATAGGGGTAAAAGCACATGACAATTAATTAAATCAACACACAGTATGCAAGATTGCATCAAGATGGCTATATTAAGATAAATTCTCCTCTGCTATGCATGTAAACAGCTTAATCAAATTACTCTTAGAAGCAAAATAAGGTTTTTAATTAGATTAGTGTATGATAATTAGATTATTGTGTTTAGGCAAACAAAGTCACGTTATACACATTCTCTCAGGATAAAAAAACAAAAATAGGTCACTTCCACTCAAGAGCTTTGAGGCAACTTCAACTTTTGCACCTTATTTATGTTGAGCACCTTGACATAGCTAATCGATTATCTTTTATGCATTTGATCTTCGTATTTTTGTGTTTTTTAAAGTGTGATCCAAACTTTTGCCAATGGCTCTCAGAGATTCCGAAACACATTTCTTCTTTTGACTACATCCTTATTTTAAATTGTTTGGTGAAGGTCTCCGAGACTAAAATATGCACTGAATGAAGTCTGCGGAGTTTGCTTTTTTGTTTGTCTCTAGTATCTTAGTGGAAAGGCATATTTATAAAATCACAACTTACTTTTTTTATCATTAGGCATGACTCTGTTGGCTCCAAGGGCAAGGAAATTGTGTTTTCATTTAGATGACATTAATTACAGTGAGCACATGTCACCACTACAGGAGCAGTGTTTTTCCAGGTCACTGTAGCTGGGCACAGCAATCTAACCTGTCTAAGGTGGTGCTAAGCCAAACACGACGGACCAGGCCAGTGTTTGAGCACCACTGGAGCGTGATATTTAGTTGGCCACTCTAAATTAATTTTACAATCATAAATATGGTGTCATTGTCATTCCCTGTACTAAACCCAGGCTGTGTGTATGTGTGGGTGTGTATGCACGTATTTATGTCTTTGTTTGGTTGCGTATGTTTTGTGTACGTACTCATATGTGTATATGCTCGGAAAGTATAGTGTATTGAATAGTCAGCTACTGGTAGTGGTGGCTAGGGTGCTGAAATTATAATGTAATGTAATAATAATAACACCAGCTCCCTCTCCGTGTCCCTCTCCCACTTTCTCTCCCATACTATGTCTCTGCTCTGATTACTGTGCTGTCCTGCAGGCTACACACACACACACACACACACACACACACTCACATGCACAGGAAAGAGGGTTTGAGTAGAGGCAGGAAGCAGCCCAGAATTGTCATGGCTTCTGGGAAGTGACTGAGCCAAAAGAAAGGAGCGAACAGAGAGAGTGATGGAGAGTAAACCCTGGAGAGAGAGACAGTATGGGGAATCGAAGAGAGGAGGGAAACATTGTGGGTAGAGGAGAAAGGGCAAAAATATATAAATACGTCATAGTTTGGAATTCTATTTTTCACTGGCTTTATCAGCCAGTTCTTCCATTTTTTTGTCAAAGGAACACAGACATTATTAAAAGGAGGGCTGTATTTTCTTACATGTTGAGCCAAGGGAGAAAAACACTATTCCCTGATGATAATTAGTACCAATAAAACATGTTTGTATTTGTAACAATGTTGATATTGGGTACGGTTTGTCATTCTGTGGTGTACTGTAACCAGCCAAAATCTGAATGTCTTTCTTAGATGTAATACAGTACTCAGTGTTGGTGTTTTCCACCGCATCAAGAAGTAGAAGAAGCTAGCTAGACTTGTAATCTCAGCTTGCTTTCTCTGCAATCACAAGCATAAATTACTCAACATATGGTATTAAATGTTTTACACAGGGTGCTATCCTCTATAATAAACACAACTCAGCTGCTTCCGCTTGTAAACTATGTTGTTTAGTTTAGGTTTTATTTATTTAGCAGTGAAGTAGTTCTGTCACAGATTAGTTTACATCACTAAGCTCAGTGTTATTTTTACAGCATATATACGGACACTGGGAAATTACACCCATATCTGTACGGTACTCTTCTCATTCCAAAACCATTAGCATTAATTTGCTGCAACAACAAACTGTAAAACTCTTGTAGTTGCAGGCTTTCCACAAGATTTTGGAACCCGGCTGCAGGGATTTGCTCGCATAGAGGCACTACAGTATTAGTACGGTTTGACACTGATGTTGGGTGATGAGGCCTGACTTGCCAAGGGCGTTCCACTTCATCCTAAAGTTGTTTGATGGAGTGCAGGTCAGTTATGTTCTTCGACACCAAACTCAGAAAACCCAACATAGACCAAAGGGCCTTCCACAAATTGTTTCCACAACATTGGAAGCAAACTACATATCTATCATTGCATGTTGTTGCACAAATAAATTGGGGCTAAGGGACCTCACCCAAAGTACGCAAGTGTGTCGCAGAAGTTTACGCAACAAGTAGTTTTGTCATTTGAATAGTTTCAAAGGCTAATGTCGACAACACTTTTTTTAAATGATCAATGTGAGAGTGATTTCTTTCCTAATATGTTCCACAGCCACCTACTGGGGTTTATTCCAGCCTTCAGCTGTCCGTGTGAACAAGCCAGTCTGAAAACACCTTGCTGCTCTATGAGGAGGAGGCGAGCAAGGAGGAGGAGAGAAATTTAGATGAGATAAAGGGAGGGGTGGGAGAGACATAGCAGGATCCTGTTGTGAACACTGATTACTCTCTGCCCACTTGAGATTGATGGAGAGTGACACAGCAGGCTTGCTCACGCAAGCACGAACACATACACACATTTAAACAACACACTCAGATACACACATTGTATCTAAACAATTGCGTGCACACAGACACAAACGTGGAGAGGACTCTCTGTATACTGATTGATGATGGCTGCACCCAGACTACATTCTGCCCAACACTTGGGTGTGTGTGTGTGTGTTTGTGTGTGTGTGTGTGTATATGTGTGTCCATTTTCTCTATAATTAGGAGAGGCTATTAGGACAGATTGCCTGATTAAGTAGCATTCCCCTACTGTCTTATTAGCGCACACACATCCAGACACACAAGTTAGGTTGGCCAGTGTAGCTCTCTAATGCACATGACCACAGCTGTAAGGATTCTGCTTGTTTGTGGAAAGCCATTCATTACTCAGCAGGTAGAGACTCTTAACCCTATCTCTGTGGTCAGATATCAAGTTGCCATTGCAACATGTAAATCTGTCTTGTTTGTGCAATAGGTCACTCATGAGATTAAAGTCCCCTAGCAGAACATCCACAGTGAAAAACGCACTGGCTCACATAAGAGGCTGATTGCACAGATACGTTAGACCTTGATGACTATGATTGCATTTTACAACAAAAAGTAGGTTCCATAAATCTTGAGATGAAAGGTACTATTGTAACTGTTAAAACAGTGGTGTTTAAATTGAGGCAAACTCAAACTGATAAAAAGGAATAACAATGTGTATTCTCAAAAACAGGATAAATTAAAAAAAATCTGAAAAAAACGTGTAATTATAATATCCAATTGCAGATATAAAAATTCTCCTGGTACTTGGGTTTGCAGCGCTTGCAGCACATTCGAAAGGAATTTTTCATCCAAACGTTTTGAAAAATAAATTCCAGGTACAGTCAGGGATGTAGAAGGATTTGCTGGTCTTCTTGGCTACCAACCACCACGCTGGTGCTTTGTTGGGACATTTTGCTTGAGTTTTCTTGAGTCTCTGCCACAGACATCTTCGTACTAGGCCACATACGTCATATTTCCTTGCTGGGGTGTGGCATGATTTGTGTCAAGTTCTGGTACGATGGATTGTCTACAAACCAACAGGGTGTCAGAAAGGTATATGTTTATATTAATCAAACCACAATCAAATTCACTCTATGCGGATGGTGCAATTTATCTGGATAGTTTTTTTGGGGTGTTATTTTTTTATGATGAAATCCTGGAGAGAAAACAAGTCAAACTGAAATAGGAGTAACGGTGCTATTTTTAAAATTTAAGGACTAGAAAGTACAGATAATAGCATGAAAATGTAAGGAGTAAAAGTAAAAAGTCTGCTGTATAATAATAACTCCAGTAAACTATACATACCCAAAATGTCTACTTGAGTAAGGTAACAACCTTTTTGTAATTTGAGGCTGATAAATGTGTGAGAGGTGCTGTCACAGTCTGCAGATTGGACTCATGTGTATCATCACTTTACAGTATATAACAACATACTGTATGTCAGACAGTAGACTGAACCATTGTGTTTGAGCTGAGATATAACATACTGTCAAAACCTGACCTAATTATGTATGAACTAAACCCAGTGTTGGAAATCCAACATGTACAATCACAGTAACCTAGTGAACTGCTACTGAGAAGGTGTACAGTCCTTTGTTGGATTATGAAATAATGTTCCAGTCATGTGTTCAACGTTGCAAAAAATGACCTTTTTATTCTAAATGCTGTTGATGTTTTAGTCGTAAATTATCCACACTCAAATCCACTCTCTAGTAATACTGCACTTGTGTTTTGTGATTACAGTCTGCTTAAATGCTAAAATTAATAATTAACAAGTTAACAAACGAACCAATGTACCAATGTGTAATGTCTCTGTCAGCCTCTATGTCTCCCCCCCCCCCCCCCCCCCCCCCCCCCCCCCCCCCCCCGTCGCTGCTTCTCTTGATCTCTCCATGTCTCACCATACCTCCATCGATCTTTGCCACCCCATGCTTCTTTATTTCCTCTATCTCATTCCCATACTGCCAATAGAAAGCTGGTTTGTATTTCCGTGGAGGAAGAGAGGCACAGAGGATGGATGGGAGGATGGTAGACAGAAAGATGGAGAGAGGAAGAGATGCTCTTTTGGTCTAGTGTATTTAATCAATTAGGTTCTCTTGCTCCCTCTGGCAACTCGCCACAAACACACACACACACACACACACACACACAAACTCCATGGCAGTACCTATTTTTTCTATTCCATTTGTTGTACTTGTTGTAAACCTGGAACACAGGAGACTTTCATACATTTTCACTATTTTTGCATGATAATAAGATTTCCAGAGAACAATATTTGTAATGTGTCCTTCCTGAACATTTTCAGGAACAGCTGTTGTTGGTTGATTGCTGACAGACTCCTATGCATTGGGATCTACCGGGCTTTATACAAAATTGTTGCCAGAAGGACATATCACCAGAGCAAGTTATTTCCTCTCGTTCCCCACGATAAGTAGGTTGCAACACTAAAGCAACAGAACCAAAGTATTGTAAAAAGTAGTTTAACAAATTACTGTCAACAGAAAGTAAATAAGTAAGCCTTGTAATGTGTAATTTATTTTTATATATATTTATTTATTACACTGATAACCGTTATTTTGTTTTGTTAAATGTAATTCTGTCTGTACAGTCAAGTCCAACAGTTAGGTAAACCCACATGACAATTAAGAGCTCTGGTTTAAACATAAACTTATGTTTCTTGAGTAATGTGTCTGTGATTTCATGCAAACAAACTATTTCACAATCTTTGCTGATGCATGACATATTTAGAAAACATCCTGTTTTACCGTATATCCACTTTCAGACATTTTAAATCATTAGTAGCCCTTAGTAGAAAGCCTAGTTTCACCAAATATATTTTTCACCTGTCACTGTCACAGAGTAGGACACCTTCTCAGACCAAAGTATTAAAAAAATAATTGGAGCCCATTCAGAGATGATGTATAATACCTCTGGGCAGCTCTGAAGTGCTTTTATAGCAGATATCTTGGGAGAACACTTACCAGTCACAGACAGAAGCCATCAGTGTAGATGAATGATTTAATAATGCATTACAAATTTTCCACTCTGGGAAAATCAACTACTGTAACTTCTCAGCACCTCGGAAGCTGAGTTTTTTTTGGAAGTATTAAGTTTTCTGCTGAAAGTGTCATTTTAAGCTTTAATTATCCATCTAAGTGGTTACCAAGCAGACAGTTTTTTTGTTTCCCGTATCATCATCCAATATGTACATTTGTGTGTGGGGTGTTCCTAACCACTGTGGGGATCATGATTAGTAATTTTTTAAGTTGCCAGCTTGTTTCTCTAACCTTCCAGCCACTGCTGGAGGAAGAGAGATGTTTACCTTTTTCATGCAGCTTGGAGTTGTTAAGTGCTTCTTGAGCATGCAGTTTAATATTTTAACGTCACACACACAGGCTCTCGGTATAGATTTATGATTTAATTTGTGTTTTAATATTGGAACAGATTGAATATGCACACACTCTGCCCTTAATGATGCACTCTGGATAATGATGTCATAGCAGGAAGTGAATTGAGAGCTGTAAACATGAATAAATGTACAGTACATACTAGAGAGAGTGCACAAATGAAGAGACACAGAGAGGAGCTAAGGAAGGGAGGGGGGGGGGGTATTGGAAGGGGATAGGAGAGAGGAAAGGAAAGAAAGCAAGGGGCTATGTTAGACTTGTAGAAGAGAAAGAAGGAAACAGAAGATGTTTTGTCCCAAGAGACACCTGTTTGCTTTGGACACCATGCACATTCTCTGACCAACTGGTACACTGTGCCCATTGTTATCCAAGCAATTTACATAACCTGCCTTCGCTAGAGTATTTGGTCGGAGCCGAGGTTAGTGTTCAGAGTTTTTTTTCTGGTAAGGGTTAATCTATTTTGGGTACTTGTGGATCCCTTGAGAGTCTTAATATTCTTGTTTCTATGCCTCTTATTGAAATTATCAGTATGCATCAATCGCTAGCTTTTACAGTTACATGCATAAGTATTTAATAATTTATAATCTAAAGTACAGTAAATGATATTTAAAAATAAATTGATATTAGCTTTATTTCTTCTCTTGTCCAACACTGCATACTTTACGTTAAATGTGAATCTATCCTTGGGGGTCATGTGTCAGTAGAATCTTGTTTTTGGCCAATAGTGACCCTTCCAGTCAATTATTTCAGTAGTAATTAAAAAATATCTTTTAGTGCAATATTGTCCATGCAAGCAATAATATATGATAATGTTCTGGATATATTTATTTGTTTCTATTGTTTTTCTTTAATTTCCTACATGTATGTCAATAAATCTACTCCAATGTCAGTGATCATTGTCCGACAGCTTTATTATCCGAACCTTTTCCATCTCATTTACTTTACTACTTAGACTAATTCAGTATTGATTTGCCATTCAATTTTAATACAATTTCAGTAGTCTTTCTGAATATGATCTGTAAGGTGGTAGTCTGGTTGACCAGATGTACCCAGAGGATAGACCAAGACATGCAGAATCGAAACAACAGCAGCAAAACAGAAAAACAACAAAAACAGATGTGAAAAGCGTCTGCTGTCTCTCTTCATGTAAAGTATGTGGTTTTGTCTTAGCTATTCATGCTGCTGACTAAATTAATTTATTGAGTAATTGTAATGGCCCAATCCTAGCAAAAGTAAGCATGTATGATGTTATTACAGTGGTACTGGAAATCAATTATATAATAAAGGTTCCAACTCTATTTATGTTGGTCAACTACATTCACAATTTTTGTTGTGTTGGCACCGTTGTATGTTAGTCAGGCTGTTTGTGTCCATCTAGGCCCGTTAAACAACTTTGTGAGAGTGTGTATGTGTATACATATGTGTGCGTGACTAATAGCAGACATCAGAGAATCCAACTGATCTAGGGCACAAGGTGACCCTCCCTCTGTATCACTCACTCACTCACCCATACATGCACATACACACACACCTTCTAAAACACCTGCTCAGCATTCTTGCACTCCACTTTATGCTTTTGTTATTAGAGGGTACAAGTGTTGGATAGTTCACTATCCATGTGTGTGAGCATGCATTTGTATGTGCGCGCTGATGTTAATGGACTGCAAGGGTTTACAGCAGGGGTTTATAGAAGGAGACAGGTAAACATGAGAGGGCAGTCCACTTTATTATCATACCTGTGTCTCAAATGTAACAGCAGCGATATTACAAAAAAAATTATTAAAATGTAATGGGAGTAGAAACAGCACCTGTTGGCTGACGCTTCAAGATGAAAGTACCATACATCAAATGACTGATGTCTAAAGGGGGATTATTGCCAACAGAGATTGTATTTCAGCTGCATATATTTGAAGTTGTACAGGAGCAAGGATGTTTTATTCTCTAACTGGATAGCAGTCACCTCCTCTAAGGCTGCCAACAATGACCTAACCCTCTCACTTTGCAAACCCCAAGAGCCTTGTTCATCTCCTCAGCCAATTAAGGGATCTTATCCTCCATACTTGATAAAATAATTGCAAATTGGGTCCTATCTACTACTAGTGCTGTACACCATTAAAGCCTTAGTTCATAAGCTTGCATAACATTGCAGTCTGACAGTCCTGTAGTTGTTTGAAACTGTGTTATATTTGCATATACAAGGCTATAAGGTACAATATACACTCACCGGCCACTTTATTAGGTACACCTGTCCAACTGCTCGTTAACACTTAATTTCTAAGCAGC